>NC_137072.1:92170803-92360803 GCF_951640355.1 Cnephaeus nilssonii
ATTACTGTAAGCATTTCAGCCCCGTTGATAACCCTGAACTTGAACCAATAGACATTTTACATGGAGAACAATGATTGCTTTAATGATCTATACTGAAACCCAGCTATAGAGATGAAAATCAGTTTTGACTATTATGAATAGAAAATAATGACTGTGAAGTGCAGGAAATAATAATTTATTTGTGATTACTCTATGCAAGTCCTCACTACCTGGGGACACCTTAACACTGGGCATCAGGTTGAACATGTCACTTGGAGCTGAAAACTCGACTCAAAAGGGACGTCACTGCCCTCTTGCCTTCATCTCCCAACTTCTGTTTTGGCTAAACAACCAACCAGGCTGATGATCACCCAAGAATCCACTTTTCACTCTATGAGCTATCTGTTTTGAGGGGGGAAATCTGTTCTTTTTAGATACCTACTTGAAGTAAAATGCAGCAAGTAGTACTCTGGGTTTGCATATAACAAGAGTATTTTGCAAGCAGTAACTTTCCAGTGTAATGTGGGATCAGTGTCACGCTTCCCACTGGCCCCAGCAGGCCTCTGTTGTCCTGGAGGCCAGTACATTTGCATGGAAGGACCTGGGACTTTCTTCCGGTGGAACCTAGTTACAGCCAATCAGAATGGATGATTATAATGAGACTAGGGGCCCAGTGTACGAATTCATGCACCTTGAAAGGAACTGTGGGTTGCGAGGCTGCGGTGGGCACAGGGGTGGGTCTCGGCCCATCCTCCGTGCCCCTGTCCTGCCCCTCCCGCCATGGCCCCTGGTCCCCTGTCTGCTGGCAGCCCCGCTCCTGCTGCCTCTGTTCCCACATGCTGACAGCATCAGCCCCACTTGTACCCACTGATGGCACAGAGTGATTGGGGCCGGCCCCAGCAGCAGGTTTGAGCGGCAGCTGCTGCCCTGATCACCCCTCAGGAGCAGGGGGAGGTGGAGAAGTCCTGAGGGGTGATCGGGGCCAGCAGCAGGTGCGAGCAGTGACTCTGGCGCCAGCAGCGGGTGCAAGCACCGGGTGAAACCACGGCGAGCAGGAGCAAAGAATTTTCAGTAACCACCAGAGGCTCGCCCTGATGACAGCGACTGGCGCCCCGCCTTGGTCTGGCACCCCTGCTCACCTGCTCCACCATCCCGCTGCAGCCAACACCCGCCATGTTCCACTCTCTGCCCCCTGCTGCCTATGCCCACCATGTTCCACACCCCCCCCCCCCCCCCGTGGTCAGTGTACATCATAGTGACTGGTTGTTCGGTTGTTCCACCATTCGGTCTATTTGCATATTAGGGTTTTATATGTATAGATGGTAGCATCCAGCAGTTAGCAGAGGAAATAAGGTTAACAGGGAGATGGGGGCACCTGCTCTAGGCCAGAGCCAAGACACTTTCCTCAGCCACTTCTCTGCCTCTCCACAGTCATGCTGGTGAGCAGCACTGAGATTCTTGTTTTCGTTTTTGTTTTTTTTTCCTGAGATAAAGCATTCGTACCTGAGAGCAGTTCTTGATGTGAAAGTTCAAAAGAAATGAGCCTGTTAGTTTACAGGAAGAAAAGATTTCGCGTGGGTAGCTACCCAAGGGGGAAAGGAAGGTGGTGGTAGATCTTACCAAAAGGAAAGGTTGGGAGAGGTGTTCTTTCCAGCACCACTTGAGAGGGTCTGTGTTACTGTACTATTTGTGAAACATTCAACAAAGTCTTACTAATTATCAGCTACCTGCAAGCAAAGGGCTCTGGACAATACGCGCTAACTTAACGTTCCAAAGTTAACTTGCACGTGTAGGCAATTAAATATTTTATCCCAAAGACGCATTAGCACATTTTCTTCTGTGTTACATGATCACACTAGAAATTAGACAGACTGTATAAAAGTTTAAGTTTTTTAAAGTAAAGTGAAAACAGGTTAAAAGAAAAAAAGCCACAACAGGAAAAGATATTTGGATCAGGAATACAAAGAGCTGCGAGGTTATTAAAGGAAGGAAAATGGGCCCTAGACAGTTTGGTTCAATGAATAGAGCTTCGGCCTGTGGACCAAAGGTCCCGGGTTCGATTCTGGTAAAGGCCACATACCTTGGTTGCAGGTTCCTCCCCGGCCCGGGCCTTGGTCGGGGCTCGTGCAGGAGGCATCAATTGAATTGTTTCTCTTACATAGATGTTTCTCTGTCTTACTCTCTCACTTTCACACTCTCTAAGAATCAATGGAAAAATATCCTTGGGTGAAGATTAAAAAATAATAATAATAAATGAATGAAAATGGTGGGGAAACTTTTCGTAGAGAGGGCCTCAGCTTAGAGCACTCACATTTATTTAAAAAGCTTACCATCAGCACTACGTGACAAAAAAATCATAAGGGAGGATGGATATAAAATATCATTATTTCATGTAAATTAAGACCCCAGTGAATGTAAGGCACACCAATACTTTATGTTCCATTACGAAAGAAGAAAAACACTGCAAATTGTAATTGCAGATTATAGTTATCTTCGAATACCAAGTTCAGAGATTGTAAACTACGAAAATACAGGTGTTAGATCCATAGGATACGGTCATTTAAAAATAACTTAAGTAAAATTATTATGACACATTATAGGGGAGAAATACTTGTTGATATTTTTAAAGAACTTTCTACTTTTTTAAAAAGTATACTTAATATCTCAGTTTATCCTCGGAACTCCAGTATTCCCAATTTACAGACAGAAGTGTTGAAACCTGGACAGGTGATATCTGTGGCAGATCTAGGAGTAATCCAGGCCTCTACTCCAGATCTGGTTTATTAGCAACTTCCACCCTCAGAACAGTCGATTCTCATTTTCACGGTAGTTATGTTCTCTCAAGTTGCCGTGGACACTGAATACTGAACCATTGCTCCTAGGAGAAATGCAGAGCTAGGTTACTGTGAGCTTTTGGTCACAGCGTTTTTATCAGCCGGTTAATACCTTATTTTATGTTTGTTTTTATTTAAGGAGACCTTATCTTATATAATAAAAGCCCAGCAACCGAAACAGTGGAATGACCAGAATGACCAGAAACCAGGGCAATAGGCAGGCAGGCGAGTGGTTAGGGGCCATCAGGCAGGCAGGCAAGTGGTTAGGGGTGATGAGGCAGGCAGGCAGAGTGGTTAGGGGCAATCAGGAAGGCAGGCGAGTGGTTAAGGGTGACCAGGCAGGCAGGCGCACAGTTACGAGCCAACAGTCCCGGACTGTGAGAGGGATGTCGACTGCCAGTTTAGCAGTCGGACATCCCCCGAAAGGTCCTGGATTGCGAGAGGGTGCAGGCCGGGCTGAGGGACCATCCCCCGTGCAAGAATTTTGTGCACCAGGCCTCTAGTTTAATATATAGTGTTGACTGATTAACATTGAACTCACAGCCAACAGCACTATAACTCGTGCCTGAATGAAACTGACCTGACACAGATTTTCTCCGTAAGGGACTTCACAGCCTTTTTGCACTTGGCCACACTAGACGCACTCAGTTGTACATTCGGAGTACATTTTAAACAGCGAAATCACCAACAGTAAGCGCAAAAATGTGAATCGTGTGGCACCGAATGGACCGTGAAAAGGGCACTTGTTTGTAGAGTGAGAGCTGAAATAGGCGGAGCGTTACCTTGCTCGGCCTCAGCTGGGAATGTGTGCGTGGGCTGCTCAAACTTTCCAGTGACCTGCCAGTGACCGCACGAGCCCCATGAGTATTGATTTGACCGTTAGAGAGCAGGCAAACTTGCAAAGACAGAAGCCGCAAATAAAGAGGATCGCCCTGCTACAACCTGGAGAACTAACCCCGGATTGCGCAGTTCTGATCCTGGCAGTCCGCAGATGTCATTTGCTAAGTAAGATTTTTAAAAGGAAATCCATGTCAGCTTTGGGGTAATAGTAATTTTGCCGGAACAAAAAGCCCTTGGAGTGAAGGCAGTGTGGATTCACGCGTACCCTCCACTGCTCACACCGCCCTCCAAACTCACGTGTGCCCAGAAGTGCTTGTGGAAGAATGCTCGGGCCGACTCCTGGGCCTGAGAAACACACTGTGATCATATTTGTAATGTGTGTGTGTGGAGGGGGGCGGGGGCAATGAATACATGTAAATTTTTCATTGTAAAAAAATTAGAGGCTGCCGGTGTGGCTCAGTGGTTGAGTGTTAACCTATGAAGTAGGATGTCACGGTTTGATTCCCAGTTGAGGCACATGCCCAGGTTGCAGGCTCTATCCCCAGTGTGGGGCGTGCAGGAGGCAGCTGATCAATGATTCTCTCATCATTGATGCTTCTATCTCTCCCTCACTTCTCCCTTCCTCTCTGAAATCATTAAAAATATATTTTTTCAAAGTTAGAGCATATGGTATGAACAGAGAATCAAGTTTTTTTTACTTAGAACTTGGTAAAAGTCGTCACACCCCTTGTTATAGCCGTAGGTGAGACTGAAGGACACAGAACAACGTGAGGTGAAGAGAATGGATTTCAAGTCAAACCTGAGTTTGGATTTCTGCTCTGCTATTTGCAGGCTGTGATTTTGGGCAAATCACTTAATGATTCTGACCTCAGTTTCCTCTTTCTGTAAAGTGAGGTGAGTAATACTGTAGGAATGTTGGAAGTATTGTGTTCATTAGGTAGCACCTAGTGCCTGCTAGGTCTCCCAGTAGGCGCTCAGTAAATGGTGACTTTAAGAACCAGAGAGGGAAACTTCCTTGCCTAGTAAGACAGAAATCTTAAGTGGTCTTCTTAGATCATAAGTGGCATTCTTACCTTGTAAAGAGGCACCGTTCAGTTAGTTCCCCAGGTTAGGAACCTCAGATCCGTCCGTACAGCATCTCTCTCTGCTGCTCTCAGTCTCCTCCTGTGGATTCCAGCTCTGACATACCCATCAGTTTGGGTCCCTCCTCTCGCCCTCTGCTTTCATGGGGCCTGTCGCACAGCATGGGCTGTTGCAATAGCCACTCAGCTCCCCTCCCAGACGCCAGGCTCTCCCACTGCTGAACAGCTTCTAAAGGCTTCACACAGTCAAGGCCACCACCCTCCGTGCGGCACGCGCGGTCCTTTGCTGCCGGCCCTTTCCCTGCCGGTCTCTGTAGATTGACTCTCACTTCCCACCATGCACCAAGTGTCCCAGCCCCACTGGACAGTGTGCCATTCCTGAGGAGCCGTGCACTTCCTGCCTCTGGTCTCCCCTTACGCCTGCTATTCCTTCTAAGAACACACTGTCCTTTTTCCCACTTGAGAAACTCCAGCTCACCTTTCAGTATTCCGTCCAGGTGACACTCCTCTTCAACAAACCTCTCCCACGGTTCCCAGGCAAAATCAACCACTTCCCATCAAGCCTATTTCTGTTAACGTCGGTATCGGGGGAAGGTTTTAGTTTTTGTGTGTGTCTCTCTCCTGATGGCCTGGAATGGGAGAGGCGGGCCATGTAAGGTCCTTGAGGACAGAGACAAGTCATCTTTGTATTTCTACTTTCTAGCCCAGTGTCAGGAATGTAGCATCCACACGTCAATTAAATTACACAGAATGTTGTCATTATCAAAAGCATAACCATGCATCTGATGGCTGAGTAATACTTAAAGCTCATTGTTTATTTCTAGATATTTACAATTCAGGAGCTCATACTTTACAGCGACGATGTAAATAGGACACTCAAAGATGTTACCAGCGCAGATGGCATGGTCGTCGAAGACAGTGAAGAATGTAGGTCTCCCTGTGAAATTGTGTGTGGTGTATTTTGAGATCGAGTTTTGAGGTTTACAAACAGTTATATAGCAAGGTGGATTACATAATGCTTTGAGGAATGAGAAGAGAAACTCTGATCGAGATTTTCATACAATAATCTGCATGAAAATTAGGCCCTTGAAACCCAAGTGCCCTTAAAACAGGCAAAAAGAGAATGGCAGCAATTCCTTGGAAGAGCTGTACTTAGCAGCTGTCACTCAGACTAGACAGCAGCCAAGTCAGCAGAGTCAAGTAAGTGGCCTCTCAGGAATTCACTAGGCTCCAATTCATGAAATAACAATAGCTTACGTTAGGCAGTATGTACTGGGGCCTTCTGCTTTACATGCATTTCAGTTAGTTCATGTATGCAGTAAGTAACAGCCCTTTTTTTTAATCCTCGATATTTTCCATTGATTTGTTTCTTCAATATATTTTTATTGATTTTAGGGAGAGGAAGGGAGAGAAACATCGATGTAAGAGAAAAACATGGCTCAGTTGCCTGCCTCCAGCACACACCCTGACTGGGGACCACACTCACAACCTGGGCATGTACCCTGACCAGGAATCGAACCAGCAACCTTAGGTGCATGGGACGGCCCTCAACCAACTAAGCCACACTGGCAGGGCTCCAATGATTTTTTTTTATATATAGAGAGAAAAACAAACAAACATTAATCTGTTGCCTCCCAATGATCAAACCCCCAACCTAGGTATGTGCCCTGACTGGGAATCAAACCCGCAGTCTTTTTTATGTGTACAGGATGACGCTTAACCAACTGAGCCACCAGGCCGGGCGTAATATTGTTTTATAGATGACATAACTGAGATAACAGAGGCTAAGAGAGGTTAACCAGTTAACTGCCACGATATTTTAAATTTAATTTAAAAAGGTCCGCCGCTTGCGTCTATGGACGCTTATGGTATACAAATGGTTAAGTAGCTTGCCCAGGATCGCACAGTTCAAAAGTGCCAGAGTCAGTACAGGAAGGGAAAAAAAATAGTATCCAACAATTACTTTTGGACCAATTCCCCAGCCTTTCTGTCAGTGAACTGTTACATACTAGTACTCTCTTAGACTGTCTTCTTTTTTTATTTTTATTGATTTCAGAGAGGAAGGGAGAGGGAGAGATGGAAACATCAATGATGAGAGATAATCATTGATCGGCTGCCTCCTGCACGCCCCCTACCCAGGATTGAGCCCACAACCCGGCATGTGCCCTGATTGGGAATCGAACTGTGACCTCCTGGTTCATAGGTTGATGCTCAACCACTGAGCCACACCAGCTGGGTCTCTCAGTCTATCTTGAAGACCCTGTCTGTGTGCTGACCATGACGTACATAATCCACCCAGGCTAGGGGCATCTTTGTTTTGAGAGCAGCACATTCATTTAGGTAGCTCAGGTATTTGCAACCTGATAGTGGCAACCGACTCCTCTCAGTTTGGACTTGATTGACGCAAAAGATCTTTCTACTTTGCTTTCTCCCTCCCAGGTATTTTATACTTTTCCCAGAATTGTCAAGTACACATTTTAAAATGTCACTATGTAGAGGAGGGAAAAATGGTAAATGTCAATATCAGGACAGGCAGTAGGGACACAGGGTACCTTCATAGCCTCGCTTTCCTTTACTAAGAAGTTGCTACAGTTTTGGTTCCTCATTTTTTTTTTTTTATTAAACCTTTCTAGATCAGTGGTCGGCAAACCACGGCTCGCGAGCCACATGCGGCTCTTTGGCCCCTTGAGTGTTCTAACGCTACTTCTTCAAAATAGACTCGCCCAGGCCAAAAACCGGCTTCTGCGCATGGGCCACGAAGTTTCAATCGCACTGTATGTGCATGCCCGCACATGGTATTTTGTGGAAGAGCCACACTCAAGGGGCCAAAGAGCCGCATGTGGCTCGCGAGCCGCGGTTTGCCGACCACTGTTCTAGATGGACCTGACTCTCTCTGTCAGAATGCGTGCATGAGTGAGACCTGCCCGATGGGGCTGAGGGTGGTGGCTTCTCCATCAGCAGTAACTCTTGAAAGTCATCATGTGCACCAGGAGACAATTAGATGCGAAGGCCTCTGGAGCATCAGTCAGCTCCTTGGGAATTCTGAGATCTTTCTGCTGCCATAAGCCCTGACTGACCTCTCTCGCTCTTTCCCGAGAGGCCAAAGGAACAGTGTCAGGCCGGGACTGCACAAAACCACTTAGGACGCCCTGGCCCTTTACTCCCCGTCCGTGAGGGCCCCACGTCCTCACTCACAAACCCGTGTGTCCACAGAACTGTAGGTAACAGAACAAAGGGCAAGAGGACAGCGGGTTTTCCACCGTTCTGCTCAGCGCCCTGTGTGTGCCCCGGGCAGGCAGCAGGGGGCCGCTGTGGGCAGGATGGTTCTTCCCCGTCCTCTCTGCTTGAAGAGACACAACTACCTCCACTCTCCAGGCTGACTGGTTTATTTTTTTCCACAGAAAACATTTCACTTGATTTTATAGCTTCCCTGTGTAAATCTAGGCAACTCTCCAAAGAGCCCTCTTTCAGGGGTGATGTCCCAGATCCGGGAGGGCAGGGGCCCTGGGGAGAGGGTCCTGACGCCTCTGCCTCCTGAGGACCAGGCCTGGGAGTTTGCCATGGGGGGCGGGAGGGGCGGGCTGCTCCGGGGCCCAGGCAGTGGTGATTTCCGTTTTTTAGCAGTTTCCTGAATCTGAGCCTTATCTTCCTGGCCTTCAGCCTTGTGCCAGGCACCAACCGATAGCACCCACTTGCCTAAGTGGAGCCCCTTAAGTGCAATATGTCTGAAGCAGCTGACCTTGCTCATAGCTCTTCGCACTGCTGCCCAAATACTAGTATTTGGAGTGTAAAGAATGGGAGAGTCAACCTCCAAGCACTTCCAGGGCCCGTGATCAGCACCGAGGGTAACAGAGCAAAGGAATGGAGACATCCCTCAAACAACTGTCAGATTCTTCTAATAAATGCCCACTGTGGAAATTGTTTAAAACTGGTGTTTGCAAGCGCGATAAAGGATAAATGTAATAACTACACTAATCCTGCTCCTAAAATATAATCATGGTTAATTACTAATTATTAACACTTTGGCTTATTTCTTTCCAGTCTCTTTCTCTAGACACATAATTACTTGAACAAGATGGAAGTCATACTGAATATTCAGAATTTATTTTATTTTATTAGATGTATTAGGGCAACATTGATTAGTAAGATTATATTAGCTTTGAGTGTACAGTTCTGTGATACATCATCTGCTTGATGCATCATGTGCTCACCACCCAAAGTCTAGTCTCCTTCTATAACCATATATTTGACTCCCTTCCTACCCTCTTCAACTTCTCCCCACCCCCTTTCCCGCTGGGACCACCACCCTGTTGTCCGTGTTCATGCGTCTGTTGGTTTGCTGCTTTCTGTTTTATATTCCACACGTGAGTGAAATCACATGGCTGTTGTCCTTTTCTGTCAGACTTACTTTGCTTAGCATGATACGCACAGGATCCATCCTATTCAAATGGCAGAATTTCATTTCGTTTTGTAAGCATTTTGTGATTCGTTTAAACATTTCTTCATAAACATCTTAATGGCTGTAAAATATGGGTAAGGGATCAAATGAAGTTTTCATTCAAATCCTAATCCATTCACCAGTATTGACATATTTTACTGAAACTCAAACTAAATCCAGAGTAATACCTTGCCCGTGTCACTTGGCAAAGCAGTGACATCTGTCTAGTTGTGTTCGATTCTAACCACCAACGGTGAGGACAGAGTGCTGCTTCTGGTGTCCGCCCGCTCAGCCTGTGCAGAGCAGGCTTCCACACCGTGAGTCACGTGGGTCCCAGAGGATCGCAGTCAGTGAAAACCAGAACCAGACACAAACCTGTGTTCTGCCTCCATTAGTTTCTCCAGTCTGCTGCTTTTCCTCCCGTAATTAATGCCCACTGCGAGATTGGTTCTCACTCACTGTGGAATCAGTTAAGTGGGTTAGACTTTGAATAGGCAGGTGACCTTGGGGATACTTGACTGGTCTTATTAAACTTTGGTTTAAGGAAAGTCCTACTTCAGACTGGTACAGGTACGCTTTCTTTTTGTTGACTTTTGAAGAATATATTTAAATGATGATTCAAGAGTGGCCTGTGACACAGGACTGTAAGGCAGCAGCCTATAAAGATGGTTATTTAAGAAAAAAATTTTTCGGCAACAAGAAAAATTTCCTAACCCACTGCTACTTCCTGTCATTCAAATTCTTCAAAGGGTGTTGATGGGGTTTTTGATTTGTTTTGTCAATGTGATGTTGCCTAAAAATCCCAAAGCTGTTAGCAGTGAATAAAGATAATCATTTCTGTTTGCTTTCTTAAAGAAAAAAAAAAAAAAAGGTGGTAAGAAAACGTAAAGAAAGCCCAGTGGTGGTACTTTAAAATTGGAGCTTAGGTTAAATATTTCTTATTTTCTTTAAAGTGACAAAACCATCTTAAGAAAACACACAGCTAAGACATATTGGCAATAATTCGTATAAATGAGGCTATTAACTGAGCTACCAAGGCCATTAAAAACAATTAGTTAGTACTCCTGAAAGGCCTCTGAGAGAAATCTTAAGATGTAGGAATTGCTTATGCAATGCTACAAAAAATGCCAGGCTCTATGTTGGATTACTGTCTGGTCCATTTTATTGTAATTATTCAGTGATTCTGTAAGACTAAGCCTCAAAACAATAATGAACAGTTAATGAACTACACAATAACCAAGTCTGAATTGGGCCAGGTCAGTTGAGTTTCTTGAGAGGAGAGAGAATAGGACACCTAAGTGGAAACTGTGTGGGCAGGTGTATTCCTATTAAACAGGACTAAATTGCATGGCAGTGCAGCTCTCTGAAGAACTAGGTATAAATCTGTCATTAAAAATTAGTGTTATGTTATTGATTAAAAAGTAGTAAAGTATTAGCTTCCAGTATTTTAATTTTAAAGAGCATCATTGGGTACCACTGTTACAACTGGAGTCAAAGAAGACAAATCATGTTCCTTCCGTGAGATGTTCCTTAAATTCATCTTAGATTAAGTTTGACTTGAAAGTTTTCAGGAAATGGTGCTGAGCCTAAAAATTCCCCCCAAACCTTAGCATCTGTTCTGTATTCACAAATGGAAATAACTACATGTCAAATGCAAGAAGATTCTATTTCCTTTAGACAGTGTCTTTTTTTTTTTTTTTACAAGTTTACATCAAAAGTCTTTTTAGACCTTAAAAGTGTTTTGTTTCCTTGTGGCAGGATAGCTAATGTATAATCATTGCAATTTCTCCCACCCAGTGCCCTGCCAGACCGTTCTAGATTACTTGAAGACGGTGCTACAGCATCACAACCAACTCATGATCCCACAGCCGGTTGAGCAGCCCTCCGAGGTAGGTCTCCATTTGTTAGAAGGTAAATGTTGTTCCATTGGGAACTTCCTCAAAATGAAGCGTCTTGATGGCTTACCCACATGTACCAGAACAAGTTGGCTAACGAAATACATTTCTGACTCGCTGAGGCTTATGGGTCTATCACCTGTGAGTGTGTGGACTGTGGCAAAAGATGATGGATGATGCGTGTATTTAACTCACAGAGTCAGTCTGTACTCTGGGGGCAATAAGAGAGAAATAGCAGTTTAAATTACGTGGGAAGTTTTTCTGCCATTCTTTTGGCACAGAGGGGGCTGGAGATGGGAGTCACCACCTGTTGTTCCTCAGGCAGAGCCAGGGTTCCAGAACGCCTCTTTCTGTGAGACGTCACCCAAGCTGAGGTTCTCAAGTGTTCAGGTAGATATTTTCTGAACATTAGGGCCCCGGAACGTGAGCATTTTGTTCCTCTGGACCCCAGTGGAAGAAACCACGGTCTCTTCCAACGTGTAGGAGAAGCGGTCTGTTTTGATGGTAATGGTTGTACCTCTTAAACCACTGTACATTTGTACAGGATCTAAGGCTCGGTTTTCTGGGTGTGTTATTTTCATCTTTGGGACTTTAGAACCTAAATCCACTGCACTGTACCTTACGGGGGTTACCCCTGTCTAGGATTGATAACAGTGGATTGAAGTAGCTCAGTTTTTCCACTTGGCGGGTGAGTTGTCCGAGTTAGTAACCATGGGATGTTGACCCACTCCGTCATCTCGTGGTCATGCATCCATTGGCATTCCCCGTGTCCAGTTAAATAACATTAAAGTACCATCGCTGTGCTTACCAT
Source organism: Cnephaeus nilssonii (assembly GCF_951640355.1). Classification (NCBI taxonomy): domain Eukaryota; kingdom Metazoa; phylum Chordata; class Mammalia; order Chiroptera; family Vespertilionidae; genus Cnephaeus; species Cnephaeus nilssonii. The sequence continues at coordinate 92,182,683 of NC_137072.1, forward strand.
TTAGTAGATCCTGCCGCACACCTGTTCCCACCTGACCCCCGTGCCTCTCTGCTGAAGAAATACAAGGCCACGGGGTGATCCAGTTCCCCGCTCTGTGAGGGACGGGATGAAAAGGGTGGCGTCATCTCGTGCAGACTGAGCCTCACGTGCCTTGTGACCTGAAATTTGGAGGAGGGGTGTCAGAGGTCTGGCGCTTTCCGGCAGCCGCGGCCTATCCCTAGTCCCACCACACCCCCTCCCTCGAATTCAGCAAAAAAGTAAGATACCAAGTTGAATTCAGTGTACTGCCTTCTGCCACACTTACTTCAACCTTCGTCATACCCTGCACCCCCACCGAGGGCATTGCCCTTGCCAGTGCCGCTGGTCCACGTCTGTTCACCCAGCGCCGCCTCCTTCTTCTAGGACCTTGTGCCATCCTTTACTCTGTCCTGTGCACTGACTTCTCGCTTGTTTCTGGGCCATTCTCCTGAGTATCAAACACACTCAAGTCTTCCCGCCCTGACAATAAGCCTTCCTTTTCTTCCTCCTCCTCTCCACCAATTACTCTCTTTTCTTTCTCCTTCCCTCACCCAAAGAATCCTCTGTCAGCACGTTCATTCTGCACCGCAGCACATCTCCCTCCTCAAAGCCTAGGCCCGATCTCATCCCCATTAGCCTCCCGAGTGCCTACCATTGAAAGCACTTGCCAAATGGTGACCTCGTCTTTTAAAAGTGATTAAACATTCAAAAGACGGGTCTCTATTCGTCATCTCCACCCTCTTAATTTCCACTTGCTCTCCCACCACCTGTAATCTGTCTCCAGCTCCACTACGTGTCAGAATGCCCTGTAAGGAGCCTCAGAACTGCCCCATTGTCCAGCCCGGGGCCCTTTCTCAGCCTTCGTCATCCCCAGCACTTCACCCCCCTTCACTATCTCTGTGGCCTTCACGTCAGGACTCTCTTCTGGTTCCCAGCCTTTTCCATCTGGTGTTCGCCAGAATTTGTTCGCCAGAATTTCATCCTGCATTGTTCTTTCTCTCTCTTTTTTTTTAAATTGTACTTTCTTTCTTTTCTTATTTAAATATATTTTTTATTAATTTCAGAGAGGAAGGGAGAGAATCATTGATCAGCTGCCTCCTGCACGCCCCACACTGGGGATCAAGCCTGCAACCGAGGCCCGTGCTCTGACGGGGAATCAAACTGTGACCCCTGGTTCATAGGTCGATGCTCAACCGCTGAGCCATGCAGCCGGGCCTGCATTGTTCTCTTGCTCTCCATGGCCCTTTCCCGGTCAGTCATGTTCGTTCTCTCTCTCTCTCTCTCTCTCTCTCTCTCTCTCTCTCTCTGAACATTAGCCTCCTGTAGGTTAACGAGCCCCTAATCCAGCTCCAGACCCCCAGTCCCCAGGACTCAGCTCTGGACCAGGGAGTCCAGAGCCTGACTAGCAGTGGATGCCATGCACCCCGAACTCAAGATGCCTTTGAATGCCCATCTGGACTCCTGCTTTATCTACAATAAAAGCAGCACTGCCTGGCCGGCGTGGCTCAGTGGTTGAGGGTCCATCTGTGAGGTAGGAGGTCACAGTCAGGTCACATGCCCAGGTCACAGGCTCAATCCCCAGTCGGGGGCATGCAGGAGGCAGCGGATCAGTGATTCTCATCATGGATATTTCTATTTGTCTCTCCCTCTCCCTTCCTCTCTGAAATGAACAAAAATATATTTTAAAAAATTTAAAAAGGCACCAACCCTAGGCAGAAATTTCTGGGGCATCACTGACTCCTTCGTCATCCTCATTCCTGGCATCCACGTTTTTGACAGCCATGTTGAATAGTCTCTCTCCTTGTCTCTGGTTCACGCTCATCACTTTTCACCTGGACTGTTGACAGTAGATTCTGCCTTCTCCATTCTCCACACTGAACTTACTTTTCTAAAGTACAGATACAAAATGAATGTCACATACTTGATTGCTCCCCGGAATAGGGCCCACGGTTTCCTAACGTAACATTTCTATTGTACAAAAAGCACATCTGAAAAGCCCGCTTTCTCCGGGAAGCTCTCCCTGATTGCCATACCCTCTCTGCTCCACGAGCACATGGTTCATAAGGTGAATTTTGCACTTACTGAAAAGTCCGTGTCCACCTGAGTCTTCTATTTGGTTGAATCTATGAAGACACAGAGCACTGTTCATCTTGGTTTTTTCAAAGTTGGCTCCGCAGTAGGTCAGGGTTTAATAACCTGTGGGTGGCTAGTTGAGGATAGTATGCAATCAGAATTCTATGAAAACATAAAAGTAGGGGAAATACCTACCTTTCCTCTGTATAGGACTACTTAAACTTGACCTGTCATCATTAATGCTATGTTATTTTTATTGTCATGTCAGACATATGAGCATTTTCTCATTGGTATTATTTACTACATTTTATTTCTATTAACTATGTACGATAAATCTCATCCACAACACAGAGCATTCTGAGTTGTTTTGAGCTGTAAATTACTTTCTCTTTTTTCTTTTTTAAGAAAATTGCCTCCAAGTGCTATTTCTGTATTTTATGAGGGCTACATTTCAAGGAAAGGTGTCTGAGTATATTCTGTAAGGATTTGAGAAAGCTCCTTCCTTGTATTGTGGCTCCCTAATCTCAAGTACCGCCTGTCTTCAAATAGACTCAACTCTGGTCCGAGAGATGAACTCTGAATTTGGGGGCATGGGAGACCACGGGAAAGGATTTCACCTCCTTGGCCACACAGCTCTGGGAACCCTAGCTTGTCAGATGAGCTCACACGCCAAAGGGAAAGCCCTTGTAAAACCTGTGCAGTGTTGAATGACCACAAGGTTTAAAAACTAGCTGCACAGTCTCCTTTTCCCAGGCTGACAGGTACTTACAGGGACCACAACTGAGAAGCTGGTTTTCACTTACGGAAGGTGGGAGTCCACTGTCTTCATCGTCCTTTTTTATGGCCCGCTCACTTTGATGGTCTCCTTAAAGTTTGTGCCACGCCAGCACAGCCAAGGGTTCGGCGAGCCTGAGGGAAGTGGTGAAGGATGGAGAAATGATAGACAGAGAGAAAAAGCTGGGTCTAGGTGGATCTTCTGTGCCCGGCTGAGGCCACAGAACAGATCCAGACTGCAAAGCTGGTGCTTTAAATTGGAAAGTTAAAGAACTTTTGTTGGGAGCAGTTATAGGGTTAAGCCTCGGACTGACCTGCTGGCAAAGTCACAAACAAGTCCCAGCTTGATCTTGTGACTGCTCCCTAGTCAGAAGCTCTTCAAGAAGCCTGCATTGCAGCGCATTGCTGAGTGTCTGCCGTGTGCTGGTCACGGTGGCGTACGCTGCGTCGTTAGTCACAGATGTTCATCGCACCTGCTCTCCCGTGCACTGTTCTCGGCCCTGGAAGAAGGCACAGACTAAAGCAGATAATCATCCCAGGCCCCGTGGGCTTATCTTCTGGTGGGGAGATTGGTGGACTCCTCCCCATAGACCCGCAGGCTGGGATTATTATCCTTATTGGGACAGAAGAGGGCTTCAGTTGAGAGAACTTGTCACCTGGCCGGGGCCTGCGCCAGAGCCCACCACTGTGCTTGCACCAGCATCTCGGCCTGTGGCCAGGGGTACAGAGTGCATGTGGCAGCCTGGGGCTGCTCACCCGTGCTCGATACCTGGTGATAGTTATTAGTGAGGCTCTTCCACAGGAGTGCTTTTGACACAGTTCGTGGTGTGAGGCAGCGAGCCTTGGATCCCACCTTCCTCAGGCCCCAGTGGGCTGCGCTCAGGGCTGACGGGTCAACTGATCAGAACCCTGTGACCCCTTCCCTCCCTGTGCAGGGGAAGCAGTGGAATTCTCTTCCTTGCTACCTGCCTCTGTCTGCTCCCAGACCTCCCCTCTGATCCTTATCTTTGTGAAGGGCACCCCACTTCTCCTGGGGATCATCCCGACTCCCAGGCTCCCATACCGTGGCTCTCTGAACTGCTTGCCTGACCCCCTTGAGTCTACATCTTTCATGCTGGTTTCTGCAGCTACACTGCCACAGGCTCGAGCCCTTCCTCCATCTCACCTCCCCCATGAGACAGCAGCCTTGGCTGAGGTGCCCTTGGTACTCTGGGCTCCTGCCCATCACTTGATCATTTGTTGTTGTAATACACAGAGTCAGGGCTGATTTATGCTCCCAAATACTCGTATCTTAAACCTTAAACCTATGATAACTTAGTTCATTCCTTCCGTTTTACGGTTAGGGAAACTTGGATCCAACAAGTTGAAGTAATAACTTGCTCAAGAAACACAACAAGACCCGGAGCCAAGATTAAGTTAAAACCCAAATGGAACCCTGGCCAATGTTGCTAAGTGATTAGAGCGTCAGCCCATGGCCCATGGGTTCAGTCTCAGTCAAGGGCACGTACCTGAGTTGCAGGTCTGTTCCCTGCCGCCCAATCAGGGCACGTGGGGGGAGGGAACCAATTGATGTGTCTCTCTTACATCAATCCCCTCCCCCCCTTCCACTATCTAAAAGCAATAGAAAAATATCCTCGGGTGAGGATTAACCAAAAAAGAACAAGGTGACTTTAAGTTCAAATACAAACCATGTGCAACATCCTCCCTTAAAATGGGAGTCACACTGCTGAGTCACACTACTGCTAATTCAAGAAAGGATGCATGCTGTGGAGATGAGTGTAATTCGGTGACAGCTTCATAGCCAAATCTGGCCATCCCCTTCCTGTTGGCGTCTGTGCCGTTTGCCCTTCTCAGCGCTTAACCGCACAGAGCACTTTTTGAAATAAAACCCTAATAGACCCAAACATTGTCAAATTTATAACCTGTAGTAAATTTGCAGAGTTGTAAAACGGAACGCGTTTCCCCTTCTTTATTTGGTACACCTTAATTACTGGGGAAGGACTACATTAAAACTGAGATCATGGGTTAATTAATTGTCCTGGACTGTAGAATTTTATGGACAGCCAGAACTAAAGTAATGGTTGTGTAGGAGCAGTTGACTAAACATGGATTATAAATGTTACAGAAATTCCCATAATTAGTCCCACGGCAGCTATTTAGCTTGGGAATTTTATAGCAGACATAAATTATGAAGGTGAAAAGTGCGAAAAATTTTGAGTTGACATAGTGGCATTTGCAAAAGCTATAATTTGAAGGAAGGAAAAAAAACCTGTTTTGTACTATTATTAATTTTTTTTCAGTTTCCACAATTCTCCCTTTTTAAATTTTACTTTTTAACATTTCCACTATAATGTAATCAATGGCTATGAGGCGTTAGGTGCATACGCACAAGTGATACCTCATGAAAATAGACCCCCAGCATCATTTCCACAGGAGGAAGGGGCCTATTTGATCACACTCTTCAAAGCCATTTCTGCATATTTTAATAAATTGAAAAGGAAAGTTACGGGTTCTATTTAAATAGTGTTCCCTGTCATTGGATCCTGACACATTTTAACCTACCTGTTAAAATGCAAGTTATAAATAGCTCCTCTCTCAAAGGTGTTCATTATACCTCATTGGCTCTTGTTATAGAAAATGCAAATGTAATTTGAAAAGTGCCCGTTATGAGTGGGAGCAATTACGTGGGCTCTCCAATACCTGGTTCATTGTCAGCACACAGCCACTTGGTGAGAAGGCACGTTTGCCTTTGAAATGGAGATCGCCTCGGCTTCTGGCTGGCTGGCTAAGTGGGTAATGAGAAAATATTTCGCTTTTCCAGGGAAGCAAGCAGCTGTTGAACAACTATCCTGTCTACATAACGAGCAAACAGTGGGACGAGGCTGTAAATTCTTCAAAGAAAGATGGGAGGCGGCTCCTGCGATACCTCATCAGATTTGTTTTCACCACCGATGAGCTTAAGTACTCATGCGGCCTTGGGAAAAGGAAAAGGTCAGTGCAGTCAGGAGAGACAGGTCCCGAAAGACGCCCTCTGGATCCAGTTAAAGTAACATGCCTCCGAGGTACTGCATCCTTCCGCTCAGCGTCGCCATCTGTGATCTCATTTCACCGCATTGGCTGTGGCTCGCGTGCAAGTGTAGCCCTTCCTTTTTTTGTTTTTGTTTTTTTTTTTGGTTTTTTCCCCACTGAGACCTCATAGGCTTCATGCGGCCCATCTACCGGGTATCGACAAGCTCTCTTTTAAACATCCTTGTTTGCTTTAGCCTTGGTGTTGTCCCTGAATGGCACGTAGCACTGCATAGCACCTCACGTTTCACGCTTTACGTTCCGACTTGCTCTGCTGCCGAGGAGGCCGTCTCCAGCCACCCTGGAGCCGTGGGACAGGCACAGAGGAAGGAAGACGTGAAATGGTTTGTTTTCGTTAGCCAAGTGGTAGGTAGAGCCCATTGTCATTTGCAGCCTGGAGCCCACCCCCTCCCCATCTAGCTTCCCTCAAGAATACGTGCCCCCCACTCCTTAAATTTATTTATAATTCATTTTCCTCAGTGCCTAAAGTATTACTTGGCCCTATCCAACTTTTATTCTATTAGTTTCAAAAAAGTTCCTGTATTAAAAATACCACTTAGGTAATACTTGATCAGTATTAATAACTGGTTACTTTGCAGCTGATCCTCACTTGGTAAGCCAGGCAGGGGTTGAGGAGGAAGAATCAAGAGATACACCATTCATGCAGCAGGTTCAAATAAACAGACAGACATTAGACAACTAGGAACATTAGAGAGCCAACAAAAAAAACAGTTCACACCTGAAAAATGTCATACTAAAAAGCTCAACTGTTCACCTGGGTAGGTCAGTAGTAAGTTAATTGGTTGGAAAGATTTCACAGTGACTTACCCTGGACATGGATCAAATATTTCCTGACGAGGAAGCCACAGGGAAAAGCCTGAGCACTGAGCAGGCCTCGGTTGTACCCAGGACACACTCCTGCGCTCCCTGCTGGGGTGCCCACAGTGGCTGTTAGTGTGTCTAAGCGCCTGTGTGGTATTTGTTAGCAGCCGAGTCCCCCACGCCCGTCCTGAGCGTCTGATTCACCTGGTCGGGGGCGGGGTTGGGGAGGCCTGCGTTGCTGTGCCTCAGGACCATCCCCGGTGATCCTGATGCCAGTGGTCCTAGTGGCCCTTACTTCAGAATACCACGGGCATGAATACGCCCATATTAACCAGGCACAGGTGCTCCAGAGCACCCCCTGTTGGCAGTTCTGGAAATTCCACTTGCTCAGAGTGGGTACGATGGAAATTTTCAGGGTCTTTCTGAGCCAACTAGCCATGATGTCCTATGTTTTCCAACATCATCAGAGCTGATGGGATACTCACCACGAGGACCAGAGGCAGGAGCGGGCCTGGGACTCCCCTGAACGCAGGCTCCATGTGTGCTGCAGAAGCTGCCCTGGGGCTAAGGGACTCGGAATAAGGAGCCTCAAGTGGTGTCCCTTTCCAGAAATCCTTATGAAACACTAGAGGCCCAGTGCACGAAATTTGTGCACTCGGGGGGGGGGGGTCCCTCAGCCCGGCCTGCGCCCTCTTGCAGTCCGTGAGCTCTTGGGGGATGTAAGCTGGCAGTTGGACATCCTTAACGCTGCCGCGGAGGCGGGAGAGGCTCCTACCACCGCCACTGCGCTCACCAGCCGTGAGCCTGACTTCTGGCTAAGCGGTGCTCCCCCTGTGGGAGCGCACTGACCACCAGGGGGCAGCTCCTGCGTTGAGCATCTGCCCCCTGGTGGTCAGTCCATGTCGTAGCGACCAGTTGTTCTGCCATTCGGTCAATTTGCATATTAGCCTTTTATTATATAGGATTTTACATGTTCACTAGCCAGTATGTGAAACAGGGGCATACGTCCCAAAGCACCAGTGCCCGTGCCCTCAGGATGCTGCCACACCCACTGCGACACTAACGCCAGCCAGGCTGCCTGAGCAGAGCTGCCTTCTCCAGCCGGTGCCCACGTGGGGCCATGACCTCCACTGGAGAACGTGTGGGCACGGAATGGTAGTTGTCTGCCCAGGGCAGCTGGTTAGCGCATTTATATGTCTGTCCCTAAGGCTGCAGTCCTAGGGCCCTCCTGTTACCCAGATGGGATTCCCGCCCTAAAGGTTTGGGCCTGGTGACTCCCAGGGGTGGTGAACAGGATTGCAGCGGCCAAGGAAGCCTCAGACCACTGGACACTCTTAGTGATGGAAAGCAGGGAGCTCGGGGAACAGAATCACAGCCTGGGCTGGCCTGCTCCCGAAATGCTTCCTATCTGTTTAACAGAATGAGCCCTGCCTTTAGCTTTTAATATCTGTCAGTTCCAGGGAAAGTCCTGTCACAGCGGTAGATGGGGAGCGCGTGAGGCGGGGGAGTGTCACAGCAGCGCGTCCTCATCCATTAGCCTCTCTTTCCTCTCGCTGATGCTTTTGAGTCTCTCATTTCCTTGGGTTCTTGTGAGAGTGGGCATCTGAACAGATAGGGGAATTATTTAAACAGTTGTTGAATGCTTACTGAATACAGTAGGGACTTGAGGAGGACAGAGAGGAATAGGAACCAGTCCCTGGCTTCTGGAGCTAATAAATAGCCCGGCTGGCGATGATTGGAGGACAGTGGTGAGAGAATAAGGTGTAGATGTTTGAGTCCTTGAGGTCCCAGAATACCTCCTTTCTCTGCCCGGCACTGTGATGACCTGGATTTTAGAATCGCCCTTCAGTGTTTCCCAGGCTCGCACCCCAGGATGGGCCGTCAGGTTCCCCGCAGTTTGCAGAGGGAGGAGCTGAATTAACAGAGCGCTTTCCCCAAGGAGGGCCACCAGGGCTGGGACTGAGGGAGGAGAGTGAGTATCTCACCTCAGGCAGAATCAGAGGGTCTGCCAAGCCAGCAGCCTGGGTGGTGCCTCTCCCCTCCTCCCCCCCCCACCCCACCCGCTTCTCTCAGCTGGAGTCCGCTGACGTGGGCACAGTTCAGGGCGAGGGAGTTCGCTGGTCCAGGAACTCAAAGCATTAGCTTCTCCCCAGGGCAGATAGAGTGTGGATTTCACAAAGCAATTTCAGACCAATCCAGTTGTACAGTCAGAACTATTGTCCTGCAGAGGGAGCATTGCTGGAAAGGAAAAGACGTGTGAACAGCAGTCATCCTGAACTTGCAGTCAGCTGGGCAGAAAACACAGGCAGACTTACAACTTTCCCAGAGCGGTCACTGCATTTTACAGCGGTTCCTGTTGAAATAGCTACGTAGGGACGATGCAGGTGCCCTCACCCCCTGAGGAAACCGAAAGGGCTCATTTGGGCTCATCGACAGGAGGCCAAGTTGGTTTCATTGGGGGCTTAGCTATTTTTTATGTATTTGCTCTTCCAGGCATGCTGATTGCTTTCTGGGGAAACTAAATATTTAGAGGAAACCTCATTTTTAAAATATTTGTCAGTGCATATATAGGCAATTAGAGAAATCAGTATAACCTATAACATTTTAAGATTGTGCAAACCTCTTCTAGAAACTTAGGCCATTTCTCCTTGCGATTTTGTGATTTTATGGCACTTGATCTACAAATTAGTAGCTGACTGAAGAATACCATGTGAACTATTTGCTCTGCTTCTGGAGATAGTTAACATCCTAAAAATGTGAGGCAGTAACAAGGGTTTTAAAAATGTGACTCACTAACTTTTACCAGGCATGGCGCCTACCATGTCTTACAAATCAAGTTTACTTTCAATTTCAATAGCAAATGGTCCTTAGAAAGGATCTCCCTCTTGCTTATGGGACTTGACTCTTGCGCATGAGTAGGAAACTTACGGTTTAATGAGTGTCATCATCATGGCATTGCATTGGAGTTCTCATAAAGCTTTTCTTCAGAGCTTCCGTTAACGTATACGCAGCCTCTTCTACCATCTTCTGCAAAAACCAGCTGTCTCTCTCTCTCTCTCTTTTTATTGTGTATATTCCCACAGAGTTCATTAGGATGCACTGTACCTCCAACCCCGACTGGTGGATGCCCTCGGAGGAGCAAATAAACAAGGTGTTCAGCGACGCGGTGGGTCACGCCCGGCAGGGGCGCGCGGTGGGGACTTTCCTGCACAACGGTGGCTCGTTTTATGAAGGGCTCGATCACCAGGCCTCCCAGGACGAAGTCTTCAGTAAGAATTCCCAGGATGGGCCTGGGGATTAGTGGACAAAACCTTTCCGTCGTAGCAGCCGGTCCTCTCCAGAGTCGCCATTGTGACTGTCCTGTCCCCATCACTGTAGAGCCCACAGCATGGCATCTGTCAGAATGCACATCCTCAGTCTTAACCCTCTTGACCTTCTGCCGCGGTTCCCAGGTGGAAATCCATTTTGGGGTTGTTGGGGAGGTCTGTGGAGCCTACCACAGGTTTTCAGAATACTATATTATAAAATGAAAAGGCTATCATTGATTTTAAAAGATTACCTGGTGAGGATGAGGAGGTGGAGACAAACGCCTGGTCACCTGTCTGAGATCCTCACATAAGTTCTGCTTCCTGCACAGAGCTGGTCCCCGTGGAAGACTGGGCTGCGTTCCTGCCCACGAGGGAAGGTAGAGACATGGGTTACTTAAAGGGACAGGAACAAGCATTCTCTTTAATTCAAATAAGTCGTCTTTATGTTTTCCAAAGACTTGAATTCATGCTTCGCAGCAAAGACATCAGATAGGTGACATAATACGCTCTGTCTCCATCGACAGAGCCTATTATTAAATAGAAGCCAGAGAATAGAGGCCATCTCTAGACAGTGATTAGTTGAAAGTCAGCTATTTTTCTCGATTATTTTTACCAAAAAAGTCCTCTACCATGTTGATCAGGAAGGCACTAAGTGATCTCTGGAGTTTACAGACAGTCATAGTTTTCATTATGTCAGTCAAGAAACATCCAAAGATGCCAGCCATTGTAAAATGCTTGATTTTGTAGGTTCCAATAACCTTAAGTCAGGCTTTGTTGACACAATGCCAATGTGGCGGGTTAAACAATGAGAATTGCAGTCAGTCAGTTGTTTGGTGCACTGAAGACCAAACAGGTGGTGTGACTGATGGTATCGACTGAGTTGACCAGATGTCCGGGAATTGCGTACACACAGCTTCAAGGCCATTCTGACAGCTATGCAATGGGCTTGTCTAATTTCTCTGAAATCTGAGGGTCTTTCTGTGCTCCGTTGATCTCCAGAATTTGCATAAAACTTCTGTTTCTCGTTGTCACTGATGAAAATTGTTTCTTCCCAACTGTGTGTGCCTGCTTCCCCCAATATTCCCCTGTGCTACCAGCTCTGTTAACACCCACCGTCCCTGGTTTAATTTGTTGAGTCCCATGTGTGAATCAGTAGTGTCTTTAGAACCATGTCTTACCCAAATGCTGCAGAGAGGCTAGGATCTGTTCTGAGGGCCTCGGGTTTGGACCTCAGGAGAGGTTTGGACCTTCGACTAATGCCGATGCCACATCCTTTGTAAGCAAAGGGCTAAGTGGACAGCATTGGTTTTGTCTGTTTGTTTGTTTTGGCTTTTTTGGACAGCATTGTTGAAGGCTGTTAATGTCATCTACAGACACGACTATAAAGATTTTGGAAATTCATTTGAAGTTTATGAGCATCCATTTATAAAGCAGTTATTTTTGCCATTTTTTGTTAAAGTAAAATATTCCTTTATGTTCAATAATTTGCATCAACGAAATGAACAGGCCTAGAAATAGGTCCTTCTTTAGCTTTTTAAATAGTTTCAACCATTGAAAAGTTTAATGTTTATAGAGATGGTCATTTGTCAGATCTGTAAAGTTGTGAGGGGAGAACTAATATTTTGATCCTATATTGGAAAAGTTACCTAAAATCTTGAGGATTTTTTTGTTTTTAAGAAATGATAAGGGCAAAAGAGATGTTGTTTATGGGAACCAGGAGACTAATATCTGGCTATACAAAGAAAAAGATACTTCTGAAGAGTTTTAGAGGTCTAGGAAATCAATATTTTGTAAGATTCTTTGGTGACATGAAATCTTGGCCAGAAGAAAAATAACCACCATAACCTTATCTGTCAATCCATCTTTCTTTTTCTTTTTTTGCATTGGATTTTGTTATCCATAGTGCTGAGTGCATGTCCCCTTCCCCCCCCCCCTTTTTTTTTTTTGTATAGCAACAATATTTGACCACTGCTTTTATTTTTATTTTTTAGAGAGAGAGTGGAAGGGAGAGGGAGAGACAGAGAAACATCGATGTGAGAGGGGCACATCGATTGGTTGCCTCCTGCATGCACCCCCACCAAGGCCAGGGAACCTGCATCCAAGGTACGTGCCCTTGACCGGAATTGCAGCCTGGGGCCCTGCAGTCCACAGGGTACGCTCTATCCACTGAGCCACACCTGCTAGGGCTGCCCACTGCTTTTAAAAGCAATCAGCTCTTACCATTTTCCTAAACTCTTGAGGACTGCACACATCTTCACATCTCAGCATCACTTGGTGTGTGCCCACCTGTGCCGTGCTGGTCTTCGCTGATGGCGACGACGAGAGCACGTCTGCACTCTCCACGGCCTCGTGGCCAGCGTGCTAATGACGAAGTGCTGACACCCTCCCGTTCCCACCCCCTGAAGAAGGCGGCTGGGAAGGCTCTGCTCCCCAGCCACCTGGCTGCACACAGCCTTGCTCCAAAGGCTCCCCTGGTCTCTTGCCCTCATCCCCTTCCCAGGTGAGTTATTTCGGTATCGGCTGTTCTCCAATATTTCCCAATTTGCAAAATGCTGGAACTTCATGTTGGCCCAGAAAGGTGACTGAGCATCACACAGCCCGTTCGGATGCCTGTCCTGGAACTAGGACCTACCGCCCCCCTGCCCCTGGTCAGATGTTCTGTTATGGTCTTCACCGCCGTGTATTCATATTCCGTTAGCCCAGCCCACCCAGGTGCTACAGCACGCCTGGGCTGTGACACAGGATCTGCTTAGATATTCTGCCGTCTCCGTGGTCCATGTCCCCTGCCATCCTCGAGGCTTCCCCTTTAAGGCTAGTATCTTGGCTGGTTCGTGGTGGTTGCCTGCATGGTCGGGGCTTGCAGAGATGGCTCACTTTTCGGCAGGACCAGCATGGCCGCTGTGTAGGACGGTTAAAAGCTCGCTGTCCCTGCTGTCAGCCTTCCGTTGACCTCTTTGGAGACCTGAAGATGTATCTTATTTTCTTGATTTAATTTTCTGCATCTTTGTCTGGAATTGGACAAATTGTTCTCGTGACAAGAAACGTAGACTCAGCTTTTAGAATCTTCCTTGAGTCGGTGGAGCACGGGTATAAAACAGACCGAGGTAACAGCTCCGCATGCAGCGAGAGGAGGGGCTCGCAGGACTGGCCTGCCACCGACGACTACCGTGATGTTTCTGTCAGTGACCGGGTGTGGGCCGTCACCCAGCTGTCAGAAGCGCCCATGCCTTCCAACACTGACAGCGTCTTGATGTGTCCTGGGTTTTTCCAAATTAAAATCTGTCACAGAGCGTGCCTGCTTTCACAGTGACCTAGAGTTCCGCTGGGCTCAGGATACTAGTTCAGTGGTCTGCATTGGAGGACACAGGCCGGGAACTTGTGGGCACTATAGTCTATGCGGAGCTGCTAAAGTCACATTTCTCACTGTCTTTGAAGGTGCACTGTTCAGAATTGAACGGTTAACCTCAATGCCAAGTGCTTTGGAGATAAACTCTAAGCATTAAAGTTCACACCATCCCCTTCTGCTTGAAAGTATTTCATCCAGCCCTCGAGCCCTGGCATCACTCTCTCGTTCCTCATGTTCACCAAAGCGTTTAGGTTATTGTCACCGTTGGTGTTTCATAGGCGTCGCTAGGAACGTAGAGGATAATATTACAGCATCTGCACAAGATTGCTGTCACCCCCTTTGGTAGGGGAATCAGGTGCATTTGGCTGCTTCACAGCTTTAGATGTGGATACTTTTATAATCTGGGTCTTTCTTAGCCCTGCCTAAGTCATAAAAACATTGACCTTAGAGATACCTTCATTAGGATTATAAGGAGGTCTAATTTTTACAATATATTTGATCTAACTACTCCATGTGTCCAATATCAGTAGAATGGTTTCTTCAGTCCAGTAAATATCAGATGCTTTCCCCAAATTTGGACAGTACTCCAAGCTTGGGAGTCTACAAGTTCATGATTTCTGCATCTTTCTGCCACCTTTAATGGCTTTTCCTCCCTTCTGTTGCTGTCAGAATATGGATGAAGCATCAAATAAGATGAAATGTGCACTAGTTTCAGAAAAGCAAACATAACATAGCCTTTATTTAGATTCTGTCATTTATTATATGCTCTAGAACTTAAACCTATTACCCACTGACTGCCTCCTTATTTTTTTCTTAGATTTTAATCATTTAAAATATCTCATTCTTAGGTAACTTCATTTTTAGAAAATATTTAAATGTATAACTTCTCATTCAGTACTGTGTCATTTCACAGTACAGAGCTGTGTGATATTTGACAGCTCAGATACAAATTTTTAGAAATGTAATAGAAAATGATTTTGCACATATGGTGCAAGTCTGGCTGATGTCTGTTTAATGTGGCAACACTTAACCAAAACTGCCTGGCAAAACATGTCAAACGGAATGCTTGAGTCAGAATTCTAATGTAAATGTGTCTAAACAGCAGTATGTATCATCATGATTTATTTCTTTAAACATGCTTCTTGCAGTGGTATAAGTACTGGATAAAAATAACCACTTTGCTTGGAATAATTAGGAAAATGTCACCCAGTCAATGGCCCTCTTGCATTGTCAGCCAGTGGCATTGGCTCTGATATTTGTGTTGTGTTTTTTAGAGGAGAATGAGGAATTGATACCAGACAACGTGGAGTGCAAAAATAATAAGCCATCCATATTTGCCTCCTAATATGTAAAATTTAAAGCTGTAACATATATTTGCAAACGAGAGACCATTTTTACCCTCCACCGTAGACTCATTTGTAAAAAGTATTGAAAGGAAGGACTGTGCTCATCTAATGACTAGCTTGATCAGTTTGGCTATTGAAACCTCTAAATTACCAGTATTTGTGGTAAACGTGACCAGTTTAATTTTTCTCGTGACCATCCATAGCTGGTAATATAAGGGCTGGATTTTCATTGAATCACACTTCCCCAGATTGCAATGAAAATACATCTGCTAATGAGACTTGTTCAAACACCAGTTCATTCTCAGAATAACTGCACCAATACAAGGGCCCCATGGGTCTTCGCCTTGTTGGGAAACGGAGGCCCCCTCCAGAACCGCTGACTACAGCAGGAATGACTATAGCTGATGGTCATTGGGTTCCTGTGTGCCAGGTGCTTTGCTAAGGCTGTTACTGTCATCACCGTTTTATTGGTAAGGACACTGCCCAGGATGCTCAGCTAGTAAGAGGATCAATTTGGGCTCATTACGCAGAATGCCTAGTTCAGTTTTCTCCGTAGTCAAAGTTCTCAAAGCCCAACCCTTTGGAA
Organism: Cnephaeus nilssonii; assembly: GCF_951640355.1. Taxonomy (NCBI): domain Eukaryota; kingdom Metazoa; phylum Chordata; class Mammalia; order Chiroptera; family Vespertilionidae; genus Cnephaeus; species Cnephaeus nilssonii. The sequence goes on from NC_137072.1 coordinate 92,198,022, forward strand.
TGGATTTGTTCTTTTATTTATGCCATTGAGGGAAAGTGTTATTATTTAAAAACCAGCTTTTAAGTCCGTTGATGCTTAAGTAGGAGCACATAAACCATATATCCTCTGGGAGCTGCCAGGGTTTCTACATAAGGATTCACTTAAGATCCTATGATGAAGAGTAAAAAAAAAGGTCTTTTTAAAAAAGTAGTGAATAAATTTAAATCTTTTATTTGTTCAGATTTATTCTATACTTTCCCAGTATAAAAATGCAGGGATATAAAAGCAAAAATTTAAACTGAGCGAAGTGATATTTTGGGGGTGACCTCCTAGATGTTAGAAACGGCATCAGTTAGCCAATGTTCCATTTGCTTCTCACATGTGTCCGTAGCCTTTGAATTGATGAGTCTGGTTGGAAAAGAGGGTTTTAATTTTTGATGTCACTGTGAAAACTGTTGTGGAGATTTTGTAGGAAAATACAGTAACCTGTCGATTCTTTCCTGTGGTGGTGGCTTTACCATCTCTGTCTGTGTTTAAGTTCAAGAGCATGCCGAGGCCAGGAAGGCGTGGCTTGTGTTTCTTGGAAACAGGGCATGCCAAACCCAGAGATGGGTCCTGAAACGTTCCGAGTCTCTGGTCCGACTGCCCCTGCCCAGTTTGAGCATTGCCTTTCTGTCTCTCCTCTGGAACTTCATGGAGCAGCCTGGCACTGGGGCCAACTTGCCTTTACTCTGTTTTCTATGATGAACACTTGTGGAGAAACTGTGACAAATCCATTGATCCTGATATTTTTATTGTTGGAGTCTTGTTGATTCTCTATGAATCACTTCTATTTGATTGTACCGTGTAGAGTTAACGCCCACTAGGGACAAGTTAATAAAACTATAAATGCATAGTGTAATATAGAATAGCAAGATTTTTTTGTGAACAATTTATATAGAAGAGTAAGTTGTTTTTTAAGTGTTAGGCACATTTCTTTTAGGAACTTAAAATGTTATAAGAGTTTTTTAAGCATTTAATATTTTTAATTATGAGAAACATTTGTTACTAGAGCCAGTTATTTCAGGTGTTCTAATTGGAGTATTGATTTTATTACCTCATATACCTCTAGAATGCCACATGTTCTGTTGGAGATAAAATTGCACAATAAATGTCAAGTCTCTGTTAAGTGTTTTAACTTGCTTTTTTTGTATCTTTCTTCAATTCTTCGAAGTCACTTTTCTGGGTGTTTTTTTAAGAGAACGTTTTTCTCCCTTATCTCTGAATGCCAAGGCTTTTCTCCTGATCTCTGAATGCCAAGAAAATGTGAAATACTTGATACCCAAGTAAAAGCTCTCAGTTATGTCAGGGAACTGACCAAAAATCGTCCAAAAAATTCCATTTGATCCAGCGAATGGAAGGGACAACCAGTGATGATCTCTCTAGGAGAGACGGAATCCAAGATTTCCTTCCAGTATTTTGTACATTCACACTTTAAACTCATCTTTCCTACTCACCGTATCTTTCTATCAGGAGGGGGCAAAAACCCTGCCGCTGCTGCTCATGACCCTGAACAATGAACAGTTGCTGAGTATATGTGGCTTTTATTTAATTTATTTATTTACTTTATTTTTAATCCTCACCATGGACATGCTTAGAGGAAACGGGGGGAGAGAAAAAAACATTGGTGTGAGAGAGAAACCTGGATCTGTTGCCTTCCATACACTCCCCGACCGGGGACCAAACCCACAACCCAGGTATGGCTGTGTTTAAGTTCGGGAGTTGAACTGGCAACCTTTTGGTGCACAGGACAACGCTCAACCAACTGAGCCACTCTAGCCGGGCTGCTTATGGTTTTTAAATAGTGATCTGAGTACAGAAGCAAAGTAGCCATGGCTAAAGTGGCATGATGGTGTCTTCTCACTTTGAGTTATTGCATAAAATACAAACCTGACATATCAACTCCTATAGAACAACATTGAAGTATTGTTTCATAAATCAGACTTAAGTGAACACTAAGACAAAACACATTGTTTCATTTTAGGGAAAATATAAAGATGTTTTATTTTTGCACTAGAAAGATGCAATGTCTTAACCCATAGTTATGAATGGAAGAGCAAGAATTTAGTCCAAATAATCTGAGTTTGAATTGGGATCACAATTAAAATTATTTTATTCTAAAATAGTAAAAGGATTAAATGACTTGGGGTTTTGGATGTTTTGTGGCAGTTTGTACAAGGTAAAACTATAGATCAAAAAATAGGAACAAATTCTGCAGGATACAAGATCAATATATAAAAATTAATTGTATTTCTAGACACTAGCAATAAGTAACTAAGAAAACAATTTCATTTTCAATAACATTGGAAAGAATAAAATATTTAGAAATAAACTTAACTATATATATATATATATATATATATATATATATATATATAGGCTCTGTATACTGTGAAGACTACATCATTAGAAGAAAATTTAAAAGATCTAAAAATAATGGCAAGACATCCCATGATAAAGGAGTGGAAGAATTAATATTGTTAAGATGGTAATACTCCCCAAATTGATCTACAGGTTTATTGCAACCTATCCAAATCTCAGCTGACTTCTCTAGAAATTGGCAGGCTAACCAAAAATGAAAATGCAAGAAACCCAGATGGGCAACAAAAATAAAGCCTTCCGTTTGCAATCAATTGATTTTTAACAAAGGTGCCCAGACAACTCAATGGGGAAAGAATGGTCCTTTTAACAAATGGTGCTGGGACCACAGGATATCCACATCCAAAAGAATGGTGAGGGCCCCTACCTCACACCGTGTACAAAAATTAAATAGACCTAAATGGAAGAGCTAGAATTATAAAACTCCTAGTAAAACAAGAGTACATCTTCATGATCTTGAATTAGACAATGGTTTGTTCAATATGACACACAAACGACAAAAGAAAGCAATAGGTAAATTAGACTTCATCAAAATGAAAAACGTTTGTGCTTCAAAGAACACTACAAAAATAAAAACCCACAGAAGGGGAGAAAATATTTGCAAATCATATATCTGATAAGTGACTGGTTGGTGGCTGTACAATAAGAGAGGGCATATGATCTCATGTGAAGAGTCTGCCGGGAGGCAGCCGGGGAACCAAAACCCCTCCTCCTCCCTGCCATCTCCTCTGAGGCGCCACGCCAGCCGAGAGCCACCGAAACCTGGGGGCAGGAGCACCCATTGATGTCCATGCAGGTGAGCCCCCTCGCTCATGAACAGGGTGCAGAAGGGCTAAAGGGAAGATACTGGGCGCCGTTGATAATGGGGGTAAGTCAGACAGTTCAAAGGTACCTCTGGTTCCACCTCATTGAAATCTAGAGTTAACTTCTTTACATAAATGACCTTAACTCTTAATAATTTGAATAGTTAACATTTATTAAGTCAGTAGGTAAGTGCTTTACTATCATTATTGCATTGAATCTTCTTAACGAGCCCATGAGGTAAACTCTAATATTACCCCCCCACCCCCGACTCTAAAGGTGAGAAAACTGATGCTGAGCAACATGTGCCCAAGGTCAAGAGCTCGCAGTGGTGAAGCCAAGTTACTAACCAGGTGGGCCAACTCCAGGTGAGAAGCCCATGTTTTAACGCCAGAACAACTGATCCTCGAAGGTAATATCTATAAGACTTTCAAGACTGAGAGAAAGAAGTTGCGACAGTGAGCCTGGTAAAACAGTAACTACCTCTTAAGACTACCCAGCTCTGGCTGATCAAACTATAATTCATCTCAATTTGGCCTGAGAAGACGGCTGCTCAAAACCCTGGAAAAAATGCACGGATGAATACAGGTGCAGTTCCTGGGTGCCAGGCGAGTCTTGGTTCTGATTCAGTCCCGATGCTCTACAGAGACACAGCCTCAGTGCCTCCGCCAAGCAGTATTCTCTGCTCCTGATTTTAAGAAACCTGCTTGCTTCTATGAATGAATGAATAAATGATAAAGTAGAATATCTTGGTCTTTGTACTTACCAGTTGTCAAATTTTTATATATTGCATTCAACCATGGTTTTGAAATACAGCTTTAAGATAAACATTCTCATTTCATAAAAATGTTATGGACCAGAGTAATCCTTTTTTTTTTTTACCATCTTTACTATTAAATCTCAAAACTCATCAAGCCACAAGAATTATGTAAGAGTATTGCTAATGAAAATGAAATACAATTAACAGTAGGCTGCGTAGTGAAATAGAAGCAGAGGGTCAGAAAATGTAACCAAAAATAAAAACAATTTTTTTAGTTCTGGCCTGGTAGCTCCGTTGGTTAGAGCATTGTCCCGATGTTGCAGATTCAATCCCCAGTCGGGGCACATACAAGAATCAACCAATGAATGCATAAATAAGTGGAACAGTAAATCGATGTTCGTCTCACTCCTTTGCTCTAAGATCAATAACTTTTTCAAAGATATTTTTTAAAATCCAAGGTCCATTTTTCAGCAGTAAGTGAGATTTAAAACCGACACTCTTCACTCTACACAGATTCCAGGAAGAAATCCAGGCCCTGTCTGGATGTGAGGAACAGGGATATGAAAATGTCTCCTAGTCTGTCTCATATTTTGTGCCAATTATGATTTTTTTCTCCTTCCTGGCAACACAGAAGCATTTTTAATTCAATTGAAAAAAAACCCATAATAATTGTGTTTAATTGTGGCTTTTGTTGTGTTTTCTATTAACACTTTGTGCTAAATAATTACCCTTTAAGTTTCTGGTGTATTTTTGGATAGACTGCTTTTTCTGTGACTACAGAAGAATGTCAAAGCCAAAACTAGGCTCATGACGTGTGAAATACATGATAGATTTAAAATGGGTAAAGAGTGAAGAACTCTGACACATGTCTCCTTAAGGATAGATAACAGAGAAAATCTCATGCATCTATAGGGAACTATAAACATTTCTTTAATGAAGAAGTATGTAATCCTGGTGAAAAGTATGAAGGAAGCCCATCCTTTGAAGTGTCAATCCATTCCTTCTATGGGTAGAAGAAATTTATAGATCTAATTCAGTAGGCAGTTGCCATCACTTATGGAAAAGTAAGGCCTAGAAAATTCTAACTTGCTCAAGTTCATGCAGTTATTATCAACTAGTGGCCCAGTGCATGAAATTTGTGCATGGGGTGGGGGTGTCCCTCAGCCTGGCCTGCACCCTCTCCAATCTGGGACACCCCTCTCGCAATCCGGAACTGCTGGCTCCTAACCGCTCACCTGCCTGCCTGCCTGATCGCCCCTAACCAGTCTGCCTGCCAGACTGCTCACCCCCAACTGCCCCACCGCCAGCCTTCTCCCCCCAACTGCCCTCCCCGGCCGGCCTCATGGCCCCCAACTGCCCTCCCTGGCCGGTCTCCCGGAAGGTCTCCTGGTTTAATTAGCATATTGTCCTTTTATTAGTACAGATATCTAAATGAATATCAAAATAGTCCAGTCCCCTGGAACCATGAGGTTTTTTACAACCACTTGTCCAAATTCCTTATTTGGGTGTGTCTCTTTTTTCCTTGGTTGCCAGGAAACTCGGTGTCAAGTTGTATCTCAGTTGATGCTTCTCTTAGCTCAACTTTTCTGACAGCATGTTCTCTACCACCATAGACCACCTTTTTTCTATTCCTGTCTTTGCATTAATCTTAGGAAATTATAACAGTGCTTTATTATTATAAGCTGCCTATTTCTACCTGGAAGTAGGTGATGTACATTAGAATGCTTCCTGGAACATAAATGGTGTTCAAAAACTAACCTGAGAAATCAGACATCTCCTTCCCCCCTCTCTGCCGTCTACTCCCCGCATCCCCACACCAACAAAAACATTTAAAACTGTTTGTTCCAAATTAGGCACCTGGAGTCGATATCTTCTCAGCCTTGCTGTTGCTGGACCTCCAGGGTTCTGCCCCCTCTTTGTCTACAATGAGGATAAAAATCTGATGGATAAGGAAAAAGGAAGGATTTTGCCTGGAGGGAAGTGCATGAGACGCCAAGGCTCCTGATCACTCCTTCTCTGGGGTCCTAGGTGGGAGCCGTTAAGCAGAGCAAGCTCTGAGCACGTATCTGACAAAAGAGTTGGAAGGGGAGGTAATTTAAGAAGAAACAACTATGGTTTAAATCACGGAGACCTCAGGGTTAACTTGTTACTGCCGCATAACTTAGTCTTATCTTGACTTATCACAAGAGTGATTCTAACTCTTGGGTAAAGGAGACCGTTCTGAGAATCTCATAAAAATGAGGAACTCTGTCCCTAGATGAGCATGTACTCAGCATTTCCCAGGAAATTTCAAGGACTTCTTGAATCCCCTAAAGCTAGTCCATGGTCCCCACATTAGGAATTCCGAATCGGGAACCTTATTCTCTGCTCAGAATCACTTTTTCCCTGACAGTTTATCTTACACTTCGTTTCTTCTTCTTATAGCACTTGGCTGCATTGAAAGGCTTTGGAGTAAAATATATTGATAACTGCTGTAAAATGTTAAATGAATTGCTCAAACTATTAGTCTAGAAAGAGAGTATTAGAAAGGCAAACAGATGAGCCCGTTCCCACAATGAAAATTCCACTCTTAAAAAAGCATTGTGCTACCATCATTATTGAAGCAAAGCAGCTTCGCTCCCCAAAATACCCTAACCATTAATGCGTGCACTTCTCAAAATTGTGCCAAGCCTTAATCCGATGGGTGCTTTAATATTAAAAACTTTATGGTATAACTTCCCTGGCCAGATGCATAATTTGGAACAACTGCTTAGCTGGTTATAGTGTCTCCCTTCCTCTCTCTAAAATCAATTTAAATTTTTGTTTAAAAACGTTATGGTATACTAATAAAAATATGTACAGGGAGACATTTTTAAGGACAATTATTCCATGCTGGAAACAATCCTTCCCATTTTGTTAGACAGACAAGCCTGCCCATTTATTTTGCAGGCAGGACACGCTGCAGACTGAGCCACCCGCGTCATTCCCTGCGAGTTCCTGCCCTCCCCACCCTCCCCGGTGCTCTAATCAGAAAAGCAAGTGGAATTGTTTGAGTGCCTTCACTGTGCAGTGGTATCTGTTCAGCACGCAGATGTTTCGATTGCCTAGGTACTAAGTGCCTTGCCATGAAAGCACTTGGGGAGAATATTGAAAATCTGGCCACTTAAATTTGTTCCTAAAATGAAGCTACTTTTACAAACAAGTAACCAAGGACCCAATGCTTTTGCCAAGTACCTTTAAAATCATTGTTTCTTGTCTCTTGTTCTGGTTCTTACCCAGCAACTAACAAAAACCAACTTTAGTTCCATCTCCCTTTTGAACTGTCAAAGCTAAACACCCATTTTATTTTCTATTTCTCTTCTTTTTCCTTAAGAAACATTTTGTAATTTTATTTATCGATTGGAGAGACACATCAATTTTTGTTGTCCCACTTATTCCTTAGTTGATTCTTGTTTGTGCCTTGACCTGGCATCGAACCCACAACCTTGGCATATCAAGATGATGCTCTAACCAACTGAGCCACCCAGCGAGGGCCTTTTTTCAAAGCGTTCATGGAGTGGTTAGGAGATGGAGGCACTCTGTGAGCGGTCAGTCCTGGGCCCTGCCCTTGGCTCTCCAGTTTCCCATCCCCTGGGAGAAGATGGGATATGGAGGAAGAGTCTTATGATCTTTTCCAGGAAGACACGGGGGCACCTTTCACACCCGCTGAGCTGTCACTGGGCTCCACCCAAACAGTGGGCCCTGGTTGGAAAGAATCAGAAATAGCCCCTCGGAGAGCTGATCTTTTTGAGACGGGGCAGTGGGCTCCTGCAGGGACCATGCCCGGCTCAGTTTCTCCCAGGACACAGTTTGTAATGAATACATGGATCTGGGTGGGTCCCTTATACTTAGGTCACATAGGTTACAGCCAACCTTACAGCTTTTTAAAAATCCACACCCATTTTTAAATGACGTGCCCAAAGCGAGGGGTTTTCTCCTGGAGTCCCATGGTTAGAGCCTGTGTTGTAGCAAAAAATCCCTAGTTAGATCTTCATTCTTAAAAACCATCATTCTTTTAGTAGAGTAGAAAGGATGAGTAACTTTCAAAATAATTGCAGGCGTCAGTCCTTCCTACTCAAGAGAGTACGCTAGAAATGCCTTGTGAAAAAGAAATCCCTTGGGCCCAGACGTGCGAAAGTTGAAAGATGGTTTTATTACTAAACTGTATTCCTTATTGTCATCTTTGGGCTTGGTGGTTTTGTGATAGTTTCAAAGTCTTCAACATGTTTGGCAAAGGAAGAAAATGGCTCTTCCCGTTGAAATTGTGGATAGCAGGGAATAGCCACAGGAATACCCTGGAAATCTGAAAGGAAAACAAGCAACGTTACCGGGGTAATAATTCTCAGGGGACTCAGGGGTTGTTCCACCGTTTCTCCTCCAACTGCTCCCAGTAGGTCCTCCTTTATCTGTCACCGTATTCTGTTGCTTTCATAGCACTATGACAATATTGTCACTAAATGTGTATGCCTCGTGATACTTTTAGCTCTGTGATGTCAGGGGACCATTTTTTTCACCTTTTTATATCTTTCCTATTTTTTTAAACTTTATTTTTGAATTACAGTTTACCTTCAGGATTATTTTGTACTAGTGGCCCAGTGCACAAATTCATGCACATTGAAAGGGAATTAATTAGAAGAAATATTTTAATATTGCTATTCGCCCTTTCTCTATAATAGAAGTGTCAACCAAATTCACGATCAAAACACACACGTGCAATTGCCGCCAGGGAGAGCTTTATATGGATTGCGCATGTGTGAGTCAACTTAGCCTTTTATAGATATAGAATAAACTTGCTTAATTAGACCTGCTTTTGATTTAGCTAAACTTTTTCCAGCCCACTGAAGCACCCCCAACTTCTCTTTCAGGTAATTGTCAGCAACACAGCAATAAATATCAACACGAAGCAGATTATTATTGTAGATCACGCAGGGAGAACAAAGGGTAAAATATTTAACTGCAGCAGTGTTTGACTATATTACATTTACTTCTTCTAAGCCCTGGCCGGGTAGCTCAGTTGGTTAGAACATTGTCCTCATATGCCAAGGTTTCAGGTTCGATCCCTGGTCAGGACAGATATAAGAATGAGTCAATGAATGTATAAATAAGTGGAACAACAAATTGATGTTTCTCTCTCCCCCCTTTCTCCCTCTCTTTGATTAAAGCTAACATCTTGCTATTTTTTATGTTTTGTCATGTTTTTTGTGTTCCTTGTTTACTGCCTTGTTTTGGATTAGTTGAGTATTGATTCCATTGCATCTCCACTGTTGGCTTAGTAGCTACTCCTCTTTGTGTGTGTGCATGTGTGTTGTAGAAGTTGCTCTATGATTTACAGTGTGCATCTTTAACGTATCACAGTCCGCCTTGGAATGAAGTCACATCACTTCATGAGTAGTGTAAGAATCTTACAACAACACACTTCCGTTTCTCCCTTCCTGTCCTTTGTGCTATTGCTATCATATATTTTAATTCTACATTTTATGGGTTTTTAATCAACCACTGAGCCACAAATTTATTTATTTGTTTTTAAATAAATAAATCTTAGGATACTTTTGACCTCTTGAAGAATTAGCCCCTTTATCATTATGCAATAGCATTCTTCATCCCTGGTACTACTTTTTATTCTGAAATCTACTTTGTCTGATATTAATATATCTACTCCAACTTTCTTTTGAGTGGTGTTGGTATGGTATATCTCATTCCATGCTATCATGCTTGATCTATGTGAATCTTTATAATCACAGTGGATTTCTTATAGGCATTCTATAGTTGGTTCTTGCTTTTTTTTTTATCTAATCTGACAATCTCTGCCTTTTAATTGAAGTGTTTAGACCATTTTACATTTACTTTGATTAATATAGTTTATTTTAAATCTACCATATTGCTATGGGTTTTCTAGTCCCATTTCTTATTTCCTTTTTACTCTTTTTTGGCCTTGTTTTAGGTTCTATATTTTTATGATCCCATTTTATGTCTTTTGTAGGCTTATTGTATCTCTTTTCTTTTTTTTCTTGTTCCTAGTCTTTGCTTTACCGGTTAAAATATATATCTTCAACTTTTCACAATCTGCCCTCAAGCAATATCATACTCCTGCAGATATAAGAACCTAATAACAGCATAGTATTTCTTCTCTGCTAGTGTCTGTTCTGTTGTTGTATACATTTCAGTTCTACATTTAAAATATACCACATAATATTCTATATTATTTTTTGCTTTAAACAGTAAATCATCCATTTTATCTTTTTTAGTTTTATTCATTTATTTGGATATTATCAGTCTTTTTTATTGAATTTATTGGGGTGACATTGGTTTGCAAAACCATACAGCTTTCACATGTACAACTCAATAAAACATCATCTGCACACTGCATCACCCCATTTGCCCATCACCCCAAGCAAAGTCTCTTTCCATCCCCTTTTTCCCCCACTTTGCCCACTTCCTCCTACGCCCTGGCTATCATCCACTGTTGTCTGTGTCTATAGGTTATGTGTATATATTTTTTGGCTAATCCCTTAACCATCCATTAATTTTAAAAATAAGAAAACATTTTTATATTTAATCACTTCAGTGCTTTTCATTCCTTTGTGTAGGTCCAGATTTTCATCTGGTTTCATTTTCCTTCTGCCTAAAGAACTTGCTTTAACATCTCTTGTAGTCGAGGCCTCCTGGTGATTAATTCTTCCAGTTTCATAATGTCAGAAAAAATTATTTATTTCACCTTCATTTTTGTGAGATATTTTCACTGAGTATAAAATTCTAGGTTGAGCATTTTTCTCTTTCAGCACTTTAAGATGCCAGTCTATTTTCTTCTGGCTTGCATAATTTCTAATGTTACGTTTCCTATATTTCTTATCTAAGTATCTTTGTAACTGTATGTCCTTTTTTTTCTCTGATTGCTTTAGATGATCACATCTTCAGATTTGACTGTGATGTGCCTTGGTGTGGCTTTCTTTATATTTACTTCTTTATATTTCTGCTTGCAGTGTGTTGAACTTCTTGGATCTGTGGGTTTCTCTTTTTCATTCTATTCGAAATTTTTTCACTCATTTCTTCAAATATATTTTCTGATCTTACTTCTCTCTCCTCTCCTTCCAGCACTCTGATTGCATGTTGTGGAAAACAGAATAATGACTCCTCAAAGGCATCCCTAACCCCCAGAATCTGTTAATATGTTAGGTTCCATGGCAAAGGAGACCTGAAAACAGGGAGATTACCCAGGATTATCTGGGTGGGCCAGTGTAATCACAACGGTCCTTAAAAGTGAGAGAAAGAAGCATAAGAGAAAGTCAGAGTGATGAATGTGAGGAGCTGACTCACTGTTGCTGGTGTTGAAGAGAGATGGAGGAAGCCTCAAGCCAGATGCAGGTGCCCTGTAGCAGCTGGAAGAGGATTCTTCTCTGGGGCCTCCAGAAGGAAATGCAGCCCCGTCACCACTGTGAGGCCTCGTTGAACGCAGAGTCTTCAGAATTATAAGGTAATGCATTTGTGTGGTCTCAAGCCATCAATGTGTGTTAATCTGTTATAATAGAATTGCAAACAAATACACACATATATTACACTGCTTGATATTGTCTCACAGGTCACATGGGCTCCTTTGTTTCTGCCTGTGCTTTATTTTAGATAGTGTATATTGCTTAAAATTCATTAACTTTGTCTTTCTCAGTGCCTAATCTGCTATTAATCCCATCTAATGTATTTTTTCTTTCCAAATACATTATTATTTCTTGATGTTTCCATTTGTTACAAATAAATATGAATATATATATATATATATATATATATATATATATATATATATTCATTCACATCTGTCTTCATTATGTTCATATTGTCAATGTAAAGAAACATACAAACCTGTAGAGAATTTTTATGACTGTATTTGAGCCAAACTGATGACATATGCCAGGGAGCAAGATTCAAAGGCTCCAGAGAATAGCAGTTTTGCAGTTTCTTTTATGCATCTAAAATTAAAGAGCGAATATAAGGAAGATTACATGAGGGTGGGAGAAAGCAAGGCAGAGATCAGATCACCGGCTACTTAAGATTCTAAACTCTTTTGAGAATGGTCATGCTTTAGAAGGGGTTATTTCAAAGGTGTGTTAACCTAGATGCACAGGAACAATGGACAGGGCTTGCTTAAGACATAGAGAAGCTTTTTAGTAAAGAAGTTATATGCCTGGGGCATGACTACCCTCTATGACCTGCCCAGTTAGGAATTTAGGATCAGATCACCCTGTGAGGTTGCTTTCCATAGAACCCCTTTTTACCCACAATGCTTTCATTTACGATCCTGAGCAAATCTACATTTATATACCTGTCTGCTGATTGCTTCATCTCTCTCCTTTCTGGGTCTGTACCTAATGATTGCTTTTTCTCCCCAGTTATGGGTCATCTTTTCCTGCTGGGAATTATTGATCAGATGCTAAATATTGTGGATCCTAGGTTGTTGACCGATGGATTTTGTTGTATTATACAAAGTGTTGGATTTTGTTCTCGTATGGAATACTTGCAGGTCAGTTTGATTCTTTTGAGGTTTGCATTTATGCTTTGTAGGGCAGGTCAGAGAAGCCTTTACTAACTTAACCTCACTAAGGGGTGACCCTTCCAAGGACTCTACCGAATGTTCTGAATATAAGGTTTCTCTCCCTTCTGGCTGATGGGAAAACAAACTGTTCCCAGCTTTGCGTGAGCTCTGGGAATTGTTAGACCTACTGACTTCCAATTTTTCCCAGTTTTGAGGAATTTCACCACATGTATGCACTAATCAGTACTTAACCACACTCAAGGGAATGTCTTTACAGATATGTAGAGCTTTCTGTCTGTGTATTTCCCTTCTCTTATAATATGCTCCACAAATTCTATCTTCTTTGAACTCCAATTCCACCTCAGAGATCTCCAGGCTGTTTGGGTTATCTTTATCTGTGCTGCAGCCTAGAAACTGCTCGAGGCAGTAAGCTGAGGCAATAGTCAAGGCCACTTCTATTTGAATTACCTTCGAGAATGATCTATACTAATAAAAGGGTAATATGCTAATTAGACAGGGTCAACTGGCCATCTTCCAGCCGTCCGACTTCCTTCCGGACAAAGCCATGGTGGTGGGGGCCGAGGCGGAGAGGGAAGTTGGGGCGATCAGGCCAGCAGGGGAGGGCAGTTAGGGGTGATCAGGCAGGCAGAGGCAGTTAGGAGCAATCAGGCCGGCAGGGGAGGGCAGTTAGGGGCAATCAGGCAGGCAGGCAGAGAGGTTAGGGGTGATCAGGCAGGCAGGGGGGCAAGGTAGGGGCAATCAGGCCAGCAGGCAGAGGGCTGAGAGGCAATCAGGCAGGCAGGCAGGTGAGTGGTTAGGAGCCAGTCGTCCTGGATTGGGAGAGAGATGGCTGACTGCCAGCAGTTGGACATCCCCCGAGGGGTCGCAGATTGGAGAGGGTGCAGGCCAGGCTGAGGAACCCCCCCTCTGTGCATGAATTTCGTGTACCAGGCCTCTAGTAGTAATAATATCAGTCTCTTACTAGGCATGAAATAGGATAGTGTTTTACATCTGATGTCTTATTTAATCCATCTGGGGTTGGGTGATTCTGTTTTCGCCATTTAATAGTTAAGAAAACTGAAGCTGGGGTAAAGCAGGCCAGGTGCAAAAGGTCACCAGGGTGGAAAGCCCAGGAGCCTAGCAAAGGACAATTGCTGGGAGGAACCTCACCCCCAGGGTGGCTTTTCCTCCTCTAGCATATCCTTAGTCTTGTGGTTTGGGCCCCCTGACCTTTTCTCCCTAGAGACAACATTTAGGCCACAGTGGTATTTCAGCTCTAGGTCCCAGAAGGCAACAAAACCAGACTAGTGACTCCATGGCTAACCTCAGGACCAGCTGCATTGAATAATGACCCCTGCCCTGGTGCCGGTCAATCAATCGGTGGAGACCACAACCCTGAAAGGACACACCTGGGAAACTGCTGAATATTCTATTAAGATCTTCCCCTGGGACCTCTCCTAAAAACTCCACCTTAAAACCATTAGGACAGAGGACCCAGAACTCTCTCCCTCCTGGGTCCTCTCCCTTTTCCTTCCCCTGAGCCTTTCCCTTTTCCTTCTTCTCCCCCGAGGCGGGTTACCATTACCTTCCTCACTCCCAAGCAACTAGAGCCCTTCCAATCCTATATAATAAAAGGCTAATATGTAAATCGACCAAATGGCGGAATCCACCAAAGGCTAATATGCAAATCGCTATGACATGCACTGACCACCAGGGGTCAGACACTCAATGCAGGAGCTTCCCCCTGGTGGTCAGTGCGCTCCCACAGGGGGAGCACTGCTCAGCCAGAAGCCCTGAGTCCCGCTCACAGCTGGCGAGCACAGCGGCGGTGGTGGGAGCCTCTCCCGCCTCTTTGGCAACGCTAAGGATGTCCAACTGCCAGCTTGACACCCCCGAGGGTTCCCGGACTGTGAGAGGGCACAGGCCAGGCTGAGGCACCCCACCCCGAGTGCATGAATTTCGTGCACTGGGCCTCTAGTAATTCTATAACTTGTTTCCTAAGCCCATTTCTTCTAGAAATTATTTTTCCTACCTCTGTAATTTTATAAATAAACTAGAGGCCCAATGCACAAAATTCGTGCAAGAGACTTGGCCCTTGCAGCTGCAACAGCTTGCCTTGGCCCTCGCAGCCCCGGCTTTGTCTGGAAGGTCGTCCGGAAGGACGTCCGGCTGGATGTCTAGAAGGATGTCCAGAAGGTCATTCGGCTGTCCGGACTAGAGGCCCAGTGCACGGGTTCATGCACCGGGGGCCCCTCGGCCTGGCCTGTGGGATCAGTGGACCTCCATGCTGCCGCAGTCTGGCCTTATCCACCACCTCATCAGGCTCCAGCCCACTGTCTGCGTCAGTCCCACACAGCACAAGGTGGTGGGGGAAGCAGCAGGTGGCCGTGGAGTAGCCTGAGCCCGGGCTGGGTGCCACGACGCTTCTGCTCATCCCAGCCCTGCTGCACCTGCCGCACTTGAGCATGCAGGGGAGTGTCCACAGGAGAGGTTTGTGCCCTGCAGCAGCACTCGCCAGCTGTGAGCCTGGTGTCTGGCACCATCTGTCAGCTGAATGGGGCTCCTGCTACTGACCACCAGGGGGCAGCTCCTGCATTGAGCCTCTGCCCCCTGGTGGTCAGTATGCATCATAGCTATTGGCCAGTTGTCCAGTCATCCAGTTGCTTAGGCTTTTATATATATAGATAGATGTTCTCTTATAGTTTGGGTGTTGGCTCTGAATTCTTTCCTAGCCAGAACCCAAGTACCGAGGGTGCTAATCCCAGATCCCTTTTGTCTGCAACAAAACGACAGGAACTTATTTTAACAATGTTCATAGCATGATTAGGTCTCCTCCTACAAAATGAATTGATGATTCACAAACACAAAATAGATTTTGTTATAGTGTTCCTTTTTTTCAATCAATAACCCACCTTACCCATCCACCATCTTCATCAGTCTTGGGTCTAACTAGGTTTGACTGCTTCCTAAAAATCAAATTTATCCTCAACAGATGAAATAGTGACATTCCGTCAAACCTATTTTCACAAATGGGTGGGTGACGTATACTCTAGTTAACTCCCAAACAGGCGTTCCAAACATATCCTGAAGATGGCAGCATTGTTAGAATAAGATAGCCTCATAGGAGATTTCTTTTTAAAGGAACTCTTAGTTGAACTTTAATGTTTACTAAAAATACTATTAACATTATTTTATGGTCATACTTTGGATACAATTCCAAATCTACCCCCCCCAATTAATTAGGTAAAAAATATTATTTTATAAGAGAATTCATAGTGATTTTTCTTTAAATTTTACAACACCAATAACTACCTATCATGTCTTATTGCAGCCATGCCTGGCCAGTATGACTCAGTGACTGAGTGTCGAGCTTTGCACAAATAAGTGGAACAACAAATCGATGTTTCTCTCTCTAAAAAAAAAAAATCAATAGATAAATTTTTAAAAAAGAAAGTTTTTAAGAGAATAGATCTTAAAAGTTCTCATCCCAAGAGGAATATTTTGTAACTAAGTATGGTGACAGACCTTAACTAGACTTATTGTGGTCATCATTTTGCAATATATGCAAATATTGAATCATTATGCTGTACACCTGAACTACTATAATGTTGTATGTCCATTATACCTCCAAAAAATAAATGAAGTAAATAACTAATAAGAAAAATTGAATTCCTTTAATCTGAAAACACTGCCAAGCTTTGAGGGGTGGTCTTCAGGACACAGCAAGGCCCTGGGCCTCAGAGAAGTGACGGTAGCTGAGACCCTCCCCCACGAGGAACGCCAGGCTGGGCAGAAAAGAAGTCCCATGGATCAAATGAGGTGGAAACAACTCTGACATATATTTCTTTCCTTCTGGAAGTCCAGACTTTTTCACATTTATAAGAAATAGAAATTCTATATCAAATATACACTGCCCATAAAATTTTAAATCGCTTCAATCTGAGCTTAACAGCCACCTCTCCTTTCATCTCTTACTAAATCATCTAAGGCTATATCTAGAATTCAATAAGAAAAATTACAATAAAAATGGGTTTTAGAGTTTTCTCAGATTTATTTAATATTTCTACTGAGAGTGGGTAAACCACAATTCAGAACTGCAGCAGGAAACAATACCTTGAAGCTACACTTAGGAGGAAACACGTTAGATACACAGAACTACAAGAGACAGTATATATACCATTTCAAAGCAGACACGAGAGTCTTATCCATTATGATTCTCCAGATCCTGCAGAAATGTAGCCACGTGGAATTCACTCAATACTGAAGGCCACAGACCATCTGTATCTACACTCAGGGAATGAAAATGCACGCTGAAATTCCTGTTAGAATAAGACTGGGTTAGACTGATGGGACGTACTATCCATTGAAGAGCAATGGGCATATTCTGCACATGTTCTGTCCCTCTTGTCTAGAACACTCTCCACCCCCACTGTCTGTGTGCCTGGCCTTGAAGGGCACTTCCAGGAGGAGGCTTTCCTACCCACGCTGCCCAGGTAGTTACAGGGTAGCACAAGGCACTCAAAAATATTCGTTGAGTGAATGTAATGATTAAAGGCTCAGTTTTTAGATTTTATTTTGCAGTCTTCTCTGACATTGTTTTACAATGACCAGTAGTGAGATCTGAGAGTAGTTCAGATTCTCTAAAACAGAGTTAAGCACACCACCATGTTGAGTTCCAACAGTATATGCCCCTATCACTGGGGGTGGAAATCCCTATGGGAAACTTTTGAAATGTAATGTTAAATTTAACCCAAGTTAAAAACAAGAGAGGAGAAACCAAGATGGCGGCATAGGTAAACACCTGAACTTGCTGCCTCGCACAACCACTTCAAAACTACAACTAAAAGACAAAATGGACATCATCCAGAACCACAGGAAGGCTGGCTGAGTGGAAATTCTACAAATAGAAGGGAAGAGAAAAGCACACTGAGACTCAGAAGAGGTGCAGAAGTAAAGTGCAGAGGTACGGAGGCGCGCGTGTGTGGAAAGGGCTGGCAACTGAGTACGTGGTTGTCTTTTTCAATCGGGAGGGAGACACAAGCTCCCAACTGCTCTGAACTCCAGTTGCAGGCGAGACTCTGGGGACCCAGACTCATATGGGGAGAAACTGGACTGTCTGGCATCGGGCGGAACTTGAGGGCGGCTTTCTCTCAGAGGTGCTTGCATATGAATGGCCTGGCCCTTTGCAATCTAAAATTACCTAACAAACTGCAGCTGGGTCAGAGGGCCCCAGAACTTCCAAAAGAAGGCCCAAGGCCCCACAGCAGCTTGCATTGCTTCACAGCTGGGCCTCATCTGGGCACCTCCAAACCCCAAACAAAGAAGAGGAATCTGCAGATCTCTCCATAGCTCCTGCTGGGTGGCTTTAGGCAAAGGCTAACTTAGCACCTCCTTGGAGATTCAAGAGCCAGTGTACCCAGTGGTCACAGTAGGACCATCCAGATTACAACTCCTGATATCAATAAGGGACACACTCAGGGGGTCAGACTCAGTGAGCACCAAAGCCCCACTGAAGCAAGTCTTGCCCCATAAGGGTGTCTCCAGCACAGAAGTTCTCCCATCGCAGACACAGCTGATCCTCACAGCCAATTGGCCTGGCGGTCAATTCCTCACAGTGATACCAACAATAATCAAGGCTTAACTACAACAAGACTGTGCATACAGTCCACAAAGGGGTGCATCAAGAGTGTCCACCTCAGGTAATTGGGGAGGCTGAGCCACTGGGCCCTATAGGACAGGGAGAAATAAAGGGTTTGCCATTTTATAAGGGGCAGCGAGGAAAGGCCTCACTGATAAGGTGGTTTTGGAGCAGATATTTGAAGCAGCATGCTGTGCAGGCAGTGGTGGGATAAATACTTCAGGCAGTGAAAAGGCCTGGAGTTGAGCGCATGCTTAGGGTGTGTGAAAAGCAGAAAGGCCAGTCTGGCTGGAACAGTGAGAGAGAGAACAGTAGGAAATGGGGTCAGAGAGAGAGAGTGGGGAAACTCAGGGAGGACTTGTTAGCTTCTTCAGGACTTTGTTATTCTGTGTGAGATGAAAAGCCATAGGAGGGCTCTGAGAAAAGAAATTACATGATCTGACATATTTTCAAAACATGACAAGCTGCTGTGCTGAAATAGAATGTGTGGGCTAGGATTGCAGGGGGAACCAGTTAAGAGGCTATTTTGAAAATTCAAGCAAGATAGGATGATGGCCAACATTAGATAATAATTGAGATGATAAATGGATTCCAAATATACATCAGTGAATCTTGCTCAGGTGTTGAATGTCCATTGTATAAGAAATGGAAAGAAGTTAGGCATGAGTCCGAGGTTTCGGGCAATTGAAATTATGAAAATACCATTTATTGTTAAGAAAAAGACTGCAAGAGATTTTTTTGACAATGAAAAAATTGGGGATTTTGCTTTTGGATATGTTGAGTTTGAGATATTAGTCATCTCCCAAATCTCAGTGGTGCTCACAATACATTGGTTGGTTGCCTTTCTGGCCCATGTCTTTTTCATTAAAAAATCTAGGTAGAAAAACAGCCCCTATCTGAAACATACCATTCTCAGGGAAGAGGAAAAACAACTATGGCGGAATAGTGCGATAGCTCGTAAAATACCTGCTCAAACATGGCATATGCCACTTATGCTCACATTTTATTGGCCAAAGCCTGTTTCATGGCGTAGTCTACTGTCAATGGGAGGTACTGCATGGCAATGGGATGATTATGGGATGTATAGTATGGTATGGCAATGGGATGATTATTCAACTGGGATGTATAGTCCTCTTACATAAGGGCAGTGAATAATTGGGAACAACCATATAATCTACCACATCAGCCAAGTGGAGATGTCAAGAAGGCAACTAGATTTGAGTCTGGGGTTCAGGTTCAGGTTTCAACAATAGTTTTTGAAGTAATGGGATTGACTCACTAAGAAAATGAATGTGGCCTGAAACGTGTAGCCCTGGGACACTCCAATGCTTGGAGGTAAGAGAAATGAGGAGGAACTTGCAAAAGGCACTGAAGAGTGGCCAGTGGGGTAGGTGGAGAACTCAGAGTGGAGTTCTGGCAGCCAAAGAATTCAGTGTCAAATGCTGCTAAGAGGTCAAGTAAGATGAGAATTTAAGATTAATCACTGTGCCCGGCTGGTGTGGCTCAGTGGTTGAGCATGGACTCATGCACCAAGAAGTCACCAGTTAGGTTCCCAGTCAGGGCATATGCCCGTGTTGTGGGCTCGATCCTTAGCAGGAGGTGTACTGGTCTAGGAGGCAGCCAATCAATGTTGATGTTTCTCTCTCATTGATGTTTCTATCTCTCTCTCCCTCTCCCTTCTCTAAAATCAATTTTTAAAAATCTATAATAATAAAAGGGTAATATGGTAATTAGACCGGACAGCCGAACCACCTTCCGGATGTCCGGATGTCCTTCCTGACAAAGCCGGGGCCCGAGGGAAGCTGGTCAGGATCCTGGGTGCCTGCGGGCAGCCCGGGGGAAGCCAGCCAGGGTCCCAGGTGCCAGAAGGAAGCTGGTGCTGGCAGGCAGGGTAAGGAAGGCCTACTCTTGCACAAATTTTCATGCATCGGGGCTCTAGTATATATATAAAAGATTGACCACTGTACTGAATAGTATGGAGGTCAAGGACAGGGTGAATGGAGATACTGACAAAAGCCTGATTGGAGTGGGCTTCTGAGAAAATGGAAGAACTACAAGTATAGACAACTCCTGTGAGTTTTGCTGTAAAGGGAAATAGGAAAGTAGTTGAAGGGGTTTTTAGTGTTATTGTTTTAGTCTGTTTTTCCAAGATGGCAGAAATAACAGCGTTTATAAAAATCCAGGAATTTTGTCTCCGACCAGGGCTGGGGATGGAGCCTGCAACTGAGGTACATGCCCTTGACCAGAATCGAACCTGGGACCCTTCAGTCTGAGGGCCAACGTTCTATCCACTGAGCCAAGCCAGCTAGAGCCACAAATAAATTCTTTATTGGCATAGCGCAGAATACCTCCCATTCAGTGAATTCATAATAGGATCACAACATAGTCTATACCTGAAATAGCCTGGCCATCACTGACCCATAATTACCAATTGCTTGTTTCTGATCCAGGCAGACCTCAGTGAACCTAGGAAAGCCAGAGGTCACAGCCAGGAGTAATTTCACTGTTCTGGTTCTCAGAGGAGGGGATAATCTGGATGAGACATCCACCACCCTAGACCAGCAGAAGGGATTAGGGTAATATGGTAATTAGACCGGACAGCCGAACCACCTTCCGGATGTCCGGATGTCCTTCCTGACAAAGCCGGGGCTTTGTTAACACTGCATTATCTTCCTTCTTCTAGTACATCTCTCTCTCTCTCTCTCTCTCTCTCACACACACACACACACACACACACACACACACACAGTATATAGTAAGTGCTCAATAAATTTTGACATGGGCTGTCAATCCATACAAAAAGTACCATAAAGAAATTAAACCGCCCTAACTGGTTTGGCTCAGTGGATAGAGCGTCGACCTGCGGACTGAAAGGTCCCAGGTTCAATACTGGTCAAGGGCATGTACCTTGGTTGTGGGCACATCCCCAGTAGGAGGTGTGCAGGAGGCAGCTGATCGATGTTTCTCTGTCATCGATGTTTCTAATTCTCTATCCCTCTCTGTAAAAAAATCAATAAAATATATTTTAAAAAATTAAACCAATCCAAGCAATTCCTTGGAAATTCCAATACTATTGGTATTAGACCATCTATCACCCAATTCCTTAATGTCCTTCTAACTCACCTGACCTGCTATAGTTCCAGGAGCAATCTAGTCAATCTCCTTTCAACAGGATTAAACAAAACAGAGATAACAAGATTCACATGGCAAAAAGATTTCTTTAAATCATGATCTTTAGGTGCTTTCAAAAATACAGATTTAAAAATATTTAATTTACACAACTTCCAGGAACTTATTTCTTATATAAAATGTGGTAAACTTGTAACTTCTCACCATTTGGGCCCACCAATCCTCAGTTTCATCATAATTTGGTGATGAATGGTGTGATAATGATTTAGCACCTTGCTGGAACACCATGTAAATCAATATTATCCTTCATAATCACATAATAAACATGGGTAAGAACTTCTAATGGCTCAAGAACACTTCTTGGTTGACTTGTTACTTAACATTCAGAATGTTTATTGTGCATTTGAATGAGAGTTGAAGTCAAGTTCAAACTATTTTGAAGATGAGAAATTTACTTGTTCTAAGTAATACTAGTTGGTAGCTTCAAGTTTTAGCCCAAGAGCTAGTTATATATCAATACATTTATAAGTGCTAAGCTAGAATTTACCTTTGACTCCAATAAAAACTAGGCACTATTCTATTATACACTATAAAGATGCTCTCAAATATTAAAGAGATTAGGATTACTTTTATCTGCCATATTAGTGCTGTGCAAAAGAACTTTCTATAATAATGGAAATGTTCCATACCTGCCCTGTCCAACAGGTAGCCACCAGCCAGCCACATGTAGCTACTGAGCACGTGAAAATGTGCTAAAGCCACTGGAGGACTGAATTTTTAATTTTCTTTAATTAACTTAATAGCCCTATGTCACAAGTGGCTACCATATTAAAGCACAGTACTACATTGTTATATACTCTTGATGTAAAAACTTTCAGTGAACACAAAACTCTGAAAACTGGCTGTGTACTTTTTAAAATTATAAGATCCATTAATGTATATGTATTTTACCATCGGTGTAGAACAGAAGAAATATAAATTACAAACTTATATGTATGTACACACGGAGTGTCCCCCCAAAATGTATACACACTTTGAATAATTTTTAATTCCAATGGGTTAAATCTGAAAAGAAAGAAACATCAATTGAGCTATCAGCTGTTAAAGTATGTATACATTTTTTGGGACACTATGTTTGTGGTTATGTATACATCAAATATAAGAACATATCACAAGCTTGTAACATTAGATGCCTCAGAAAAATAAATGGGTAACTAGGGATTAAGTACAATTTTAAAATTTTAATAGTTTGATTAATGCTATTTTCCACACCTTGCCCCAAATTTCTTTCCTACATGGTTCAAGTCAATGACTGGCAGTTGAATTAAATATTATCTTCTGGATAAGTGTAAAAGGTGGCCTGTAAGTAATGTTTGAAAATAAACCTCCACTGTAACAGACAATTCCTTGGCTTCCATTAATATCAACATCCCACACCAAATCCATCCTGCCATCCCCGTTGCAAGCAATCCCTGTTAGATCTGGCTAGTTGTTCTGACTACTGAAAACTCATTCATTTGCTTATTTTAGAACACAATGAATAGTTTGATTCTACTTTCTATATAGTGTTACTTCTCTTGGGCTCTTCTGCTCAGCAGTGACTTACAGAGCTAGACCATCTGATTTCAAATTCTAACTGCTCCTTACCAGCTGAGTATCCTCAGACTCGCTGTGTATCTGTTTCCTCGTATACAAAACTGAGTAAGACCCTTACTTCACTGGCTCTTTGTAAGGATTAAATGGGTTAATGCATATAAAATGGTACCTGACATAACTAGCTAAAATTATCCTGTTGATAGCTATCCTATATAACAGGGGTCCTCAAACTTTTTAAACCGGGGGCCAGTTCACTGTCCCTCAGACCGTTGGAGGGCCGGACTATAGTTTAAAAAAAACTATGAACAAATTCCTATGCACACTGCACATATCTTATTTTGAAGTAAAAAAACAAAACGGCAAAAACACCCACATATGGCCCGTGGGCCGTAGTTTGAGGACGCCTGCTATATAATAAAAGCCCAATATGCTAAGTGTCCTGTCGGCCATTCAACCAATCAAAGCATAATTTGCTAATGATATAAGGCCACTCAACCTTATGCTATGACATGCACTACCACCAGGGGGCAGACAGTTGACCGGTAGGTTAGCTTGCTGCTGGGGTCCAGCCGTTCAGTACTGGGCAAGACTGGCCAGACACACCCTGGAGCCCTCCCACGGTCCCTCCCTGGCTGGCCAAACTCCTGTGTCCCTCCCGGGCCCCCATGGTGCACCGGTGGGATCCCTCGGCCTGGCCTGCGCCCTCTCGCAATTTGGGACCCCTTAGGGGATGTCAGAGAGCCCGTTTCGACCCAATCCCACAGGCCAGGCTGAGGGACCCCACTGGTGCACAAAATTTGTGCACCAGGCCTCTAGTTATAATACAAACAGGTATGTTTTTACTTTAAAATCTCGTTTTAACCCTCTATAGCCCTTAAACACGAACACACAATTCTGTGTTTTGCTCTAGTTTATCAAAATGTAATATTATCTATCGCTAAAGGATATACTTTCTTAGATTTGTGCTTTAGCAAACACATGACATCCTAATAGCAGACTAATAACAAACAGTTCTCTTTATACTGAAAACTGACTTTAGAATTAAGAATTGTTGAAGCCTTAACCAGTTTGGCTCAGTGTATAGAGCATCGGCCTGCGGACTGAAGGGTCCTGGGTTCTATTCCAGTCAAGGGCACGTACCTCAGTTGCAGGTTACTCCCTGGCCCCGGGCCCTGGTTGGGACTCATGCAGGAGGCAACCAATTAATGTGCTTCTCTCACTTCAATATTTCTCTCTAAAAATCAATGAAAAAATATCATTGGGTGAGGATTAAAAAAAAAAGTTGTTACAGTTTTGTGAAACCAGGAAACTACAATCTAACAAACATACTCAATGAATAAATTCTGTTAAAAAACATAAGCATGATTTTTAAGCTAAAATGTATCCAATTACACAAGCTTAGTTTTTTTTTTGTTTGTTTTTTTAAATATTTTTATTGATTTCAGTGAGGAAGGGAGAAGGTGAGAGAGAGAGAGAGAAACATCAATGATAAGAGAGAATCATTGATCGGCTGCCTCCTGCACACCCCCTACTGGGGATCGAGCCGGCAACCGGGCATGTGCCCCTGACCGGAATCGAACCCGGGACCCCTCAGTCCACAGGCCGACGCTCCATCCACTGAGCCAAACCAGCCAGGACACAGAGCTTAGTTTTTAATACATGAGGTAAAGAAGGATTTGTTACCAAAAGAATACATTTATTTATCAGGGGGAAAAATCCCAAACTAGTAAGTGAACTGCTCTTATTTACATAAGACATTTATTAAGAAAAAAAAAAAAGCATCCTGAGGGACCAGGACCATCTTAATCTGCCAGTGAAATCAGACAACTGAAACACAATGTAACAGAAATGAAATTTCTCTTTTTCCATAAAACCAAGTCTAGGAATGCTAGTAAACTTAAATGCAAATATAAAGGCTGCAAGACCAATTTTCTATATAAATCCTTCCAAAGTCCCATTTCAGAGACAGGGATGAGGGAGTTAGGAGAGACAATCTCTGAATCCACCTTTTACATTCAATTCTTTGCTTCACTGACTTCTGACAGTTTGGTGAATTGGAGGTCAGCATTATTTTTAAGTGCCAAAACTTGACAAATACAATTTGAGAAAGACAGTATAAATTCCAAATGCCTGTGCAACTTTCTGTAGTTCCTAGAATTCTACCTCAAAAAGTTACCAGATTTAAGACATAAGTAATTTCCTTTATTTAGATGGTATAATTTTAGCAAAAAGTATTATCCAAATTATAGGATAATTAAGGTAGCACTAAAATCATATACCCCAAATTCAAGTGTTGTTATGCCTTTTGTTATTCTGGGTTATGTGGGGTGTGCGTAGGATGATGTATGCAGAGATTAACTTTTCTGGGTGTGTGTGGGGGGGGGAGCAGGTGTAGATTTCCAATCTGATCCTAGCTCAGTTTCCTCTCCATGTTCAGAAATCTTCCTCTTTGTAATTGGATACTATTGGCCAACAATATGGTCCACTTAAAAACAGGTTTCCATCCCTCATCCTCCCTCCCTCTGCCATGGTGTCAAAAAATGTGCCACCTTACCTAGTTCGGGACCTGATTAGAGATCCATTCTCAGCCAAAGCTGAAAACAAGCACACTTGACCTCCAATAGTTCCCAGATTTCAGCTTAGTACAGAGAGGGGTCTGGGCCCTTGACCGTCCTCTTCTGTCCAACATTATTCTTACTACTATTCTACTACAGGAGCTAGTTTCCTTTAAAATATTAAGATTTGTATGTTTAAATATTCAAATGCTATGGAATAGGACAAGACTTAAAAGAAGAAGTATTAATTTGGAAACACACACACAGAGACACATACAAATAAGAAACCTGAATGAGATATCTTATTTTAAAAGAGAGACCCAAAATCCCTGGCTTTAAAATTCAAATTTGACTCTAGTTTAAAAGGAAAAAGGTCCAGAGAGGTCTTACATTTCCTGATCCCACAGAAATATTCAAATTGCTTGATATGTACTATGCTTCTTCATATCCAATTTTGCTTAAACAAACTGTAAAATACCAGTGCACAACAGCACTGAAAATAAGACAAACATAAGCCTTCAATTATTTAAGAATAGTTATGAACTCAATCAAATCAGATTAGAAAACCAAATTTGAGATATTTTTTAATGAGTTAAGTTATTATTGTGTAACTACGTGAAATTTTTCAGAGTAATTTTACAAGGAGAGAATTGGATAGAATTTGGTACTTTCCCATATTGGCATTGACATAAAAAAACAAATGGCAGGTGAAAAGGGGAGAGAGGAAGAACACAAAGTATAGAGTGAATTATAATGGGGAATAAACAGTTTCAGAAAAAAAATGAGTGAAGAATTTGAAACCATAAGAACAGAGAATCAAATTATATATATATACAATAATTTTTTATCTTAAAAAATAAAACTGGAATGTAATTTCATTTAAAATGTACAGCATGCAAAATGCTCTGTAATGGTAAAAATAAATGTACCACAATGTACACTTTCACAATTTTCCAGTAGATAGCATTTATGGATCAAAAATTATCATTATAAACCCTTTAATCAAATGTTATTTTTTTTGTTTTGTTTCAGCATTACAATTTGCTGTAATTCATTAACTTCGATCTAAGTTTTAGACACTGACCTCATATAGGTAGTTAGGTCCTTATGTCAAGCACTCATTTACCCAGCAAAGAGAGCACTCAGCCATCACTCGTGTGGACAATGCTCAGTGCTACCTGAACCATTTAAAGTGCATGAGTTGTTTTGATGGAAGGGGACAGAGCTGTAGTTTTGCACTAGATTTTTAATTACTCAATTGTATTTCTTTTCACCTTGAGACCTTATGATCATTAGAAAGCTACTTACCTAATGTTATAGCCATATTTATGCTATATGCCCATTTATAACTGTGAGGAACTCAGGTTACAGACATGCTACAGACTATGGTGTTATAAAAAACCAAGGACACAAGTTCTGCATAAGAGATTTACTTCTCTCCCTTTCTCTTAAAGCAAGAAATATCCCACAGTTCAGATTTACATAAGTAGTGCCTTTTTAAATAAATTAAAAGTAAAATGTTACCTTATCTATAAAATTATAAATATTTCTAGTCCATTATACAGAATGTCAAAATACTTATAAATGCATTATGTCCTAATAAATACACAGGATGGCACTGAAGCCAGTTAAAAAAACAAAAAGCCAGTCATTACACTGGCCCATGGAAACATATAGGGTTATTTTATATCTTTTGCCATCAGAAAAATTAAACCAAATAAGAAAAAAAGCAAAGGAGAAATAAGAAATTTTACAAAATGGCAACTACTCTGACCTCAAAGGCTGTATTAAAATGCCTTCCTTCAATTCAGTAACCAAGCCCATTCTGGAATGAACATTTATGGATAACCAGATTAGGAGAGTGCTCCTCTTAATGCTCAGGGCAAAATTATAAGGTATGTAAAAATAATTTCCATATTCTATAAAGGCAGACTGAAGCGGCATTACTTTAAAAACCACAAACCAAGATTTATCCAGCATGTTCAGTATTGGCAGGTTTCGATGGAGTGAAGTCTTCAGTGGAAATAAAATTAATAACCCTATGGATGCTGCTTATTTTTACCAATATGAAGAAAGGAAACATGATTGTAAGGTACAATATACTCTGACAGGCCAAAATGAGAAATTGTGATCAATTTAAGTTAACTGTTTCCTACTAAAACATAAAAACATGATGATTTCCAAACTGGTTCAACTTGTAATGTGTCTCTTAGAAGTAAGAAGTAGTTTTAGTTCTGTAGATTGTTGAATTGCCCTTTTACATAAAATATTTCCTTCATCTTAAAAAAGAGTGGCTTCTGAATGGCGTTGACTCCTTCAATGTGGGAGAGAAGGCTCAACAAAATTGTTTCCAAGGTTCCTCTGAAGTGATTCATTCCATCAAATCTATAATATCTCCAAATCAACATGTCGAACTTCAGGATTTCGTTTCTGGAAGGAAAAATCACCACCATGTTATTCAGAGCAAAACAGAATCTTCTCTTTCTTATATTCCTTTTGATCACTAAAGCCATTGAAAACATTTGATCAAACTATTTCATTGTAGCATACTAGCAAGAGAAATGATCTGATAAGGAAAAAAATAAAACCAATAGATGAATAGATCAAACATACTATAAACGATAGAGTAAGTAGTCTCACCAATATGAGTTTGTTCACATGTCCATTAACACAGTAATGGTTTAAGGATCTATTATGTGCTAAGCATTACAAAGCACTGAAAATATGCTCATTTGTGGTAAAAAGAAAAGCACTACAAAACAATAATTGGAAAAAAATACACTGATATTCACTTATTTTAGTAACAATCCATATAGTCTTGGGCCAGGCATTTTGCCAGGAAATGGAGCTATGATTATTATTTTTTTAAATATATTTTTATTGATTTCAGAAAGGAAGGGAGAGGGTATCAATAATGAGAGAGAATCACTGATCCACTGCCTCCTGCACACCCCCCACTGGGGATTGAGACCTGGGCATGTGCCCTTAACTAATTGAACCCGGGACCCTTCAGTCCACAGGTCGACGCTCTATTCACTGAACCAAACCGGCTAGAACTGGAGCTATGATTAAATAAGACTCTTAATACTCAGATGCTAAGGAACTTAGGTTAGACAGGGAGATTAAGTGTAGCAATAACCATCCATGAGCTTAAGCACTATCTATACCAGTGATGGTGAACCTATGACACGCGTGTCAGCACCGACACGCGTGTCAGCACCGACACGCGTAGCCATTTCTGATGACACGCGGCCGCTGAGGCGGCTGCATGCCGAGGATGAAACATTTGCGAAATAATGTTTTTTCCTCAAAGTGACACACTACCCGAGTTATGCTCAGTTTTTTGGTGAAGTTTGACACACCAAGTTCAAAAGGTTGCCCATCACTGATCTATACTAATAAAAGAGTAATATGCTAATTAGACCACACAGCCAAACAATCTTCTGGACGTCCTTCCGGACAAAGCCACAGTGGCAGAGGCTGAGGCAGGGGCAATCAGGCAGGCAGTAGAGCAGTTAGGGGCAATCAGGCCAGCAGTGGAGCAGTTAGGGGCATCAGGCAGGCAGGCAGAGGTGATTAGGGGCAATCAGGCAGGCAGGCAGAGGCGGTTAGGGGCAATCAGGCAGGCAGGCAGAGGGGTTAGGGGCAATCAGGCAGGCAGGCAGAGGGGTTATGAGTGATCAGGCAGGCGAGCAGTTAGGAGCCAGTGGTCCCAGATTGCGAGAGGGATGTCCGATTGCTGGTTTAGGCTGGATCCTGAACGGGTACCCGATTGGAGAGGGTGCAGGCTGGGCTGAAGGACCCCCACCACCCCCATGCATGAATTTCATGCACTGGGCCTCTAGTAGTTAATAATAATAGTTAACATTTAATTAACACTTACTCGTGTCAAGAACTGTGCTAGTAAAGGGTTTCACGTGCAGGTAGTTTTATTTTTTATTTTTTAAAATTTCTTTATTAAGGTATTACATATATGTCCTTATGCCCCCATTACCCCCCACCCCCCATTCATGCCCCCACACATGCATGTAGTTTTAAATCTTACCTAATAATAGAGAAACATGTAAACTGATGGTACCTCCGCTACGCCCACAGCCAATCAGAGTATGCATGCAAATTAACCCAAAAATATGGCGGTTAATTTGCATACATACCTGGATCCCGGGAACCTCCTCGGCACCCAGGTCACTCTCAGCCGGCCATTGGAGGGGGGAAGGGGCCGAGCCCGCAATCGGAGGGGCGAGAGGGGGTGCCGCTTCCCAAGCCTAAAGCCTGGGGTGGAGGCTTTAGGCTTGGGAAGGGGCTGAGCCTGCGATCGGAGGGAAAGGGAAAAAAAATCAATGGAAACATATCCTCAGGTGAGGATAAAAAGAAAAATAAAGAAAAAAATGTCATATCCTATGAAAGACACATCTTGAAAATGCCTAAAGAAAGTTGTCATTTTTTCATGGTGAAGGGACTGGAGTCCGTGTTGATGAAAATACCCTGGTGCCTGCAGTGACTGGCAGTGGCTACAGCAGCGGGGTGAGGGGGCTGGCGCTTTCCCCTGATCAGCCCGGTGGCCTCCCGCAAAGGGAGGCCAGACTGCAGCTTAGGTCCACTCCCAACGGGGAGCGGGCCTAAGCCATCAGTAGGACATCCCCTGAAGGCTCCCAGTATGTGACAGGGGACAGGCTGGGCTGAGGGACCCCTCCCCAGTGCACGAATTTTGTGCACCGGGCCCCTAGTCTATCATAATAACCCAATTGTTTCCATTTTACATATGGGGAAATTTAAGTTTGAAGAAATAATCTAACCTGTCCAAAGTCACATGGCTGGTTAGTGATGCAGTCAGCGTGGATTCCATGCCTGATTCCAGACATTAATCTCTTAACCCTTTGCACTCGCTTCCTTTTTTCTCGATTCCTTTATTCTAATGCTAACCGTGTCGAGTCACACTCAACATCCGAGTGCAAAAGGTTAAAAGGTATGCTAGGAACATTTACATATTACTCACGTTAAAGGAATATATATATATATGTAAAAGAGCCTAAGCGACTGAAAGACCGGTCAACCGGTTGCTATGATGCACACTGACCACCACGGGGCAGGAGCTCAACGCAGATCAGGGGCAGCTCCTGTGTTGAGTGTCTGCCCCCTGGTGGTCAGTACACGTCATAGCTACTGGTCGGATGGTCAGTCGGCCAGTCGCTTAGGCTTTTATATATATATATACTAATAAATATCTTGTCTCAAGAAAAAGACACCAAAAAGTTAATTTGCTCTTTTAAAAATCATTTTCAGAAAAAAAACTAATCACATTCCTAAAATATAATGTGTCCAACACAAAGCAGATACACAAAGGTTTGCCAAATGAATGAAAAATAAAAGAAGTAGGATTAATATCCTTAAATTTTAATATTTAGTACCTAAGAAGCTGCCATGTACATAATAGAAATTGAATAAATATTTGTTAAATAGAATTGAAAATCAATAACTGTGTCCAACTTTTAATTTTCCTTCACTTATTCAACAAATACTTATTGATCTATTGTGTCCCAAGCTCTGTTCAATGAAAACAAACATTTTACACACCACAGATTTTATTCCAACACTCATACTATGGAGCAATAAAGACCCAATTATGTAATCTATTTTGAAATGCTGCAGTCTCAAGTTAAGAAAATGCTATAGGAGGATGCAATTAGAGAAGCAAAAGACAAAGTACAGGGCAGAGTATTTAACTGGAACATTACTTATTAGGAATTTGCAAATGCTATGGCATTTTTCCCATTTCCAACAGAATTATTTCCTTACAAAGAAAAAACTTCTTGGAGGTATAGAGAAGGGTTGACCAATAGATTGGAATATAGAGGTAAGACAACAACAACAATAAAAATCTTTCAAGTTAACATTTCAAAGAACAACAAAATAAGAACAAGATATATCTCACATTTATAATATGGGACTTTGTAAATTAGCTTCTAATTTTTTTTATATCTTTACATACAACTATGCAAATTATACAGTTTAAGCTAAAACTACCACCTATTCTAGTAGTTGGATCAATGGCATTACTCAACAGAGATCACTATTCTGCTGCAGAATTTTCTCACTGAGTGTGACCTTCCAAAGTAATTCAATAATTAGGAAATTTTAAAATTAGAAGGCAAGCATTCTTAGATACTAAAAAGGAGGAAATATGCCAGTGTACAATGGTTCAGTTTTCAAAGAAAATCAGTTTATTTTCATAAGAAGAAAGGAGAATTATATTCATGCATTTTCTGTTTGATGCCTTAATTATAAAGAACTTTCTTTGACTTAAGATTACTTATGCCGCCAAAACCGGTTTGGCTCAGTGGATAGAGCGTCGGCCTGCGGACTCAAGAGTCCCAGGTTCGATTCCGGTCAAGGGCATGTACCTTGGTTGCGGGCACATCCCCAGTAGGGGGTGTGCAGGAGGCAGCTGATCGATGTTTCTCTCTCATCGATGTTTCTAACTCTCTATCCCTCTCTCTTCCTCTCTGTAAAAAATCAATAAAATATATTTAAAAAAAAAAAAAGATTACTTATGCCTTATTATCTTAGTCAGAGATATTTCCACCTGAAAATGTGGGCTTCCTGGTTTGAAAGGCTTATATAATTGAAAAACACTTATGAGATAGTCCAAACTATTAATGATTAAATAGTTTCTTATTAAAACATAAAGTTAGCAAAAAAACAGTAAGCTTATCTACATTATAAAAGGCCAGGGGCCGTCACAACCTAAACGACCAGATGGACGACCAGGAAGTGCATGGAACACCCTTGGTTCCTCGCCTGTAGCCCACAGGCTCTTATCACAGCAAGGCTGGTGGCTGGCGGGCGGGCGGGGTGGTGGTGGTGGGGGGAGGTGGGCTGGGCAAGGTGGGGTCATTAGCCTCCAGTCCGGGGCCCAGCCAGAGGCCTAACGACCTCACTGCTGCCACGGCGGCTGCAGATCAGGCCTGGAGAGAGAGGCAGGGCCTGATCCGCAGCCACCGCGGCTGCTGGTGAGGCCTGGAAAGAGAGAGAGGTGAGGCCTGATCAGCAGACACCTCGGCTGCTGGCAAGGCCCGGAGAGAGAGAGGTGGGGCTTTATCAGCAGCTGCAGTGGCTGCTGGCAAGGCCCAGATATACATATATATATATACACACACACACATATATATATATACAAACATATATATATATATATATATATATATATATATATATATATATATAATATATATATATCCTACCTAATAAAATAGTAATATGCAAATTGACCGCACCTTCGCTACACCCACCATCCAAAGCCACACCCACCAGCCAATCAGGACGAGTATGCAAATTACCCAACAGAGATGGCGGTTAATTTGCATACGCGGAGGGAGGGAGGAGTGAAGACTGAAGACAACTTAGAAGGAAGACGGAGGAAAAGCGGAAAGCAAGGTGGCTGCCAGAGGGAAAGCCCGGGTGGGGCGGGGCGGGGCAGGGCGGAGTGGGGCGGAGCAGGGCGGGTGGCAGCAACGAGCGGGTGCAGGCGCAGCAGCCGCAACAGCGGCGGCAGCGGCAGCGCATGCGGCCGCAGCGGCCGCTTGCAGGATTTTTCCTGCAAATGGGCTACTAGTGTGTGTGTGTGTGTGTGTGTATATATATATATATATATATATATATATATATATATATATATAGAGAGAGAGAGAGAGAGAGAGAGAGAGAGAGAGGTGTGCAGGGCCTGATCCACAGCTGCCTCGGAGGCTGCTGAAGAGAGAAGCAGGGCCTGATCTGCAGCTGCCACGGAGATAGGCCTGGAGACACTGACTGGCACAGAAACCAACCAATCAGAACCAAATCTGGGTGAACTGCGAGGAACCAATGGCTGCCTAGGAGGCAGAGCTTTTGACACTGACTGGCATAGAAACAGACCAATCAGAACCTAATCTGGGTGAACTGTGAAGGCAGAACCTAAGGTGGGGGCTGAGGAGGGGTTTTAAGGGCAATAGCTGTTTGGTGTAAGGTGTAAGAAAGCGGTTCAATTTTTTCGTGACTGGTTTGGCAGTATAGTGGATATGGCTGGCTATCAGTCCAGATGTAGGGATTATGTATTTTTGTCTGCCAAGAGCATCTCCTCCTGCTGAAAAAGGCTTCTCCCCCCCCCCCCCCCCCCCCCAGTTAAGCAATCCTATCCTATAAAATCTATCTATACTAATACAAGGGTAATATGCTAATTAGACCAGGTTGACCAGCCATCTTCTGGACATCCGACTTCCTTCCAGACAAAGCCATGGTGATGGGGGCCGAGGCAGAGGCAGTTAGGGGCGATCAGGCTGGCACGGGAGGGCAGTTGGGGGTGAGATCAGGCTGGCAAGGGAGGGCAGTTGGGGCGATAAAGCCTGCAGGGAGGACAGTCAGAGGCGACCAGGCCAGCAGGGGAGGGCAGTTGGGGCAATAAAGCCTGCAGGGAGGACAGTCAGAAGCGACCAGGCCGGCAGGGGAGGGCAGTTGAGGGCGACCAGGCTAGCAGGGGAGGGCAGTTGGGGTCAATCAGGCCAGCAGGGGAGCAGTTAGTGGTGATCAAGCAGGCAGGCAGAGGTGATTAGGGGCAATCAGGCAGGCAGGCACAGTGGTTAGGGGCGATCAGGCAGGCAGGCAGGTGAGCGATTAGGAGCCAGCGGGCCCAGATTGCAAGAGGGATATAGATTGGAGAGGGTGCAGGCTGGGCTGAGGGAACCCCTCTCTCCCCATGCACGAATTTTGTGTACTGGGCCTCTATAGTCTGATTATAATATGAGTATAGTTGAGAATGATCAATTTTGTCTTTATTCTTAAATCTGGCTTCTGACTTCTTGTTTCTATTAAAGAGTAAAGCTAAAATATTGAGTTTAAAAGTCGATTATTTTCTCTGGAACAGATAGAATGCAAAAGCGAAGTTTATTCATTCTTGTGTAACCCTGCATAAAAATAATCATCTCACATTTTATTTAAACAGTGGTTCTCAAAATGTGCTCCAAAGATCACTGGGGTTTTGAGACCTTTTTAGGGGAACTCCAAGGTAAAACTATTTTCATAATAACACTAAGATGTAATTTGCCTTTTTCACTATATTGACATTTCCTCTGATGGCATAAAAGCAATGGTGGATAAAACTGCTGGCACCATTGCACAATTCAAGGCAAATGGTAACGAACTACAATGGCAGTCATTTTGTTCTTTTACTGCCACTCACAATTAAAAAAGAAAAAAAAAAAGGTAATTTCACTTTAAACTGTCCTTTACGAAGTAGTGAAAAGTACTGGTTTAGCCCTAGCCAGTTTGGCTCAGTGGGAGGAGCGTCAGCTTGCTAACAGGGTCCCAGGTTCGATTCTGGTCAAGGGCACATGCCCAGGTTGTAGGCTCGATCCCCAGTAGGGGGTTTGCAGGAGGCAGCCAATCAATGATTCTCTCTCATCATTGATGTTTCTATCTCTCTCTCCCTCTCCCTTCCTCTCTGAAATCAATAAAAAAGTTTAAAAAGTACTGGTCTATTAAACCTGAACTCCTGAATACACTTTAAAAAATATTCTATGACCAAACAGAAAGTATGTCATCAGACTTCAGTCTGATGTCACAAAGAAAAGTACTTTTGTGATTGATTCAGTTATGAACTGAGTCAGATGCTTTTAAAAAAAATCTAAATACCATTTTGACTTAAAAGAACAATTAACAAACTACAGTTATTCAAATTTGGGTATTTGGCAGGCATCTGCTAAAAAATAAACAAAATGAGTCTGTTACTTCAAAGAAAACAGCTAAAAGTATTTGTGAAAATCAGAATGTTGGAAAACTCATAACCATCACTGTGAACCTGACAGCTTCTACTTCAAAATGTGCATAGATTCAGTCAAATCACTTGTTTTCCAAATGACCAATGCATAATACTACAGAATCATGCATGGGTAAAAGATCCATTCAGAGTACCAAGACAGGCCAACAGATTTTAATATAAAAGTATCTAGTAGAGAATTAATCATACCCAAAGAGAGGTGCTACTGGGAGGTGATCTCCAATTCCTTAGAATATCCTGCCTGATAATTATGTCTTTGTTTACCTTCAGCCACAGTGTCTGCTCTACCTCCAAAAGAAGCTGAAGATATAAGGTCAGTTGCTTAGATAGTGAACTATGAAGCCTAAAAAAAAATCTCTTGATATGAAGGCTTAGTTAAGCTTCCATAATTGGCAATATTTTTTGCAAACTGTCAAACAGTTGCTAGGAAAGAAATACTGTCCAGGACTCTATGGGGAGAGGATAACTGAAGCTCTGTGTTGGAACTCAGACCTATGCACCTCTCTTCCCTTGGCAAGTTTTGATCTGTATCTCTTCATTGTAATAAACCGTAACTGTGAGTTTAATAGCATTTAGTGAGTTCTGAAATTCCTAGTGGATTATCTAACCTGATGGTGCTTTTAAGGAACCCCTCAAACTCTGCAACAGTGTTAGAAATGAGGGTGGCCCCATGGACTGTGCCCCATAACTTCATAACGATATAAAAAGTTCATTGATATGGTTTCAGATTCCACACTGCAACTAAGCTTTAAGAGGCTACCAGTTGTGCCTGGCCAGTGTCGCTCAGTGGTTGAGCATCAACCCATGAACCAGGAGGTCGGGGTTCGATTCCTGGTCAGGGCACAGGCCTGGGTTTCGGGCTTGATCCCCAGTAATGGCGTGCAGGATCTGATCAATGCCTCTCTCATCATTGATGTTTCTATTTCTCTCTTCCTCTTCTTTCCTCTCTGAAATCAATAAGCTATATACTAGAGGCCCGGTGCATGAAATTCATGCACAGGTAGGGTCCCTAGGCCTGGCCAGCAATCAGGGACGATCTGTGGGGTGACCAGCGGGACAACTGAGGGGTCCCCTGCTGGCACCCGCCTTGGCCAGCCTGGCACCGTCCACTCACCAGCCCCGCCCCCACCCCTCAACCCCCAACCCCACTGCTGGGTGACCAGCGAGGTAATCGGGTGGCCCCCACTGGCACCCGCCTTGGCTGGGCTGGGGGCAGTTCCTGAGTTGAGCATCTGCCCCCTGGTGATCAGTGTGCGTCATAGCAACCAATCGTTCTGCTGTTCGGTCCATTTGCATATTAGGCTTCTATTATATAGGATTTTTTTTTAAGAGGTTATCAGTTGTCAGGCTTTGGTATATCAAAAGAGAATAACACAATCATTTGAAAAGGTATAAGAATATGTTTAGGGCTCCTTCCTTTCTTCATATTATTCAACCAAAACAATATATGGCAGCAGACTGAATGTAGAAAGATATAGGAATCTAGCTGTCTTTGATTTTTACAAAAGTGTGAAACAATACCACTGTTCTAATTTTTTTTCATTTTAGAAAACTTATTTTTTGTTAAAATGTTATTTACATTAATGTAATCAATTTATGTTTTTAAATAAAATATTTTTCAATTTCTCAGTTTTAATTTATGATTTGGTAAATATCAACAACTATAAACAAACAAAAGCTCTTTGGGTCCTCAATAATTTTTAAGAATATAAAATATGTGAGAATTGCTCATGTACAAACTTCAAAAATATTGCCTGACAAAGTCTGTGAACTATAATATTAACATTAATAAAATAATCTTAATTGAAGTACTTCTATTAATATGATCAGATCTAGATTATAAAAGAAAAGAGAGTAAGTAGTGATACGTTTCCCCTCAATTTTTGCTTTTGTTTCCCTTCAATTTTTAACAAAACTAAAGAATGGTCGCCCTAGCCAGTTTGGCTCAATGGATAGAGCGTTGGCCTGCGGAATGGGGGGTCCTGGTTCGATTCCGGTCAGGGGCACATGCCTGGGTTGCGGGCTCGATCCCCAGTAGGGGGCGTGCAGGAAGCAGCCGATAAATGATTCTCCCTCATCATTGATGTTTCTTATCTCTCCCTCTCCTTTCCTCTCTGAAATCAATAAAAATATATTTAAAAAAAGAAAAAAAAGAATGGTCACCATTAACTGAAAAAAAAAATGCATGGCCTTCAAAAAGCTATGTTAAAGATCATTTACAAGTTTTATTTACTGCAAACAAATCTCAAATGTCAATAAATGACAATCTGAGAACACTGAGAGTTTTTAAAATTTTTCAGTAAAATAACCAATAGGTTGTTATGATCTCCAACTGAACAAAACAAACAGGAAATATAACGTCAGATGGACTAAAAAAGCAAGATGCATGTGTATGTTTAAGGTCACACACCATTTTTTCCCTAACTTAACAAACAAAAACATTTGACTATTTTAAATACTAAGCAAGCAGTATAGAATAGTGATAGACGTAAAGAAGTTAGAGTTGAGCTACATAGGTTCAAATCCCAATTACCCTACTTTCTTGAACAAATTATCTAATTTTTCCAACCCAATCATTTCTCACCCAAGGCAACCAATACATCATGGGTTATTGAGAGAATATACATAAGATGCAATTAGCATAGTGTATGACATACAGTAAGTACTCAAAAAATAAATTATTATATTATGTTATATTTTATTACATTATTATATTATATTATATTATAATGAATATATCTTACTTTTAGTTCCTTCTCAAGTCTATCTACTTCAGCTCCTAAAGTATCAATAATATTTTCTCCATGTTTAAGCATAAATGTCTCTAGTTCTTCAGGAGTTTTTACTTCTTGAATTTCCTATAAAGAAAATGATAGCAGAAAAACAAAATAAAAATTTTATAAAATCATAGTAATATGTTGATGATTTCTTTAAAAAAGTTGTAACACCATTAAGTTTAATGAAAAATGAAAAACTTTTTCAAGCCAGCCCTGCTCAGTTGGTTGGAGTGACGTCACATATACCAAAAGGTTGTGGTTTTGATTCCCAGTCAGGGAGCTTACGAGAAGGCAACCATTGATGTTTCTCATATCGACATTTCTCTCTTGTATTAATCTCTCTCTCTCTCTCTCTCTCTCTCTGTCTGTCTTTCTCCCCTCTCCCCTCTCTCTCTTAAAATGAATAAGCATGTCCTCAGGTGAGGATTAAAAAAATAAAAAGATGCCCTAACCAGTTTGGCTCAGTAGACAGAGCGTCAGCCTGCGGACTGAAAGGTCCCAAGTTTGATTCTGGTCAAGGGCATGTACCTTGGTTGCGGGCACATCCCCAGTAGGGGGTGTGCAGGAGGCAGCTGATCGATGTTTCTCTCTCATCGATGTTTCTCACTCTCTATCCCTCTCCCTTCCTCTCTGTAAAAAAATCAATAAAATATATTTTTAAAAATAAATAAATAAAAAGACAACTTTCAAGCCACAGGCAATAAACAACCTATTTCCGAAAAACTTATATTCAAGAAAAATTGAGTAAAACGCCACATTAAGGTAGCATAGAAATTAGTGGTAAAAAAACAAAAACAAAAACACTATTCAATAAATAGTGCCAGGGCAATTATTTTTCTATAAAGAAAATATTAAACCTCTACCTCAGACCATTAAACAAAACAAAAACAATTCTAAGTAGATTAAAAACCCAAGAGTAAAAATCAAACCATAAAACTTTTAGAGAATAAAAGAAGTATGTTTATGATAATGGGATAAGGATTACTTGGGCAAGATTATAAAACACGCAGAGAAGAAGATTATAAGTTTGACATTGAAATTACAAACCACATTACCATTAAGTCTTCTGTACATTGAAGTGGTAAATCACAAACTAGAAAAAGATATTTGCATATACTCAACTGAGAATTAGAATCAAGCATGTTAAAAATAAAATGTTTACAAATCTGTCAGAATAAGAGAAATTAACTAAAAAAAAGAAACAAGCCCTAGCTGGTTTGGCTCAATGGATAGAGCGTCTGCCTGAGGACTAAAAGGTCCCAGGTTCGATTCTGGTCAAGGGCACAAACCTGGGTTGCAGGCTCGATCCCCAGTAGGGGGCATGCAGGAGGCAGCAGGTCAATGATTATCTCTCATCATTGATGTTTCTCTCTCTCTCTCTCTCTCTCTCTCCCTCACCCTTCCTCTCTGAAATCAATAAAAATATATTTTTTAAAAAAAGAAACAAGTAGAGGGAATCCCAATGGTCAATGAATTTCAATATTTATTAACCTCACAACGACCAGGGAAATATAAATTAAAACAAGATACCATTTCACACCTACCATATGACAAAAATTTCAAAACACTATCAATACAATCTAGGAAGAATGTGAAGCAACAAATTTGATAAACTAATCGTGGAAATTAAATTGACCAACTCTGGAGAAAAGTTTGCCAATATCTAGAGAAGTTGAAGATATGTTCACCCAAAGGCCCACCTATTTTAAATTTAGCTATATATTTCCCTAAAGAAATTCTTCATACATGTGAACAAGGAAACACGTATGAGAATATCACTGTAGCACTGTTTCTAATAGCTTAACATCAGAAACAATATAAATGTCCACTAACTAAAGACTGGGTAAATAAATTTCAGAGATTCATATAATGGAATATTATAGAGCAGGCCAATGCTCTATCCCCTAAGCCAGTGGTTTGCAAACTCATTAGTCAACAGAGCCAAATATCAACAGTACAACGATTGAAATTTCTTTTGAGAGCCAAATTTTTTAAACTTAAACTTCTTCTAACGCCACTTCTTCAAAATAGACTCGCCCAGGCCGTGGTATTTTGTGGAAGAGCCACACTCAAGGGGCCAAAGAGCTGCATGTGGCTTGCTAGCTGCAGTTTGCTGACCACAGCCCTAAGCCAAACCAGTTAGAGCATCTTTTAAACTATTCTTAATAAAAGAAACAATGGATTCTGGAGGCAACAGAGATATAAATTCCTGTGTGACTCCATATATGGCTCTCCAATTTTAGGCAAGTTACTTAATCTCTCTGTGTTTTTATTTGCCTATATATAAAAATGAAAATATTGTTTCTTTTTTTTAACTTTATTTATTTTTTGTTAATCCTCACCTCAGGATATTTTTTCTGTTAATTTTTAGAGAGAGTGGAAGAATGGGGGTGGGGGGTGGGAGAGAAACATCGATGTGAGAGAGACACTTAGATCGGTTGCCTCCTACACATACCTGACCACTGGGGCCAGGGGATAAAACCTGCAACCCAGGTATGTGCCCTTGATGGGATATCGAACCCGAGACCCTTTGGTGCATGGGCTGACACTGTAATCACTGAGCCATGTCAGCCAGGAAAAAATATTATTTCTTTACCTCACAAGGTTGTTAAAAGTACATTAGGTAATATATATAAAATGTCTGGCCAGCACTTTATACGTTTGCACTTCTCTCTCCTCTAGTCCACTCTACAGTAAATAAAAGGATCTCTGTCAAATTTTGGAACCCTAAGAAGTTGAAGGCTAAAGTGACTTTATGAGCTATAAAAAAAAAAGTTTTATTTTAGCCCTGGTCAGTGTGGCTCAGTTTCTTGGACGTCGTCCGTGCCCTGAAAGGCTGCTGGTTTGATTCCCGGTCAGGGCACATGCCCAGGCTGCAGGCTCAATCCCCATAGGAGGTGTGCAGGAGGCAGCCCATCAGTGTTTCGCTCTCACATCAATGTTTCTCTGTCTCTCCCTCCCTCTCTTTTTTTCTCTCTCAAAAAAATATTTTTTAAAAGATTTATTTCATTTACTTAAAAAGTAACTTTTTAAACCGCTGGTTTTATAAGAAAACAATAAATACATACACTTACCTGTAGCATTTGGTCAAAATCTTGTTTTTCCAAATATGATCTTGTAACAACTCGTCCATCAAAATCTACTTCTGCCTTAAATCTTACTT
Organism: Cnephaeus nilssonii; assembly: GCF_951640355.1. Taxonomy (NCBI): domain Eukaryota; kingdom Metazoa; phylum Chordata; class Mammalia; order Chiroptera; family Vespertilionidae; genus Cnephaeus; species Cnephaeus nilssonii. Next base: position 92,239,185 of record NC_137072.1, read on the forward strand.
TACCTAGTCCCAAATCTGTGGCTTTAACATCATGAATTGCCCTGCAATCAATAACAATGGTTACAAATGGTTACATGTATATGTTTTAATGGCATAGTCTAGAATTATTTTTTCCACCAGTGATGAAAATGGACTAAAATGGCTTTCAGAGTGTTTACCATTAAGTGCCACCTATCATTTTCCAAACAAATGTCCATTTAGCTATTTTTACATAATGCCAAAGGTGTAAACTTAATAAACATTATTTTATGGTAATCTGTATATATACAAATTATAAAGTTGATAGACTTTTAATAATCAACTCTACTTTTCTATAATCTGGTCATTCTATCTCATAGTCCCTTTTTTCTTTTTTAAATATATTTTTAAAATATATTTTTATTTCCGAGACCAAGGGAGAGGGAGAGATAGAAACATCAATGATAAGAAAGAATCATTGGCTGGCTGCCTCCTGCATGGCCCCTACTGGGGATCGAGCCCGCAACCCAGGCACGTGCCCTTGACAGGATTCGAACCTGGGACCGTCAGTCCACAGGCGGAAGCTCTGAGCCAAACCAGCTAGGGCTAAATAGCTTCTTTAAAAGTTTTCAAACAACGCTCTAAAGTACTCTATTAGAATAGCTTAGTAATAACTACCTAATGAAACAAATGTAACAAATTGAGTCAACACATATATAAAATGCCTAAAGTTACCAATTCCATGGCAGACATTTACCAATCAGTATTGAATGGCTTTTACCAAGTAGGTACGATGATATCTTTACTTTATAGATGATAAAACAGCCCCACAGGGGTACTAGTGACATGTCCAAGGTAATTCAACTAGTCAAGAGCAGAGCCAGGACTCACCCAGATCTTCAGATAACCAAACCCAGGAGTCTTTCCATTATACCATTTTGCCTCCCAGAAAGGGAAGCTCAAGCATAACTGTGTTTCATCCTTTCTGCCCATACCCTCTGGAATCAATCTTCCCCAAAAAAACTATTGAGAAATTATTTTCCTTCTATGATAATCACTATAACATCTTTATAGGATATATAAGAGAATAAGAAAACACTGTGAATCCTAGGGACATAGAGAGCTATAGGGAAAACAAGTCTAAATGAGACTCCAAGTACTCTTAAAACATTTGACTCTAATTTCTGAGTGATCTTGAGCAAGTTACTAAATACTGAGTCTGAAAGTCTTATCTATATAAAGAAACATGTTTATTGACTATCTAGGGTAAAAATAAGGATAATTAATATTGCCCTGGCTGTTGTGGCTCAGTTTGTTGGGTGTCATCCCATGCATCGAAAGGTTGCCTGTTCAATTCCCGGTCAAGGGCATATGCCTGGGTTTCAGGCTCAATCCCTGGTAGGGGGTATGCAGGAGGCAGCCAATCGATATTTCACTCTCATATTGATATTTCTCTTTCCTGCTCCCTTCCTCTCTCTCTAAAAATCAGTAAATTATTCTTTTAAAAAAGGAATTAATATTGATAAAGTTATATGTGTTCAAGTTGAAATAAAACTTGTTCAGATTGTCAAGAGGTTATACAATTTATTCTTTTTTTAAAAAGCATATCTACCTCAGTCCTTACAAAATATTTAATAAATTTGACTATTTGGCTAATACATGAGTAGCAGGTAATGAAAATATTCTAAAGCACACTTTCTTTGTGTTCTTATATAAAACTAAGCTGTCATAGGTACTATCTGTCATGGTTCCATATGATCCCTGCTTCCTGTTTTTAAAGCCCTTGTACAAGTCTCTCTTCTTGAATGTGAGCTAGACCTGGTGACTTGCTCCTATCCAACAGAGCATGGCAAAGTGATGAGATGTCATTTCATCACTTTTTAAAAAAATATATTTTATTGATTTTTTACAGAAAGGAAGGGAGAGGGATAGAGAGTTAGAAACATCGATGAGAGAGAAACATCGATCAGCTGCCTCCTGCACACTCCCTACTGGGTATGTGCCCGCAACCAAGGTACATGCCCTTGACCAGAATCGAACCTGGGACCCTTGAATCCGCAGGCCGACGCTCTATCCACTGAGGGAGAGATAGAAACATCAATGATAAGAATGAATCATTTCATCACTTTTATCTTGTTTACCCTCAATCTCTATTGCCTTCTCAGCTTGCATACTTTGATTAAGCAAGCTGCCATGTTGGAGAAGACCACGTGGCAAAAACAATTAATCATATCAATAACTGAGTAACCTCAGCAGCAGATCCATTCCCAGAAGATGACTATCTTCCCAACTAACACCTTAATGACAGTCTGTGAGAAATCCTGAAGTAAAGGACCTAGATAAACCATGGCCAGATTCCTGACCCACAGAAACTGTGAGGTAATAAATGTTGTTTTAAGTCACTGAATTTTAGGGTATTTTGTGACATAGCAATAGATAACTAATACAGTATCTAAAAAGCTGTATAGACTTTCTGGATTACTAACATTTATTTTTTCCAACAATTTAATATACAGATCTTCACTCTTATAGAAAAGTTCAAATTTGACAGTCAGTCCTTCCACTTATAGCTCTTTTTTTACACTTTAATTATAAATATATGTGAAATTATAAACATATATGTAACTAACAAGGTACCAAAATACATAAAACAAAAACTGACAGAAATAAAAGGAGAAATAGGCAATTCAACAATAATAGCTGGAGACTTATAATATCCTACTTGCAGTAATGGAAAGAATAACAAGACAATAAGATTAACAGGAAAATAGAAGGCTTAAACACTATAAATGAATTAAATCTAACAGACATCTATACAACAGTATGCAAGATAGATCATATGCTAGGTCATAAAACAAACCAGTAAATTTAAAGAACATGTTCTCCGACCAAAATGGAATAAAGTAGGAAATCAATAACACAGAGACATTTGGGAAACTCACAAATACATGGAAATTAAGACACTTATAAATCACCAATGCTAAAGAAGAAATCAAAAGTGAGATTAGAAAATTATTTGAAATGAATGAAAATGAAGCCACAAAATACCAAAATTTATAGGATCCAGCAAAAGTAGAGCTTGGAAGGAAATTTATAACTGTAAAAGCTTGTATTAAGAAGAAAGATAGCAAATCAAAACTTAACCTACTATCTTAAGAGAAATTGGAAAAAGAGCAAACTAAACCTAAAGCAGAAAAAAGAAAATAATATAGATTAGAGCAAAAATTCATGAAATAGAAAATAGAAAAATAACAGAAAATGAATTCAACCAAAGATGGTTTTCTAAAAAGATCAACAAAATTGACAAACCTTTAGTTAGACCAACCAAGAAAAACAAGAGGAGACTCAAATTACTAGAATCAGCATTGAGAGAAGAAACATTACTACTAAACCTAAAGAAATAAAAAGAACTACAAAGAAATACCATGAACTGTTGTTAGATAACACAGAAGTAGTGGACAAATTCTTAGACACAAAGTACCGGAAATGACTCAAGAAGAAAAAGACAATCTGAACAGATGTATAACTAGTAGAGTTAGAATTAGTAATAAAAAAAAAAACTAGTCACACAGAAAAGCCCATGCCCAGATGGCATCACTGCTGAATTCTACCAAACATTTAAAGAAATACTACCAATTCTTCACAAACTCTCCCAAAGATTATAAGAAAAGGAAACATTCTCCAACTTATTCTATAAGGTATTACCTTGATACCAAAATCAAAGATATTACAAAGAAAAAGACATTAATATGGATTTTCTTACATTAAGTTACTAAGCCTAATACTTATTTTAAGAATGCTCAACTTCTTTTTTTTTAAATATATTTTTATTGATTTCAGAGAGGAAGGGAGAGGGAGAGAGATATTGAAACATCAATGATGAGATTTGACTTTGGGTGGTGGGCACATGGTCCTATATATAGATTTTGTAAATTAGTAATCCACACAGGTAACGTATATGTTCATGTAGACTAATGTCACCCCAATAAAATTTAAAATAATGAAAAAAAACATCAATGATGAGAGAGAATCATTGATTGCTGCCTCCTGCACGCCCCCTACTGCAGATCGAGCCTACAACCCAAGCATGTGCCCTTGACCAGAATCGAACCTGGGACCCTTCAGTCCGCAGAATGTTCAACTTCTGCTCTAGCTGGTTTGGCTCAGTGGATAGAGTGTCAGCACGAGGACTGAAGGGTCCCAGGTTCAATCCAGATCAAGGGCACGTACCTCAGTTCAGGCTTGATCCCCAGCCCTGGTCAGGGTGCATGCAGGAGGCAACCAATGGAGTGTGACTCACACATTGATGTTTCTTTCTCTCTCTTTCTCTCCCCCTCCCTTCCACTCTCTCTAAAAGTCAATAAAAAAAATAGTCTCAGGTGAGGATTAACAACAAAAAGAATGCTCAATTTCTAATCCTGATTCATCTAGGTAATTATTTTTCAAGATTAAACATACAGGGCTTAATCACTCATTTGTTTTACCAATTCAGACATATAGGCCATTCTTAAAAGATTTAACTCAAAGAGTTTAATTATAACCCAGAAGAAAAATACACTCTTATTTTAAAGTTTAAAATTGGGATTTTAAAGGATTGTTCCTTCCACTTCACTCTGAAACCACACTGCTGCTGAATTTCACTGAAAAATACTATTAGAACTCTTTATCTTGCCCTAGATAGTTTTGATCAGTGGATAGATTCCAGTCAAGGGCGTATGCCTGGGTTGTGGACTCGATCCCCAGTAGGGGGCATGCAGGAGGCAGCTGATCAATGATTCTCTCTCATCATTGATATTTCTCACTCTCTCTCCCTCTCTCTTCCTCTCTGAAATCAATAAAAATATATATTTTTTAAAAATAGGACTCTGTATCTGATTCTCTCCTAAGTCTTCTGTTCTTTATTCTTATACTAGAGGCCTGGTGTACAAAATTCGTGCACTGGGGGGAGGGGGTGTCCCTCAGCCCTGCCTGCACCCTCTCCAATCTGGGATCCCTCTGACAATCCAGAATTGCTGGCTCCCAACCGCTCACCTGCCTGCCTGCCTGATCACCCCCTAACCACTCCCCTGCTAGCCTGATCGACGCCTAACTACTCCCCTGCTGGCCCGATCGCCCCTACTGCCCTCCCCTGCCGGCCATCTTGTGGTGGCCATCTTTTGACCACATGGGGGTGGCCATCTTGTGAGAGGGTGTGATGGTCAATTTGCATATTACCTCTTTATTATATAAGACTAGAGGTCCTGTGCACGAATTCAGGCACAGGTGGGGTCTGGCCGGCCTGCCCCAGTCGGGGCCGATCGGGCCGGGCCAGCCAGGGGGATGGGCCGTGGGTGGTTGGCAGGCCCTGCCCCTTGGTCTAACTCCTGTTGAACTCTCGGTCCAGGGGGCAATTTGCATATTAGCATTTTATTATATAGGACAATTTGAAAGATAAAGATTATAAGGAAAAACTTAAAATAAGTTAAAACAATACATTTATTTTTGAAGGGAATATAAATTATATTAAATTTGGTAATCACTTCCCCATGATAAAAATCTTCTTAAATTTAGTATATTCAATTTATAATTGTAATACAAATATAAGGCAAATATAAATATGAAAGATCCACCCAAGTGGTTCCACATTAAGGAGGCAACTACTTTGCAAATTTCTGTTCCTCATTCTAAAAATTAAACATACACAAAATTTAAAAGGATACTTAAGGAGTTTCCTAAATGCTTTCACCTGCTAATTGTTGTAAGTTTGCAACTCTGAAAAGTAATAGATTAAAAAGTTCTGAAGTCTAGGAATCTAAAACCTCTTCTGGAAATATTTACAACCAAACATACCTATTTCTTAATGATTCTATAAACTTTAGCAGCAGCATAGGAATAAACTGACCTTACTGATGGGTCATTCTCCAGGAGTTCAGTAAGCCGCTGTACTTGTTCTGGCTGGATGGATCGCCCTAGCAGTGCTTCTGTGTTAGTGTAAATGAGGAATGCTGAGACAACACCTAATAAGGTGCCCACACCCAAAGAACCTAGGCTGTCATACAGTGGATTGCCTAAATAAAGCACATAAGAAGTCAGTAAATTAACATTTTCTATTATTTCAACGAGCTTTAGTGAGCAAAGAACATAATCAATGAATCAAGGGACTTCAAATTCATTCTGATTCCTTTCATGACTTTCTCCTAATAGATTGTTACCTTACTACAAAATGGGAATGATACAACTTGCTTCATATTACATGGGAGTATTATGGGGCTTAATTATTTAAGATCTGTTTTTTGCATCTGGCCATTATATGGGTGAAGCTTCAGAGCATTTACATACTAGAGGCCTGATCCACGAAATTCATGCAAGGGCCTTGGCCCCGGTCCCGGCCCCCTCCCGTCACCACTGCGGTCGGGGGCCTCTGCCACCTCTGCTGCAGCCCCCGCCTGCTGAGGCTTTGTCCAGAAGGAAGGACGTCAGGAAGGATGTCCGGTCTAATTAGCATATTACATTTTTATTATGATAGATTAATAACATAATAAAGAGTCCATTTCTGTTAGCAGTATCAGCACTTTTCCTATCCCAGGTTGACAAAATAATTATAAGATCAAAAACGGAAAGAAATAACAATTTTTGTGTCTTATTCCTACCAAAGTTCTATGAGAAAATGATAAAAGCCATATTAAAACGTGTATGGTTTACTCCTTTATCATTCAACCAAGGGTGATTACATAGCTAATACTATTCTGGATACTAAAAAGAAAGTTCATTCATTGCTGCTCTGGGTACCTTTGAGCAGTGGTTCTCAAAGTAATATTTTTGGTCCTTTGACCATCAGCATCAGCATCACTTGAGAACTTAGTAGAAATGCAAATTCTAAGGCCTTAACCTAGATCTTCCGAATCAAAAACTCTGGAGGTGGAGTCAGGATTCTGTGTCTTCCCAACCTCCAGGCAATTCTGATTCTAAAATTTGTCTTTGATTGTTAGGGCTTAATTCTCTTCCAAAACCAATGAGATGATTTATCATCTATAAATGTGTAGATTAATCTATATAGATAAAAGCCTAAGCAACTGTTACGACCGGTCGCTATTATGCACACTGACCACCTGAGGGAAGATGCTCAATGCAGGAGCTGCCCCCTGGTGCTCAGTGCACTCCCACAGCCAACCTCCCGCGGCTGGCCAATCTCCTGTGGTCCCTCCCCCGAGCCAGGTGGCCCCGATTGGGGCTGGACGAGACAGCGCCAATTGGCCCCAATCACTCACTGTTTGGGCCGAGGGACCCCACCCGTGCACAAATTCGTGCACCGGGTCTCTAGTATTTATATAACAGACATCAATTTAATATTACAACACATGGCTTTTATGATTAGAGAAATCTTTTTATTCTAAAGATAAAATGTCAATATTAAATTTGTCTTAATGCTTGATAAACCATATTTTACTAAAAAACTCAATTTACATACTAGTTTTACTAATATTTAGTCAAAAATATAACACTGAAAAGTAAACTGACTTATCTGTACTAAAGTCTTAAAAATGATCCACTTGTGAATACAGTATAATGTACTAGGAGGCATATAATTATAGAGTTTGAAATAAAATATATTGCTTTGCACTTTAGAAATCCAAATTTCATCATTTTTATTTAAAAATATATGTATATAAATAATCCTACAGAATTCACAGGAATATTAGCTAAAAATATATTTATTTATTGGCATGTTATTTAAATTTAATTTAAATGAATTAATTTAACTAAATAAAATTTAATTCATGTGAATACGCTTAAACAAAAATTTTATGTTTGACTAACATTATAATATAAAAGAAAGTAATCTATTAAAAGTTGACTTGTCAAGTCACACTTTTCTTAAGCCTGAAATTTTGCTAAGTAATGATTTATGTCTAAAATGATAAAGTTAGCCAGAAAAACAATAAAACATCAAAGAATGCTGGTTCAGACTTAAAATATATATTCAAAATGAGAAAGACCAGTTCATATTTTAGAGTATTTTTAAAAACACTGCAGAACTATGAGAGCTTATCACCTCCAATTATTTAAATATGCAAGAACAAATGGGTAAGAATGGAAGGAGTTCCATTCCAAGACTATTCCAACCTCAGAAATTTGAGTCTTTGCATACTAAATGACTCTGTTTTACATTCTGACTTCTGATTCATCTGTATTGTACTGGCCTTTAAAACACTTAACTAGCTACCAAAATGAGGGTGGAACCAACTTGAGAGTCAAGGAAATAGGAAAGCAATAGCACTTATTATTGGGACTAATAGTGCAAAAGACAAATTAACAAGAGCCACAATATGTATTTATTTAGTGCTTTAGAGTTTATTAAAGTTCTCTCTTGCATTTATCTTAATAAACTTGTGAGGTCACTAGAACAAATATCAATACTTCTACACAAAGAATAATTGTGTAACTTATGGTAAAGAATAATTGCGTAATTCATTAAGTCTCAATTAGAAAGGTTTAGAGTATTACAGAAATGCTCTATTAACAGCCTTCTTTATTTCTAAGAGAAATTCTTAACTCAGAGAAATTTTACTTTTACTGACCAAATGTTTTATACAAATAAGTTAATAAGTTAGGTTAGTATAAAATTAGCATCTAACAATCTATCGATTTAAAATTATTCAATGATGTAAAAGAAAATTTCCACATAGGATTATTTAAGTAGTACAAATAAATCACCTGTAATATGAGGAATATTTACCTGTTATAGAAGTGAGGCCCATACAAGTGGCTGCTATTGTCACTCCCAAGACTGCTGCAGTATCCTCCAGTAAAATAACATTTGTACTAGGATCACGACTTTCCATTACTTAATCATTGGGGAGAGATAAAAAAGAAACTTTCTGAAATCTTAACTTGATACTCTCAGATAACATTTTAATAAGTATCCATTTAAAATTAAGATATAAATGAAGATTAAAAATGTGTCATATCCTGATTTTAAAAACACTGCTCAGCGCAAACAATTTCTTGGCTTACATGTTCAAATGGCTTTTTAAGTTATATAAGCATATACATAAATACTGTAGTTTACTTAAGTTAAATGCAAATATAAAGTATTCATGTTCAAATCACATTACATTTCTCTTTTTAAATGAACTGATACAGGGGGGGGGGCAATGGGGCGATAAAGGACACATATGTAATACCTTAACAATAAAGAAAAAAATTAAATTAAAAAAAATGAACTGATACATATATAAGAGCCACACATAGGGAAGACACTGAGATATACTAGTATTTTGTACATATTTATAAGGAACAAAGCAATAGTACTAGGCAATTTTAAGCAAATAAAGGAGATAAAATAATAAACCTGGTTCCTAAAGCACATACCATACTTGTAAAATGACATTCCTTTGGCCGCAGCACTCCTACGAAGTTCATTTACAGCAACAAGAAGTGTTGCTGAAAGAAAAGCATTCATATCAGCAAGGAAGAAACGTCATGCCTCCAAACTTTAAAGATGGTATATCAAAAGATAAATAACTATGTATAACACTTTAATGCCGGTTGGAATTAAGGGAAAGTTTTGTATTAACTAGTCATTATCAAGGTCCCAATTAATCATCACAACATAATGAATCTCATATTTCAAAACCACAGTAATTTAAATATCATACAACAACAGCCTTAATTTATTGGACAGTTACTATTTGGCAGGCACCACACTAAGTAAGCATAGTCATTCTTGATCCTCCCAACCTTTTGAGGCAAGTAGCATTATCACCATTGTATAGACAAAGATGAACAAAATACTATGCATAGAAAGTGACAGTGTTTCAGAAGTAAACATACTATGAGTAAAGCAGTGAATTAGGCAGTTTCACATATGATAGTAGCACTTCTCTGTCATAATACTGCTATAGCTGAAACTTTCAGAAACTTTGACATACTTGTATTACAAAGACAGCCTTCTTTGATTAACATACTAAAACCTCATTTTTTTTAGAACTCCATATATAGTTATATTTTTATACTTCATTTCAAATGTTCTGAGTTTTATGATATAACTAGAGGCCCACTCCACTGATTCGTGCACTGATGAGGGCGTGGCCTGCAGGAATTGGCTGTCGGACATCCTTAGCACTGTCGCGGAGGTAGGAGAGGCTCCTGCCACCACCACTGTGCTTGCCAGCTGTGAGCCCAGCTTCTGGCTGAGCAGCACTCCCCATGTGGGAGCGCACTGATCACCAGGGGGCAGCTCCTGCATTGAGCATCTGTCCCCTGCTGGTCACTGTGCGTCATAGCCACCAATCGTTCCACCGTTAGGTCGATTTGCATAGCCTTTTATTATATAGGATACTCTAGAAGAAATAGCTTTCCCCTTGCCCCCACCCTTTACAGAAACAGCCACAGTACATCATATAGAGTTTACTCCTTAAAAGTAGACAAAGCTTAGATTCCTTTTCCCAGTTTTTTAAATTAACTACTAAATATATATTACTAAATTAAGAATAAAGAAATACTATGACAATACATACCTCCTTCAGATACCAATGATCCTGCTAAAATACAATATGCCTGAAAAATAAATATTAAGATAAAGCATAAATGAATATTTCACTAAAAATCACAATTGTTCATAAAGTTTGTAATATTTAAAACGGAAACATGAATTTGAATTCAAGCCAGATAAGGATCTTGACGGGATCCTTCAAACAAGGAAAATGAGATAGGTGGTATCTTCATATGAGAAAACAGATAAAAGTTTCAAATTGTTATGGTCACCTCATTTCATAATACCGTATTTTCTGGCGTATAAGACGACTGAGCATATAAGACTTTCCTGGGTTAAAAAGTCATCTTATACGCTGGAAAATATGGCATTTCCATCTTAGAGGTGAAGTGACTTGTGCTCAAAGCTGCATAGATATTTACCGTATTTTCTGGCGTATAGACGACTTTTTAACCCAGGAAAATCTTATACGCCCAGTCATCTTATACACTGGAAAATACGGTAATCAGAAGAGTAATACATATATATATATATATATATATATATATATATATATATATATATATATATATATTACTAGAAGTCTGATGCACAAAATTCATGCATGGGTAGGGTCCCTAGGCCTGGCCGGCAATCAGGGACAATCTGCGGGGCAACCGGCGGGGCAATTAGGGGACCCCCACTGGCACCCACCTTGGCCGCCCTGGCACTGCCTGCTTGCCGACTCCGCCCCCCCACCGCTGCCACCGGTCGCCTCCCTCTGCAGCGCCAGGTCACCTCCCTCTGCGGATCACCTCCCTCTGCGGGAGGCGACTGGTGGGGTGATCAGGGGGCAGCGCCGTCCCGCTTGCCGGCCCTCCCCCCGCTGCCGGTCGCCTCCCTCTGCAGGGCAACTGGTGGGATGATTGGGGGGGCCCCTGCTGGCACTCGCCTTGGCTGGTCTAGGGCCTGTGGGCTGGGGGTAGCTCCTGCATTGAGCATCTGCCCCCTGGTGGTCAGTGCACATCATAGCGACCAGTTGTTCCAACGGTCATTCCGCTGTTCGGCCAATTTGCATATTAGGTTTTTATTATATAGGACTAGAGGCCCAGTGCATGAATTCATGCACGGGTGGGATCCCTCGGCCTGGCCAGCGCTATCGGGGTGCTGGCTAGTTGGGGGAGGGACCCCAGGAAGTTGGCCGGCCAGTCCCCCAATCAGGGCCATCAGGGGGCTGGCCTGGCAAGGGGGTGGGGGGGGGGCAGGGGCTGCGGGAGGTTGGCCAGCCAGCTGGAGGAGGTGAGGGAAAGGGCTGCGGGATGTTGGCTGTGGGAGCGCACTGACCACCAGGGGGCAGCTCCTGTGTTGAGCGTCTGCTCCCTGGTGGTCAGTGCATGTCATAGCAACTGGTTGACCGTTCACTCTGGTCGTTTGGTCATAGCAGTCACTTAGGCTTTTATATATATAGAAATGTATACATGGGTGGGCAAAAGAAGTTTACATTTGTGAGTACACTAAACAGAGTTTATTTCTGTATTATTTATTAATTATTATATAATTTTCCATATATGCCCACCCCTATATATAATACAGTCCTAGGTTATAAGTACCCCACATTCCAAAATGAGGCACTATACTATTACAGAATGTATACCATGACCTAAGCTCAATTAATGATATAAAAGGTGAAAGTATTATTTAATTAGTATAAAATTTTTGAACTTCAAGATTAACACAAATTATTTGAAATCTGGGGTTGTGAATACCAGAGGCAATATGGTCCACTCCCATGCTCAAATAACGTATGGATTTGTTTGGATACCAAGTATAAAAAGAATCCTTTCTGAATTCTGATTCCAAAAGATAACTATAAATGTAATTGTTTTTTTGTTGTAACACTACTTTCCTTATAGTCCTAGGACATTCTTGGAATTAAATAAAGATCTCAGTAACTGTAATCCAAGGCATATAGAAAGAATTAAACTAGCAACACAAACTTTTAAAATTTTTACATGAAATTTAAATCAATCATCTATAGAATTTTTAACATTACTTTTTTGGACCCCTAAGCTTCTCTAAAATAGAGGTTGAAAATTTTGAACCCTGTCCAACACTTTCATAATCCTGTTAAGGCAGTGGTCGGCAAACTCATTAATCAACAGAGCCAAATATCAACAGTACAACGATTGAAATTTCTTTTGAGAGCCCAATTTTTTAAACTGAAACTTCTTCTAACGCCACTTCTTCAAAATAGACTCGCCTAGGCCGGGGTATTCTGTGGAAGAGCCACACTCAAAGGGCCAAAGAGCCGCATGTGACTCGCGAGTCGCAGTTTGCCGACCACGGTGTTAAGGAAACTGAGATTTCCAAAGGCTATGTGATTTGCTTGAGAACACAAAAATGATACCACAGTAAGAATTAGAACACACACACCAAAAAAAAAAAAAAAAAAAAAAAAAAAAGAATTAGAACACAGGCTTTTCCGTTTCAATACTAGGTTCTTTAAACTCAATCATGCTGCCAATCTGAAACACAGTAACTAAACTTCCTTATAATTGTTTTTAATCCTTCTATATCTTTCCAGAAAGCATTTAATAAAGGGAGATACCATATATACACCAAGATTCCAAAATAATACCTAATAAATATAAGCTGGTTTATGGTGTGCTGAATCTACTTTTTATAACAGTCATAGTCCTAACTAAAAGGAACCCCATTTAGTTACTAAAAGATAGAAGAACTTCTAGAAGCTTTAAAATTTATATACACAATTGAAAATTTAATTAATCAATCCCTAACTCCAGAGCGATTAACTTCTTTGCCTCTATAAAATAATATTGTACTAATTAAATGAATGCTAAGACAATAAGATAACTATAACATGGTCAAACCCCTGCAGAATGGAGGAAATACCATTTTAATTATCTGAAATGTATTATAGTAAGAAACTAATCAATAAGAACTATAGAAAAAGCCTAGTTTAATAGGCTTGTTATTATGTAGGTATATAGGTGTAACAAGGTATTAAAATGAGATGTACTCCAGTTGAGAACAAAATAGGTTACAAGCAACCTACATTCCAAAATGAGGCACTATACCATCTATTCAAGCCTTGCATAGGTGGCCCACGCCTGATTTTACAACTCCTAGCTCCAAACCCACTAGCCCGCATAAACACAACTGTGCTCATCAAGGGAGCTGCCAAGTAGGGTAATTTCCTTGAAGTGCCCGTGACAGAAGAAAACAAAACCCAAGAAACAGCTTTAAATCTCTACAAAGGAAACTGATGCAAAATGACATTGATGCCAAAACGTAGTACTTTCTTGTCCCCTATCCCTATTTTCAATGCTGCCAGAAGGCAACCTAGGGGTGGGAGAATACATACAGTGACTATGCTCCCCTCCTCCCTTTCCTCCAGTAAGGCTTACCAGGATGAGGGAAATGAGAAGCTTTAACTTTATAACAATTTCAACATATGACTATTACATGGGACTGGATATTTTAATCACTGATAGGCGATTGTTCTTGGGACTAAAAGTGAACAGAAGTCTTTCTTCTTATTTTTCAACAGAAACTAGAAAAATTAATGGGCTGCTCAATATTATAACTGTACCTATAGAGATGATCTTGTTCGACATCACTGAATCATGTATTTAGAAGTCATGCTCAACCATACTCTAAAAAATACAACTACAGATACATAACACTACATAACCCAGTCAAGAAGGTATGTTAGTCCTGTTCTTTAACATCAAGATCACAAAGGTATTCCACTAAAATTAAATACTATTTCATATAACTTCAAAACTGAGAGGGGGAAAATAATTACCCAGAGCAGGGATTCCATTGGTTGAGGATGAAGCAATCCCATAATTCCATGGTACCAAGATAATCCTGCACCCATCATGAAAATACCAACACCACTAATCAGTGAAGCAATATAGCGCATATTTGAAAATCCATACCTGGAAAAAAAATGGTAATATAGTTTACAAGAAATACAAATGGTTTCCTTTTAAAATATATGTTATAATGAAAATGAAAAACTTCTTACAATATTAAGGTGTTATGGTTTTATATTTAAGTAAAGTTTAAGTGCCAAACTCAAATCTAATCAGAAAATCAACATGTAAAGTGGACAAAACTTAAAATTTACATTAAAAAATACATAAATACAATGAATACAATTTAGTATAAGTATCTGCTAATTCCTTTTCCATATAGTCTGTTTTGATTTAGAATTTTACTATCATGTACCACAACAAATGCTGGTAAAGTTAATCTTTTTTAAAAATGCAATCAGATGTTTATGAGCAGGATAACATTTAAATTTCCTTGTAATGCAGCTTCTAATTGGATTATTTTTGTCTCTTTGTACAGCCAATGGATGATTTATATTACCCATATTTGGTGCTGAGAACTTGCTTCTGGTTCTACATAATTTAGCACAGAGTAACTGACTACTATTATTAGGACTAAGAGCTTCAGTTTTCTCAATGTTTCTAATGGCAAATTTTAAAATCCAAATTATTTTTTCAAGCATCTTTGGTCTTTATGTGCATTCTTTTGTATTTCTATATGTACCAATAAAATACTGAGCATTAAGTTAAAAAATATGATATACTATAAAAGGAAAATAATCACTCAATAATAAAAATTATTTCCTAGGAAATTTACTCCCAAACCCAAAACGCTATGGCACCCTTTCGGCAGATGAAAATTTAAACAAGAATTCTTACTAAAAAACGATTTTTGAATTCTTTTTGTAAGTGTATAATCTTGACATAGGGAATTCTTAGTTTATAGATGTGATAATGTTCTACAAGCTTGATTTAAAAAATTTACTTGCTTCTAAAAGTTTCCCCCACCAAAGTAATATTGGAGATAAATATAAGTTAAAGTAAATGAAGATCTAAATTAAATAGCATTACTTTCATTATGTATTTTCAAGAAATCTGTAGGTTCTTATTGAAATTTTTAATTCAGTAGATGTGCACTGTTCAAAATAAATCATTAGCCACATAAGGCTATTTAATTAAAACTAAGTAAAATTTTAAATGTAGTTCTTCAATTGCACTAGCCACATTTCAGGTGCTCCATAGCCACATGTAGCTGACTATCATAATGAACAGATTTTGTAGAAAATTCTACTGGGCAGCAATAACACAGATTATTAAAAATATCTTAAGAAATCTTCATACCTATAAAACAAAAAAAAAACCAAAAAAGAAATCTTCATAACCTACAACTTAAAAATTTTAGCCTGTTTTAAATTTTTGGTGAACAAAGCTGTTCACCAAAGTATAATATTTTAAAAATGTTATTATTTAAACACACACACACACACAAAACAACAGTAGTGTCTCACCCTAGCTAGTTTGGCTCAGTGGATAGAGTGCCGGCCTGCGGACTGAAGAGCCCTGGGTTAAATTCTGGTCAAGGGCACATCAGTTGCAGGCTTTCCTGGCCCTGGCCCTGGCCCTGGTCAGGGCTTGTGCAGAAGGCAACCAATCAATGTGTTTCTCTCACATCAATATGTCTCTCTATCTTTCCCTCTCTCTTCCACTCTCTCTAAAAATCAATGGAAAAATATCCTCAGGTGAGGATTAAAAAAAAACCAACAGTAGTGTCTTGCTTTCAAGTAAAGAAAGGCATTTACATAAAGCATAGAGGTAGACTCCTTTACAGCAATAAAAGTGCTTTTTTTGTCTTAAGATTCATCGAATTCTACTACTGGAGTGTTTTTTAAAATGATGCATGTGGAATTCAAAAGTTTTAGCTGGTTATGTTAGAAGCAACAAAAAACTCTCTCTATCAAACAACTGGTAGAATTCAAAATAATATATGCTAAAAAGCATACTCATTTTACAAGTAAATAATCTGAAATATTAACAGAATGCTATTTCCAAATCACAACAGGAGGATTAAAATAGATTAAGTATGAATTTAGTAGGAGTTATTGCTAAGATTTTATTTATATTTTTTTAAGCTCAGCCCTCATGGGCCTTGCATTCTTATCTACATATGTAGACAAAGAAATCATTAATTTATTGATTCATTTTGTTGTTAATCCTCACCCGAGGATATTTTTCCCATTGATTTTTAGGGTGAGTAGAAGAGAGAGGAAAAGAGAAACATCAATGTGAGAGAAACACATCGACTGGTTGCCTCCTGCATGAGCCCCAACCAGGGCCCCAGCTGGGGAGGAACCTGCAACCAAGGTATGTGCCTTTGACCAGAATCGAACCTGGGACCGACCTTTTGGTCCACAGGTTAATGCTCTCTATCCACTGAGCCAAATTGGCTAGGGCCGTGGTCAGCTAACTGCGGCTCTCGAGCCACATGCGGCTCTTTGGCCCCTTGAGTGTGGCTCTTTCACAAAATACCACAGCCTAGGTGAGTCTATTTTGAAGAAGTGGCGTTATAAGAAGTTTAAGTTTAAAAAATTTGGCTCTCAAAAGAAATTTCAATCGTTGAACTGTTGATATTTGGCTCTGTTGACTAATGAGTTTGCCGACCACTGGGCTAGGGCTATTGCTAAGATTTTAGATTGATTGGTCTATTAGTCTCAGTATGAAATATATGTTTCCTTTGACCAAATAAAACAGAACTCTAAGATCAAAATATGAGCTTTGTTTTAAATTATCAAATATAAAAAGTACAAGATCTCTATGCCATGTTACAAAGCATATAAATAGTTTAAACTCTAATTTCAAATTATATCTTAAATTTACTTTGACACAGCAGTGAGTACACTTCAGTGGAAGAAATAACCAAATCTTTAACACGAACTGCAGGTACAGAAACAGCAGGCTTCTAAAATTAAGTTGCTTTTATTTCAATGACTTGCCACCAAAACAAACAAAAAAGATAAAGGCATTGTCCTTACGGATGACTAGGATCTGGTGTTTGAATAGACTTACTGATGCCCAATGCCAGTAAACCCTATGGAGAAGAAGCAAAAAGATAAATAATCACTAGCAAATGAGGAGTATAACAGTGTAAAGCCAATCTGGAGAATGCAATCTGAAAATGACAAACACAAACACTAATGTCCAATAGCTAAGCTATCTGGTTTCTAATACTTACCCGAGAGAAATAAAAATGAACACAAAGGGGTTCAGAACACCACTGCTTATAAAGATGAAAAATCCGAAAGCAACCTCAAATCCATCATTGAGTAATGGCAAAATAACTAAAATTATTAGCACGTAGTAATTAAGAAGCATTATTAATGTTACCCCTTCTGTAATCATCTTTACCTTTTAAGGTTTTCCTCATACTATCATGCAACTGTTTAAATGTTGTCTTAGAATATCTTTCTACTAGTAGCTGTTTTGTGTGTATGACCTTCTTACAAAAGATAGAGCAAGGACTGTCTTCTTTTCCTAAACACTTAATACATGGCAAACTCAAGTGTGCAATAAAATCATATAAATTAATATCTAGGAGAATCCTAATAGTTTTTGCTGTTAAGTTTGGGCCTATGACCTACTTCAAATTTGTATATGATCAGTGGCGGGGATCAAGGTACTTTGATTTTTTTCCATAAGGCTATCCAAACCTTTCTAGTGCCACTTGTTAGAGAGTTTCCTTTCTTCATTCAATTGCTTTGGTGCCTTTATCAAAAACCAATTGACCACATGTAACTATGATTCTGTTACTGGATCCTCTACTATTAAGTTACATTGGTCTGTCATTCCTTAGGCCAATATCTCACTGTTTTAATTACTGTAGTTTTATAAATTTTGAAGTCCTTCAAATTCTCTTCTTTAAAACTGCTTTGAATAGTCTGAGTTCTTTCCATTTCCATTCCAAGTTCTAGACTTTATTTGTTTTTTCAATTTCTATAAAAAAAAAAGTCTTCTGGGATGATTGCAGTACATTAAATCTACAGACCAATTTAAGGAGATTTGACATATTACATCATGTCATCCAATTCATGAACATGGTATATCTCTCCATTTCTTTAGGTCTTCTTTAATTTCTCCCAGACACATTTTAAATTTTCACTGTAAAAGTTTTGCACATCTTTCATTAAATTTACTCATAAGTATTTAGTATTATTTGATCTGATTTTAAATAAAATTTATTAAATTTTTAATTTGCCATTTGTTTGCTGATAGTAGAAATGCAAATGATTTTTGCATGTTAACCTTCTATTCCTATTGATTTTGAATGTTAAATTAACTTTATATTCCTAGGATAATACTCACTTGATTATGATATATTATCATTTTTATGTATTGCTAGATTCAATTTCATTATATTTTAAGGATTTTTGCATCTATGTCCTTGAGGGATATTAGTCTGCATTTTTCTTTCTTGTAACATCTTTGTAAGGTTTTGGTATCAGGGTTATGCCAGCCTTATTAGAGGAGTTGAAAAGCATTTCCTTCTCTATATTTGAAAGACTGTACTATTGGTATTACTCATTCCTTAAATGTTTGATAGTATTCTCTTGATATTGTCTCACAGGTCACTGAAGCTCCCTTCATTTTTTTCGATCTTTTTCCCTCAGTATGAATGTTTGTTTTCTACTGCCATATATTTAAGTTCATTGATTGTTTTTTCTATAGTGTCTGCTATTAACTCTACACAGTTAATTTTTCATATCAGACATATTTTTTAGCTCTACAAGCTCCATTTCATTCTTTCTATCTTCCATTTCTCTTGTCAATATACATGTTTTCCTTTCAATACATGAATGTAGTTGTAATAGCTATTTAACATCCTTATCATACGTCAATTGATTCTGTTTCTATTGACTGATTTTTCTCCTGGTTATAAGTCAAATGTTCTGCTTCTTGGATGTCAAATACTTTTTTTTATTATTATTAAAAGCTGAATACCATGAATGTTATATTGAGTTTCTGAATTCCATTGTCTTCCTTCTAGAGTGTGGGGCTCTGTTCTGGCAGGTAAGTAAGTTACAGCTTGATCCTTTAGAGCGCTGACCCTCTGTGGAACTCTGCCTTGTAATTGCTACCCTCCTCAGACTTGATAAACTCTAATTTCTGCCTTCTCAGCTTAATGAGACTGTTATCTCCCACCATACTACACCATCCCACATGTTCCAAGCCAGAGATCATAGAGTTCAACTAATTTGTTTTCTTTCTCTCCAGGATCATGGTCTTGTCCAGGATCATGGACTATTGTCCAAAGTTTAAAAATATTGTTTCATATATTTTATGTAGTTTTTTAGTTGTTTACAGAAAAAGACTAAATTCAGTTCCCATTAGTGCATCATGGCGGGAAGAAAAGGTTCTTTACATAATGGTTTACAATTTGATTTTTTTCTTAATTTATCATGTTATCATTTCAGAACAGTACATAACTATAATTACCACATTCTTTTAAACCCTTAAATAGTCCTTCAGAGTATGGACACTGAAAAACTATCTTCAATGTTTTAATAATAACAGCTAAGAATGAAACTAATCATTTGTACATAACTCCTGGCCCATATGTACAAATATTTTTACATTTCAATTTTCTTAAGTCCAAGTAAGTTTTTAAAAAAATAGAGATTATGTGATATGTATCTCTCCCCAACCACTCTCCTCTCTCTCCACTCCACAACCGACTGGGAAAATATTATATTGATACAAGTTATTAAATATTTACTGCACAAAAATTTAATTCAAGGAAAAGATTTGTTAAGTACTGATAGCAAATGTTTGACTTCTTTCCTTACTTTTGCAAAGGGTTTTAATCTACTTGACAGTGAGTTAGGCAAGTTCTTGGGTTTAATTTTTAGTTAAGATGCTCTCCCTACTCCCTACCATTTCATTATTTTTAACTTTGTCTTAAATATTCTTATTGAATCTGCTGTCTTTTATTGTAAGTTCTCCCAAATTAGTTCTTATATAACAGTGGTATAAATAAATGAATACTGAAAGGGCATTCTCTTAAAACAACACATTGTTTAAAATGTGAAATAATAACACAAGTAGAAAGTTTTGTTGTGTTCTTTAAAAAGGCTTAAATTTACAGTATTCAAAATTTGGATTAAAGAAGGTATTTTAATTTTATAAAAATCTTTCTTCATTTGCAAATTCAGAAAAGGAATTCAAAGTACAAGTCTAATGTGAAATTTTAATTTATGAATCACATGGGACTAATTTACATAGTTATTTAAAAAACTTAAATTCATTGGCTCTTAAATTCATTGACCATAAGAACTTATGTTCAGATATAAATTTCCACCTAAAGTAAGAATCTCTTCTACAAAAACTTCTGCCCACTTAGTGAATGATAATCTTACACTTCATATTCCATGGTTGTAAGTCCTTAAAGCCTAAAAACCTGTTTTAAAATATCATGCTCATATTTCTATGTGCTTCATTGTTCAAAAGTAAAACAATTTTCTTTTTCTTCCACATGCCAACTACAGGAATTATTCAGTTTTTAAAACAGGCCAACTTTTAGATTAAATCAGTAAAAAATTACTTTAAAATTAATAAGAGTAAAGCTTTTATCCCTCACCTGATTACAAGTATCAGATAAAGAATGAATAGCTTCGGAGAACATACTTGCTGAACCCGTATAAATCCAAGCAAGAAATTTAAAGAAGCAATTTAATCCATTGCTAGGAGAGAAAGAGAAAGCAATTTACCATTGGTTTAGACAAAAATTTTCACCTAAAGCTTATTTAATTGACCATATATACCTCTATACTAGATTGTGTCAAAGGAAATTAAAAAGAATCTCTAGCCTTCAAAAACTGTTTCTGGTAACAAGAGTACAAATTTCAAAAATACAGATTTGGTATTAAATATTCAAATGAAGAGGCATGACGCATGTAAGCAAATTAAGTGCATTTTAAGAACTGATAAGAGGATGTTCTACATTTGGACAAAATAAAATTAGAAAGGAAATTATGTGTCTTAAGTAGGTAAAAGATCTGCATCAATATTGTCCAGTAGAACAGTGTCTAAGGCAAGACTTTGGTGAAAATTGTTTAGTTAAATAGATGAAGACAAATGTAGACCAAGCAGTCTCTGAGTCATACTAGACCATAGATGTTAAAATAAATATGGTTAGCTCTGAGCAAGCCAGCTGCTCAGATTCCAACAGTAATGACTAGCATGATTTATCTGAGGCACTATACTAGTCATTTACCATGTTTTATTATAATTCTATTATACAAATATTATCATCCTCATTTCATAAATGAGAAAACTGTACATCCTCTTCCTCCACTTCAAATAATGTCTTGAAAGAAGCATATCTGCTCCTGTTTCTCCATTCTCCCCACTTTGTACAGTCTTCAGTGCACTAAATAATGGCTTCTGCCTCCAATACCTCCAACTATTTCTTGCTATAAAGTTCTTAGAAACATTTTAGTATTTTTCTTAATCTCAGAGAAGCATCTGTTACTATTTTCTTCTTTTATTTAATCTTCACGCGAGGATATGTTTTTCAATGATTTTAGAGAGAGGGAGAGAGAGGGAGAGAGAGAGAGAAGCGCCTCCTGCATGTGCTCCCCCTCCCCGCAAAGGAGGATCAAACCCTCAACCTGGACATGTGCCCTCATCAGGAATCAAACCCACCACCCTTCAGTGTATGGGACTGCACTCCAAACAACTAGAGCCACACTGGCCAGGGTTGCCACTATTTTCTTAAATCACTGTCTTCCTTGGCTTCCATGAAGCTCCTGGTTTTCTTCCTACCTTGCTCCCTATTCTTCTTCAGTAGGCTCTTTTTCTTCTACCTAAGCATTCATCAAGTTTTTTTCCTGAGGGCTTTTTCTTCCTGACACTATACACATTCTTCTATGGCTTTAATTATTACCTATATACTAAAAACTCTCAACCCTAAATCTCTAATACAAATCTCCCTCCTAAGCTTCAGACCAATAAATATTAACAATAATTATGAAGTACTTATTATATACCAGATACTATGCTAAGCAATTTACATATATTACATATATTCCTCTGATAAAAAAAACTTTAATTACTAACCCAGTTTTACTGACAAAAAAAATAAATTTAATCCTTTGACCAATTCCACTGGGGAGTCCTATAAAAACTCCAATTCAAAACTCAACATTTCCTTTGCTCTCACCGTGCTCCTCCTTCCAGTGTGTCCCTTCTCTCAGGGATGGTGCAATATCTATCGAACTAGTGGCCCAGTGCACGAAATTCGTGCATGAGGGGGGTGTCCCTCAGCCCGGCCTACACCCTCTCCAATCTGGGACCCCTCGGGGGATAACCGGCAGTGGGACATCCCTCTCACAATCCAGAACTGCTGGCTCCTAACTGCTCACCTGCCTGCCTGATTGCCCCTAACTGCTTCTACCAGCCTGATCGTCCCTAACTGCTCCCCTGCTGGCTTGATTGCCCCTAACCACCTCTGCCTCGGTCCCATATCCGGGACCCAGGATTCCCTCCTCCAGCCAACCACAGGCACCCGGGATACAGGCTTCCCTCCCTCTGGTCAGCCATAGGCGCCTGGTCTAGCTGCATTCACAGGGGATGGTGGGCAGTTGGCTTCACCTGGGCTGCAGCAGCAAGTGCGAGTGCCCGGGACTGTAGGGGGGGGGGGCCGGGGTGGCATCTCTGTCTACCAGGCTGTAGCTAGCCTCAGGTGCTGGCACCCAGTTTCTCTGTCTCCCCCAGGATGTGGGGCAGGCAGACAAGAGGCTTCTGCAACTGGCTGCCGCCTGGGATCATGGGGCAGGCGGCTTCTTTGTATCCCGGGCTGCAGCCAGCCTCAGGTGCTGGCACCCGATTTCTCCATCTCCCCCAGGACATGGGATGGGCGGACGTGGGGTGGGTGGCTTCTGCAGCTGGCTGCGGCCTGGGATCATGGGGCAGGTGGCTTATTGGTCTCCCTGGCTGCAGCCAGCCTCAGGTGCTGGCACCCGACTTCTCCAACTCCCACAGGTCCAGAGCAGCCGGGGGGGGGGGGGGGGGGCATCTTCGCCAGGTTAATTTGCATACTCACTCCTGATTGGCTGGTGGGCGTAGCAGAGGTACAGTCAATTTGCATCTTTCTCTTTTATTAGTGTAGATTGTTCAGAAATATGGGCAACATCATTTTCCATACCTCCTAAATACTTTCTGAACCTAACCATGTCTCTATCCCTCCATGAATACTACCACTATCTTAGTTTAGTGTAACATCATCTCTCTTCTGTATAACTGTAAATGACTTCCTCTAGTTTAGTGCCCCTCTAATCCTTGAAGATAAGAAATTTGTATTTTCAGACCCTATCACAATTCCTGACACACATATTATATATATTTTGGAAATAAAAGAACAAACTAATGATTTATGAAATTAATGCTTTTAAATATTTTAAAATAGGTTATTCAACAAAATGGAAAAAAGATAAACAAAACAATAGGAATCAAGAAGACAGAGGACAAAAATGACAAAAACAGAAATTATGTTCTACACCAAGGTAAGTGGGAGAAAAATAATAGTGCAGATACTCTTCAACAGCTATAACCTATGTTGATTTAATTACTCTAAAATAAGTTTGGCTATCTCAACCTTTTTTATAAAAGACTTTTATCAACTTCAATGAAAATAGGAATTTTCAGATAGCAACTGTTCTTGGACCTTAACCACATAAAAAATATACACAGCACAAGCATGGGTATATACACTGAGTGGCCAGATTATTATGATCTCTGAATGCATAATAATCTGGCCACTCAGTGTGTGTGTGTGTGTGTGTGTGTGTGTACATATATATATTAGAGGCCCGGTGCATGAATTCGTGCATGGGTGGGGTTCGGCCAGCCTGGCCAAGAGGGAGGGGACATGGGTGGTTGGCCAACCTGCCTGCTGGTCGAACTCCTGGTCTAGAGGATAATTTGCATATTAGCCTTTTATTATATAGGATATACACTGAGTGGCCAGATTATTATGCGTTCAGAGATCATAATAATTTGGCCACTCAGTGTATATGGACTCTTCCCCCATCAACTAACTTACAAAAACAAAGACATTCAACTTCCTCCTAAAACAATGTAAGCCTCTAACTTTTTATTAAGATACCAACTAATAAAGAATATAAACTGCCCCAGCTGGGTTGGCTCAGTGGACAGAGTGTTGGCATGTGGACTGAAGGGTCCCAGGTTTGATTCCGGTCAAGGGCACATCCTGAGTTGCTGGCTCCATCCCCAGTAGGAGGGATGCAGGAGATAGCCCATCAATGATTCTCTCTCATCATTGATGTTTCTATCTCTCTCTCCCTCTCCCTTACTCTCTGAAATCAGTAGGAAAAACAAGAACAACAAAAAGAATATATACATAAAATAACGTAAGTCTATTTTAAAAGCCGTATTTTTCAGTACTTACATGCAAATGGCAACCATCACCACCTTTCCTGGCCCCTTAAGAAAAACTGATGTCATTCTGGAACGTGGCTAAAAAAAAACACAATGTATTAAAAATCTCAAAAATTTCTAGAAGCATTTTAATGCTTATAAGTGATTCTGACACACCAGAAAACATCTCCTCTATCAATACCTCTAAACAACTAGGTTTACTTGTTTCTCCATAATTTCCCCTATAAAAAGTGGGAAGATGGAAATCTAAAGGACATCTAGGTCCTATTCCAGAATCTTAATTTTTATTTTGTTTCCTTGTAACTGATTTCCTGCCTACTTCCAGAAAGGACCCTGGCCAGTGTGGCTCAGTGGTTGAGCATCTACCTATGAACCAGGAGGTCACAGTTTGATTTCAGTTCAGGGCACATGCCCTGGTTGCAGGCACGATCTCCATAGGGGACATGCAGGAGGTAGCTGATCAATGATTCCCATCATTGATGCTTCTTTCTCTCTCTGAAATCAATAAAAATATATTTTTAAAAAAGAAAATTAAAAGTGGCTATGAGAGAGCTTAATCTTGCTAAAAACCTGAGAAAATAGTTTTCTCTCTTACCTATATCTTAGGCTTACAACACAGTCTGGAATTTAAAGAGAACTTATGTCCTGATTTTTAAAATTTCAATAAAGCAGACAGGAGCAAAAATAGATTGTAAATTACAATGTGCTCAAGAAAATCTTGAATTAGGCTGGCACAAGAGTAGTACGTGCTAGTATTTCGCAATGAACTAACACTAGAATTTCACTGTGCAACACCTACATATCATTATCAGAAAAAGATCCTTACCTTGGTGTTTCCAAGGAAGTCGCTATATTCTCGTAATATGCTTTGGTTTCTAAATAACCCTATAAGAAAAGAATTACAAAACACATTTAGCTCATATATATTCTTATCAATCACATTTTAGATTAACACAAGTATTCTCTTTATGACTATGTTACATATGCTCCATTAGCTACCAGCAAAAAAATCAGGTTATTATAAAAAATCTGGATTTGCAACCCAATTAAAAAAATGTGCAAAGGATTTGAAGACTTTTTCCCAAAGATAATATGCAAATGGCCAAGCACATAAAAAGATGCTCATATCATTAGTCATCAGAGAAATGCAAATCAAAACCACAATGAAGTATCACCTCACACCCTTCAGAATGGCTACTATCCTTAAAAAATAAAAACAGAAAATAACACATGTTGGCAAAGATGTGGAGAAACTGAAAACCTTATGTACATTGGTGGGATTGTAAAATGGTACAACTGCAATGAAAAACAATATGGAAGTTCCTAAAAAAATTAAAAATGGCCATGTTATCCAGCAATCCCACTGTAGATATATATCCAAAACAAATTAAAGCAGGGTCTCAAAGAGATATTTACACACCTATGTTCATAGCAGCACTATTCACAACAGCCAGGAAATAAAAGCAACCAAAATTTCCAAGGATGAATGAATAGACAAACAAAATGTTGTATGTACATACAATGGAATACTACTCAGACTTAAAAAGAAAATCCTGTCACATGGATGAACCTTGAGGACACTATGTTATGTGAAGTAACTCAGTCAAAAATACAAATGCTGCTCAGCCAGTGTTGCTGTGGTTGAGCATCGATCCATGAACCAGGAGGTCAGTGCTCAATTCCCAGTCAGGGAAGATGCCAGATTGTTGGCTCGATCCCCTGTAAGGGGTGTACAGGAGGCAGCTGATCAATGATTCCCTCTCAACATTGATGTTTCTCTCTCCCTCTCCCTTCCCCTCTGAAATTAATAAAAATATATTTTTAAAAAATACAAATGCTGTATGATTCCATTTTTATGAGGTATCTTCAGTAGTCAAATTCATAGAAACAGGAAGTAGAATAGTGGCTATCGGGCTTGGGGAGAGGAAAAGGGAGTTCTTGTTTAACAAGTATAGTTTGTTTTGTAAGATGAAAAAGTTCTGGAAAAGAAAACTTTCTGGAGATTTGTTTTATAACAATGTGAATATACTTAACACATCTGAACTTTACACTTAAAATTTGTTAAAATGATGAATTTTACATTGCATTTTTTAACCACAATAAAAATAAAGGCAGGGAGAAATCTGGATTTGCAATGAGATAAAGGCGGTTTGGTAAGATGTTCTTCTTAAAATTACCTAAAATTAATGAGTTATTTAAGCTTGATATAAGAATCAATTCTTCATTTTTAACTCCAAGTTAAAAAATATAGGATGAAATATTTTTCTATTAGCGTGTTTCCTCAAATTTTGTTACTTTAAATATTTCCTTTAATATATGCACAAAGCTATTCATGGTATCACTATCTGAAATAGCAAAAGACCAGAAACAACTTATGGGAGAATGACTGAATAAACTATGGTATACCCACCAAAATGGAGCATTATAAAAGAAACAAAGAAAAGTCCCTATTTATTACTATAGAGCTCCCTGGGACATACTCTCAAATGAAAAAAGCAAGGACAGAAAGTATGTTTAATATGTCTTATTTATGAAAGGGAGGTGGTATGTTACTTTATTATATTTTGTATGTAATATATGCATGTACCTATACTATTTTATGTTTAAAAATAGAAAAAATAACCCTAAGACTAACTTTTTAAGTGGTTATCTATGTGAGAGAAAGGGATCAGGGTGGAAAGGTCTGGTATGGAAGCTAAATTTCTCTGAAATATTTTGTAAGATGTGACTGGAATCATGTAAATGCTTTATATTTATTTGATGGTTTATTTACACAAAGAAATTTCAACAACAGTTATGTCTAGGAAGAAAAATGAGACAGTTACTAGAAAAAATAAAAGGAGACTTCTTCACGTTTTTGTATCCTTTTTAAAATCACAGATATGCATCACGTCATTAATAAGTACATATATATGTAAATCAAAAAATTATCTGAAACCTATTTTATATTATATAAATTCTATAAGGTGGTTTTGTCACTAAACCATTGGGTTGTTAAATTCCCTAAGAGTCTTATGTACATCTAAATCTCAAGCATCATGCAGTTTCCAGTTCATAGGTGTTGAATAAATATCTGATTTAATTAATTAAGGTAGAAATGTGGTAGCTGAATTAACAGACTTTTCTCTAAGAAAGCACCATTATTCTATCACTTTTAAAACAAGCATAATCTTCAAATTAAACCATTGGTTTTAATATTCATGTCTTATGGAAACCACAAACTAACTTCACTTCCTCTCATCATCTTTAAAAAGCTACAGAGGAGAAAAAAATAGGTATTTTTTTAATAAAATAATTGAGTCCCAAATGGATATTACTATTTGCTACAACCAAAAGAGCCAAAGCCAAAAGTATGCAACCATCAGGGAGTACATAATTACAGGCACTATTCTTACCTACCAGTTAGTTACAGGCACATCTCATTTTATTGAACTTTGCTTTTACTGTGCTTCACAAATGGTTTATTTCAGAAACTGAAGGCAACCCCCCGCCCCACCACCACCAGCAAAGATAGTGTGGTGGTCTGGAAATGAACCTGCAATAGCTTTAAATTGAATATACTTACTTTCTCTGTATTCTATTTCTGCTTTTTTACGCAGTTTTTTCTCTCTGGCAAGAGCTTCAGGGCTTCCCCAAACTTCCAAAGATCTACGCATGAACACATGACCAATGAACAATTTTAATGACTTTATTGTAATCATATTTAAATCTAGATGAACCATCTAAATAACTATATGAGGATCTTACAGCAATACATAAGGTCCTTTAGAAAAAATATAAAGCATTTAAGAAACTTCGCTAAACTACATCTAAACAAAACAGTAAATTAAGCAAATTTTCTTATAAATTAGGACGTATTTTTAGTTAAGTAGTATATACTAGTAATTCCCAGAAAAATTTACAATTATAAAAATATTCTACCTTTAAAAAGATAAAATATATCCTTTAAAAAATTCAGAATCTAAGATGTGTTTTTATTAATCCCAATTTCAGCTTGTACTTTTATCCTAAAAGAACTATATTCTTACTTTGCCTCCACATCTGATCTCAAGTATACAGTAAAGGATTCAGTATCTTCATGGGGACTTCGTTGTCTGATTTTTCGAAGTTGTTCCAGATCACTAAAGAAAGAAACATGTTAAATTTATTTGGACAATATTCATACAGTTTATGTACTTAAAGAAATTATTAGGAACAGATAAAAACCACTACATTGATCCTCATCTTAAAAGACTATAGATCGGCATAACATTAAAGATCAGTTTATAAAGATTGCACTTTGTACACAAAAACTGGTTTAGAGACAATGAAGAAACAATTATTCTTGCCCTGGCTGGGTAACTCGGTTGACACGTCATCCTGTGCACCAAAAAGTTTCAGGCTCAATTCCAGGCCAGGGCACATACCTAGGTTGTGGGTTTGATCCTCAGTCAGGGCACAAATAGGAGGCAACCAATTGATGTGTTCCTCCCTCCCTCTCTCCCTCCCTCCCTCCTTCCCTCCCTCCCTTTCTCCCTCCCTCCCTCCTCTACTCCCTCCAGTAACACATCCTTGGGTGTGGAAGGAAGGGAGGGGGGAGGGGAAGGAGGTAGAAAGAAAGGGAAATATTCCTGTTGTTCAATACAGATACTGTAACAAAACATGTAGAGATTAAGTTCCTTACAAAGTGCTTACATTTTATCTGCTATGTACGCAACCCTGCAGTGTCTCATGCATCATAAAAAAATGCAAAAAGTAGAAAGAACGTGGATTAGAGTATCATCCCTCTAAGAATTTAAAATTTACAGTCCTTTTTGTTTACATCCAGATTAATACTAAGTGTTAGTAGCATTTAAAGGTATCAAGTCACAGAGGTTTAATGTCAAGTCCATGCTATTTAATAATTGTTCCTTCTCTTATATTCTAAAAAGGTTATATATTCATCGAGTCACAACTAAATAGTCATTCTATATTTGATCATTGGTGTTCCTAAGAAAATTTTGTAACGGCAATGAAAAGACCTATAAATTAAAATGTGGTAACGATGGACTGTTACTAAGTTCTAGAAACTAAACCTGGAGTTTAAAAATATCAACAACCAACTATCACACATAGGTAAGACAGTTTGGACCAACTACCAAAAGATTATGCTAGTTTCCTCTCTGTCACTGACTCACAAAATAAGATGGGTCATCAGTAACACCCTTATTATGTTTCCTGGCCAGTGGAGACAGCAATACTTAACCTACTTAATTCCCAAAATTTTTGTGAGAATTAAATTAAATACTCTACGTGAAACAGAATATATTTTTATAACGTTATAATTGATTATTATTTTATTAGTTATATAAGTTGTAAACCAGATTGTTGGATTCCCTATTTCTTGATACTATACCATAGAGAATAACCATGAGGGAGAGGGGGAGAAAGAATAGATCACATCTATTTTTAGAGAATAGATCTCTAAAAAACCAAGAAATCTTCCATATAAATATGACTTTTTTAGATAAACACATAAAGGAAGGGAAAATTTAGAAATATGTGACAAGTATAATTTCCATAAATCTCTATGATGGCAAGAAAATTAGTAAATAATCTTATCTTATTAATAATAATTCTGACATATGTGAACATAACAATAAAACTCCTATGATCTTGTGTGACACAGAGATTTTGAATAACTTGCCTTTTTGAATTTAAGAAGCCCAGAAAGACAGAAACTGCTTATGCTGAAGCAGAATTCAATGTTGCAAACAAATAATTTTAACATTTTTTAAACTAAATAAACATATTTCTTTAATTAGGAAGAAGTTATGGGAAAGTTCCACATGGATGGAAGATAGCAGGAAACACATTCTAAGAAATACATGGATATTTACATTAGATTGATAAAACTACCCTTTAAAAATAATAACTGTACCTGGATTTAAGGCAGAACTCATTTATTGCTCTGACTCCAGTGATGAAATTATTCTGAGTATACTTTGGTCCATACTCCCTCTTCTTAAGGACTGCTTTGACTAAAACCAAAAAAACATAGGAAAACAAAAGTATACACAACAAAAGTCATACTGAGGCTTTACTAATGAATTCCATAAAATATCAATCTTTTTCCTGATGCACTGAGTGACATCAGGAAAAAAATCTTCTCCAAGTGCAGAATAGAATGGAATATTTGTAGCCACCTAGCTTTTATTTCCATAGTTCATCTGTAACTGATGCCAAAATGCCAACCCTTTGTCTAATGGACACCTTGTATATATCACTTGTTGGTTTAAATTGTACTAACAAACTTAAATTTCTTAGGTTCTAAATGAAAATTAATTTCAGCTTCAGTTAAAAATTACAGGCTAGTTCAGTGTTTTTAAAACTGTGGAGTAAAACCAGCATTTTATAAAAAGTGAAAATAAGAAGTAATCAGAGTACTGCATAAAATTAAGAACAAGTACTTTTTGTGAACACTTTTGTTACAGTTAAATAATCTCTATATGTTTGAAAGCCACTGGACTGTTTCACATAATGCAACAAAGCTGAGTAAACAAAAGGAACATTTTTTATCAGTTAAAAATTATAAGAAGTTTATTACAGATTTTAAGTAAAATACTATCTTCTATTAAATTATTTACCTAATATCAAGGATCAAATGTTCATAACAAGCCAGACACATCAATAACATTGATCTATGTTTATAAGTCATATTATAAAGTCGACTTCTGGTCACGATATAAATAACATAAGCAAATATCTGAAGCTCAAGAGAAAAACAAAGAAAGAAACTTGTATTGTTCTGTTACAAATTGTCACCTAGTCACTTCACATTCTAGTCTTATATCTATTAATTCATAAATTTTCTGTTCTACTTTCAAGTTCAAAGAGCAAATTTAGACTAAAACTATATATCACTGCAGTAGGTAAAAAGACTCTTAAAATAACACATGATTAAAATAAAATGTACAAAAAATACTTAAGAACATTTCAAAAATAAAAGTTCAATATAAAAATCAAAACCTTATTTGAAAAAAGCAATATATAAAGAAGTTCAAGTTTCTTTTTACATGAGTTCAAGTCTCTGAACTGCCTTTCTCCAATAACCCTCAAACTCAAAATCCAGGTGAGGATTACATCTCTCTTTTAAAAGATTAGTTGTTTTTTTTAATTACTTTTGTAAAATTTCTTCAAAGTAGCTAGAAATCCCTGTTGGCCTGTCCTGGCCAAGGTTACTAATAATAATGATTGCTATCATAATATCATAATATTAATTACTAGAGGCCTGGTGCACACTACTAGTATGTATCATCTTCAAAATTATCCTACAAAAGAAATTCTATTTTTAGCACCATATTACAGAGGAGAAAACTATGGCTTAGAGAAGTCAGGTACACTGCCCAAAGCCATACAGTTGGTACATGCTGGGGCCACCAATTGAACCCAGTTTTGTCTGACTCCAAAGCCACAGTGCTCCTCATCACAGAGTTACTGCCTCAGTGAAACATACTGATTTGGAAATGGGAGTCATAGCTCATTATAAAGAACAGAGCCGCAATTATTCCTAGAAAAAAAAAGTCAGATAAGAATGTCCAATCTCTCTTCCTGGATTTGAAAAAGTTGAAGCTGAAAGGTGTTGACCTCTTGTTTTGTTCTTTAATCACATTACTTTTCTAAAATGATAAAGTAATTGATAATTTTTATTTGCCATTACTCTTTTCCTTGGGCTTTTGAAAAAAACAATTACCACAAAATTTGTGACCAAAATGAAAAGTAAACATCATTAGATAATTAGCTTATAAATCAGATACTAAATCCTTATGGTCAATAACCCTAACCCTAGCCCTTATTTATATAATAGAGGACCGGTACACAAAATTCGTGCACGGGTAGAGTCCTTAGGCCTGGCCGAGATCAGGGCTGATCAGGGCCTTCCAGCTGCCAACCAGGGCTTCCCTTTCCCGGCTGCTGGCCGGGACCTCCCTTCATTCCACGCTGCCCTCTGGTAGTCAACACACATCATAGTGAGCAAGCAAACTCCCGATCTCCCTGTTGAACTCCTGAGGGGACACTTTGCATATTAGCCTTTTATATATATACTAGAGGCCCAGTGCACGAAATTCGTGCACGGGGGAGGGGGAGTCCCTCAGCCCAGCCTGCACGCTCTCTAATCTGAGACCCCTTGCCTGCCTGCCTTCCTGATTGCCCCTAACCACTTCTGCCTGCCAGCCTGATCACCCCCTACCACTCCCCTGCCAGCCTGATTGATGCCTAACTGCTCCCATGCCAGCCTGTTTGCCCCTAACTGCCCTCCTCTGCAGGCCTGGTCACCCCTAACTGCCCTCCCCTGTAGGACTGGTCACCCCTAACTGCCCTCCCCTGCAGGCCTGGTCCCTCCCAACTGCCCTCCCTTGCAGGCCTGGTCCCTCTCAACTGCCCTCCCCTGCTGGCCTGATCACCCACAACTGCCCTCCCTTGCAGGCCTGGTCCCGACCAACTGCCCTCCCCTGCTGGCCATCTTGTGGTGGCCATCTTGTGTCCACATGGGGGCAGGATCTTTGACCACATGGGGGCAGCCATCTTGTGTGTTGGAGTGATGTTCAATCTGCATATTACTCTTTTATTAGATAGGATAGAGGCCTGGTGCTCGGGTGGGGGCCAGCTGGTTTGCCCTGAAGGATGTCCCAGATCAGGGTGGGGGTTCCATTGGGGTGTGGGCGGCCTGGGCGAGGGGCCTGTGGTGGTTTGCAGGCCGGCCACACCCCCTCGCAACCCAAATGGAGGCCCTGGTATCTGGGGTTTATTTATCTTCTACAATTGAAACTTTGTAGCCTGGAGCGGAGCCAAGCCTTCTGCTTGCTCCATGGCTGCAGCAATTTCTGTTGGGTTTTATTTACCTTCTGTAATTGAAACTTTGTAGCCTTAAGCCGAGGCCTGGGTGTGCGGAAAGCTTGGCTTCCTCCATTGCCGGGGACAACTCTAGCCTCCTGCTCTTTCCAGCTCCGTGGCTGCCGCCATTTCTGTTTGGATTTATGTATCTTCTATCATTTAAACTTTGTAGCCTTGAGTGGAGGCCTAGGCCGGCAAGGGCAGGCGGAAAGCTTGGCTTCCTCCATTGCCTGGGAAACTCAAGCCTCCATCCTGCTCTCTGTAGCCGTAGCCATCTTGGTTGGGTTTATTTGCATATTTGCTCCTGATTGGCTGGTGGGCATGGCCAGTGGGTGTAGCAGAGTGATGGTTAAATTGCACATTACTCTTTTATTAGATAGGATATATATGTGTGTATATATATATATATATACACACACACACACATGTACATATGATATAAAAGCCTAAGCAACCTTTCAACCAGTAGCTATTATGCGCACTGACCACCAGGGGGCAGACGCTCAATGCACAGGCACAGAAACATGGAACAGGCTGATGAATCTCAGAGGGAAGGGGGAAGTGGGGAGGATGGGAAGAGATTAACCAAAGATCTTATATGCATTCTAGAGGCCTGGTGCACAGATTCGTGCACTAGTGGGATCCCTCAGCCTGGCCTGCGGGGATTGGGCCAAAAATGGCAGTCCGACATCCCCCGAGGGGTCCTGGATTGCAAGAGGGCACAGGTCAGGCCGAGGGACCCCACCGGTGCACCAGGCCTCTAGTGATAATATAACTATAAAGACCTCTATATAAACTAATTTTAAATATTTAATTCAAAACATCATCACAAAAAATAGGATAAAAGATATATTTACCTCTTACTTGGAGAGGTTCTTGCTTAGTAAGTGGAGCTTTGAGTTGTGCTGTAAAGTTTCAAAAAATTTACATTAAGCAGTGGCTTGCATACAAACCTATAAACTTATGAGCTAACAATCTGGCAATGTGTTAAAAAGATAATATATCATAGACAAGTTGGATTTATCCTAAGAATGTTAAGAGTAGTTAAACGTTAACAGATTAAAGGAGAAAAACTATAGAATCATTTCAGGAGGTAAAGAAAAAGCATTTAATAAAATTCAACACCCATACAAGTTTCGAACCCTTTTTGAAACTTAGGACAAAAAGAAATTTCCATAAAGGGTAAACATTGTATTCAATGGTGAAACTCTAGAAGCATTCCTTTAAAATAAGGAACAAAACAAGGACAGATACACTGTTGATTCTTCTACTTAAAACTGTCCTGGGAATACTATTCAAAGAAGAATGAAGTAGTTATTGAAACTACCGTATAATCCCATCCCCCCAAAAAAATAAAAAAAGGAAGTTGGAATCCACCTCACATCATCAACAACCAATTCCAGGTAGATTAATGACTTTAATGTTATAACATTTACATGCCTAACAAAACAATATAGCCTATTTTTATGGTAGAGTCAGATTTCTTAACAAGATATAAACAATACAAGGAAAAATGGACAAATTCTGCTAAATTAAAATTCAGAACATCTGTTCATCAAAAGATCCCATTTAAAAAAGAAAGAAAAGTCTCAGACTGAGAAGATATTTCCAACAATTTGAATCAACAAAGGATAAGTATCAAGAATATTTAAGAATTCCTCCAGATCAATAAAACACAACTCACTAGAAAAAAAAAAAAAAGGCAGAAGACAAGAACAAAATTGCACAGAAAAGCATTTATATATTGCAATATGATCCTTCCTATATTTTTTAATTTTGGAATTTGCAATGTTATTCTGAATAAGCTATATCCTTTCCCCCTCCTCCTCATGCTCCAGGGCTCAGAACTCAAGTCTGTTCTGAACCAGATCTCAGTCTGGCAGTTAGAATTCCTACCACTCAATCAAGTCTCCAAACCAGCAAATGGCAGGTTTCAGTTCCCTGTTCCCTCTTACCACCCTGCCCTACTACCGCCTCCTGCAAGACACAGTCTCAGGTAACAAATGGAAGAGACTATTTTCAGCCTCCTGCATAAGGGTAGGTGCATAAGTTCAAACAGTGAGTCTGCCTCCAGTACCTCACTATGAATGTAGCACCTGCAAATCCATTACCCCAAACGAGCCAAACTCCTGGCTGCAAGTGCCTACTTACAGACCCAGAGTATGGCATTTTCTGTTCCATTTCTTGGACATAAGCATGTCTTTTTTTTTTTTTAAATCGAGCTGTTCCTTCAATTTTCTCTTTTTATATTTTATCTATGACTCCAATGAGTGAGAAGTGAAACAGGTACTAAAGCATCTGTTTACAATGCCATCTTGATCAGAATTTCTGATTTATCTTCTTTCATGGCTTTTATGGATAAACTAGAGGCCTGGTGCATGAAATCCGTGCACGGTGGTGAGGGGTCCTCTCAGCCCAGCCTACACCATCTCCAATCCAGGACCCTGGGGAGCAGGCCTAAACTGGCAATCTGACATCCCTCTCACAATCCTGGACCGCTGGCTCCTAATTGCTCACCTGCCAGCCAGCCTGATCGCGCCTCACTGCCCCCCCTGCTGGCCTGGTTGCCCCTCACTGCCCCCCACAGCCTGGTCATCCCTTACTGCTCCCCCTTCCAGCGTGGTTGCGCCCAACTTCCCCCCCTTCCAGCCTAGTCGCCCCTAACTGCCCTCCGCTGCTGGCCAGGTCGCCCCTAACTGCGCCCCCTGCCAACCTGATCTCCCCTCACTGCCCCCCTGCTAGCCTGGTCACCCCTAACTGCCCCCCCCTGCCAGCCTGGTTGCCCCCTCCCCGCTGGCCTGGTAGCCCCTCACTGTTCCCCCTGCCGAGGTGTGGCTTGGGCGCGGCAATGACAGGGAGCACTTGGCACCAGGTTTGAAGGCTGGCCACGCCCCTGATCAGGGGAGACCCAGCGTTCTACCTTGCCCTGGCCAGGGCCCAGAGCTCCCTTCTGCTGCCACACCCCAGCCAGGGCCCAGGGCCCAGCCATTTGGTCATCCCTTACTGCCCCCCCCTGCCGGCCTGGTCACCCCACACAGCCTCCTGCTCAGTCATCCGTTCAATTGTTTAGGTCATGACGAACCCTGCCTTTTATATATTAGGATTAAATGTCTATAGATTAGATACTAACAAAGGTAAAACTCCCTTTGAAATAAAAGCAAAAAATCTTTTATGTAACTTTCAGTATATGTCTTGATTATTTTTCAGTGAAAGTCAATGATCAAATGACTTAACATAGTATGTTTATTATGTTTTGATAACCAAAACATTTACAGAAAATTCCAAAAGGCTTTTTAAAAATATATTTTTATTGATTTCAGAGAGGAAGGAAGAGGGGAAGAGAGATATAAAGATCAATGATGAGAGAGAATCATTGACTGGCTGCCTTCTGCACATCCCATACTGGGGATTGAGCCTACAACCTGGGCATGTGCCCCTGACCAGAATCAAACCTGGGACCCTTAAGTCCACAAGCCAATGCTCTAACCACTGAGCCAAACCAGCTAGGGCAGTGGTCGGCAAACTCATTAGTCAACAGAGCCAAATATCAACAGTACAACGATTGAAATTTCTTTTGAGAGCCAAATTTTTTAAACTTAAACTTCTTCTAACGTCACTTCTTCAAAGTAGACTCGCCTAGGCCATGGTATTTTGTGGAAGAGCCACACTCAAGAGGCCAAAGAGCTGCATGTGGCTCGCGAGCAGCGGTTTGCTGACCACTAAGCTAGGGCATCCAAAAGGCTTTTTTTTTTTAACTATTCACCAAATCCTAAGTAGGTTATAATAGCATATTGATAAATTAAAATAGGCTTCAAAACACTTCTATTTAATAACTATACCTTATAACATTTGACATTTAACAGTTAAATGATTATTATGATTTGATTATTGTCTACCTTCAAATTTGATTATTGTTTACAAGCAAATTCTAAAGCATCTTTATAGAATCTATATATCCATTTCTTAAATTTTTGCTTTGGTGAACAAAAAATAGAGCAGAGAAAAGAGAATGGGGTGGTGGAATAATGAGCTTCCAACACTCACCTAATATCTGAACTGAAATCTACTGTCAAACATTCCAACAGCCCTCCTTTCCACAATAATCAAAGTCATTCAACCAAACAAGAAAATGAAGTCCTCTAAGAATTTCTGGATATTATTCTCACTACAGACTGTCTAGATGTCACTAATTATGTAGTGTTAAGAATTACAAACAAGAAATGCTAGCAAGTGGCTCAAAAATAGGTACTGATACCTATTTTGCACACTGCCATCTTAATAAACTTACATGTTATCACTGGAGTAGAATCTTTATGATTTCATAAGTAACCAGGCATTTTATGCATGAATATCTCTACACACTTTGTTTTAAGCTCAAGTCCTGGCTGTCTGCCACACATCTGCTGTCATTAGCAAAATTAAAACTAATTTTACTAAAATTTAAAACATCTGAATGCTCCTTAAAAACTTAAGGATTCCTTAGCAAATCTCTGCCTCTTGATGAACGGTTCCTGACTGTATCATGCAATTTGAATTATTCAAAAGTCAATCTCAAACTCTTAAATATACAAATTATCTTTCAAACAAGCAATTACTTGCTGTCTACCTGATGGCTAACAAGATCTAATCTGGCCTGAGCTAATTCTGAAATACTGAGCCCAAAATAAAACCATCACAAACAATATATTTCTAATATAAGAAAATAAACTATCATTTTTATTCCAGTCAGCAAAGAAGAAACTACTCATATTTTCAATTTCAAGTATTTTATATAGAGGGACCAACATTAAGTATTTTTTGCCTGAGTCTAAGTTCACCTAAGAAGAGCATTATAACATAAACTACCTTTAATTGTATTATTTCATCCCTTGTTTCTTCTCCCATTCTAATGATCTAATAAATAGGCTTTCTGGAACTTAAGAACTCGGTACACTCTCTATTCCTTCATCCTTTAATATCAAAATTCTCAATCAATATTTACCCCAGCAGTTCTCCATCACCACAAGAAAAAGAAATGACTAAAACTGCACAGTAAGAGTAGAAACCAAGATGGCGGCATAGGTAAACACCTGAAATTGCTGCCTCGCACAACCACTTCAAAACTACAACTAAAAGACAAAATGGACATCATCCAGAACCACAGGAAGGCTGGCTGAGTGGAAATTCTACAACTAGAAGGAAAGAAAAAAGCACACTGAGACTCAGAGGAGGTGCAGAAGTAAAGTGCGGAGGTACGGAGGCGCGCGAGCGGAAAGGACTGGCAACTGAGGATGCGGTTGTCTTTTTCAGTAGGGAAGGAAACAGAAGCTCCTGACTGCTCTAAACTCTAGTTCTGGGTGAGACTCTGGGGACCCAGACTCATACGGAGAGAAAATGGACTGTCTGGCTTCGGGCGGAACTCAAGGGCAGCTTTCTCTTAGAGGTGCTTGTAGCGATTACCGAGGGACACCGAGACCCGAGGGCCTCTTAGTGCAGGGCTGAGGATCAGCCATAGCTGTTTGCTCTGCCCTGTTGATTCCCTGAGACCCCGCCCCACCCAATTTACAACCCCACCCCAGCTATGCGCAGAGGCTTTTACATTGAATGGCCTGGCCCTTTGCAATCTAAAATTACCTAACAAACTGCAGCTGGGTCAGAGAGCCCCCGAACTTCCAAAAGAAGGCCCAAGGCCCCACAACAGCTTGTACTGCTTCACAGCTGGGCCTCCAAACCCCAAACAAAGACAAGGAATAGCTCCTGCTAGGTGGCCTCAGGCAGAGGCTAAATCTGCACCTCCTTGGAGATCCAAGAGCCAGTGTACC
This sequence comes from Cnephaeus nilssonii, assembly GCF_951640355.1. NCBI lineage: Eukaryota > Metazoa > Chordata > Mammalia > Chiroptera > Vespertilionidae > Cnephaeus > Cnephaeus nilssonii. The sequence goes on from NC_137072.1 coordinate 92,278,559, forward strand.
CAGTGGTCAGAGTGGGTCCATCCAGATTACAACTCCTCAGATCCATAAGGGACACACTCAGGGGGCAGACTCAGAGAGCACCAAAGCCCCACTAAAGCAAGTCTTGCCCCATAAGGGTGTCTCCAGCACAGAAGTTCTCCCATCGCAGACACAGCTGATCCTCACAGCCAATTGGCCTGGAGGTCAATTCCTCCCAGTGATACCAACAACAATCAAGGCTTAACTACAAGACTGTGCACACAGCCCACAAAGGGGTGCACCAAGAGTGTCCACCTTAGGTAATTGGGGAGGCTGAGCCACTGGGCTCTATAGGACACCTAGCACACAAAGCCACTCTATCAACACAGGGAAGCAGCCAAAATGCAGAGACAAAGAAACAGGTCACAAATGACAGACATGGAGGTAGCAAACTACTGGATATAGAGTTTAAAACCACGGTTATAAGGTTTTTCAAGAATATTCTAGAAACTGCCGATAAATTTAATGAGACCCTTGAGGATATGAAAAAGGACCAACTAGAAATTAAGCATACACTGACTAAAATAAAGAATAATATACAGAGATCCAACAGCAGACTAGAGATCGCAAGAATCAAGTCAAAGATTTGAAATACAAAGAAGCAAAAAACATCCAACTGGAAAAGCAAAAAGAAAAAAGAATCCAAAATATGAAGATAGTGTGAGGAGCCTCTGGGACCTCTTCAAGCGTACCAACATCTGAATTATGGGGTGCCAGAAGAAGAGAGAGAGCAAGATATTGAAAACCTATTTGAAGAAATAATGACAAAAACCTTCCCCTACCTGGTGAAAGAAACAGACTTACAAGTCCAGGAAGCACAGAGAACCCCAAACAAAAGGAATCCAAAGAGGACCACACCAAGACACATCATAATTAAAATGCCAAGAGCAAAAGACAAAGAGAGAATATTAAAAGCAGCAAGAGAAAAACAGTTAGTTACCTACAAGCGAGTACCCATACTATTGTCAGCTGATTTCTCAACAGAAACTATGCAGGTCAGACGGGAGTGGCAAGAAATATTCAATGTGATGAATAGCAAGAACTTATAACCAAGATTACTCTACCCAGCAAAGCTATCATTCAGAATTGAAGGGCAGATAGAGAGCTTCACAGATAAGAAGTTCATCACCACCAAACTAGTATTATATAAAATGCTGAAATGTATTCTTTAAGAAGAGGAAGAAGAAGAAAAAGGTAAAGATAACAATTATGAACAACAAATACGTATCTATCAACAAGTGAATCTAAAAATCAAGTGAATAAAAAATCTGATGAACAGAATAAACTGGTGAATATAATAGAATCAGGGGTATAGAAAGGGAGTAGACTGACAATTATTGGGGGGGAAAGGGGTGTGGGGAGGGTGGGAAGAGACTGGACAAAAATCATACGCCTATGGATGAGGACAGTGAGGTGGGTGGTAAGGGCAGAGGGTGGGGTGGGAACCGGGTGGAGGGGAGCTATGAGGGGGAAAAAAAGAGGAACAATTGTAATAATCTGAACAATAAAGATTTATTTTAAAAAAAGAAATAGGGAAAAAAATAATACTTCATTAAAAATGAAAAATCTAAAAATAAAATAAAATTGCACAGTAAGCCCAAAGGGAGTGTGAGCCTTAGGGAAAAGGAAGAAAAAAAAGACATCATTACATGAATACATGTCTCTAAATGAATCTGTAAAACCTTCCCTTGTGAAAGACATTCAAAAGGGAAAGATGGCCTTGAAAGGTTTATTCTTCAAACACTCTCTTCTCCTGACACTCTACTCTCCTTGGATTTTCTCCTACCTCTACAGGCTGCTCCTCCTAAGGTATTCTTTGCAAGCTCCTCTTCTTCCATTTGTCTCTGCTCGTTGGGGGTTTTGTACTAAGAGATTTTATCTCTTCATTTCAAACACTCCCGCACTGTCTCAAACATACCCATGACTTCAGTCACCACCTAGATATAGCTAACATCTTCTAAATCTGTATCTCCAGGCTAGAATTCTAAATTCATTTATTTACAAATATTTATTACACTCCTACTATGTGCAAACCACTGCTCTAGGCTCTGAGGTTCCTGCTGTCATTGGGCTTGCAAACAAGTGGGAAGTGGGAAGTGGGAAGTAAATAAATATTGAAAATACCAGTCAGTAATAAATACAATTTAAAAGAGAATTAAAATTAAGATAATATTAAAGACTTATTGGGTGGCTACTTTAGATTGAGTGATTAAAAAATGATGTGCAGAGATGCAGTTTCAACTACAATGTAATGACCAGCAGAGGTCAGCCATGTGAAATACACCTTGGATTGAGAAAGCAATTAGAGCAAAGGCCCTATAAATGAGAAAAAGCTTGGTTTTCTCCAGAACCAAAAGGAGATGGTTTGGCTGAAACATAATGAGCAAGTAAGAGTGGAAGCAGGGAGCCCAGGGAAATGGTTATTGCAGTAATCCAGTCAAGAGACGATGATGTCTCACAGTGGTCTAGTACAGGTACAGCTTGTTTTATTGTACCTTGCTTTATTGCACTTCACAGATAATGAGTTCTCATCAACATGAACAAAAAGATTATAATTCACTGCAGGCTCGGATGATGCTTAACATTTTTTAGCAATAAAGTATTTTTTAATTAAGGTGCAGACCTTTTTTAGGCATAATACCATTGTACACTTAATAGACTACATATAGTGTACACACATCTTTTATATGCACTGGGAAACCAATAAGTTTATAACTCACTTTACTGTAATATTTGCTTTATTGCAGTGGTTTGTACTGACCCCACAATATCTCTGAGGATTGTCTGTAGTATACCCAACTGCCTACTAGATATCTGTTAAAATGTCTCAGAGGCACCTACAATTTAGATGTCCAAAATTAAATCATCTTCTCAAAATATACTCCATCTAGCTTTGGTATTGCTAATTTTAGAAACCAATGACATTACTACACAATTGCCCAATGCAGTAACCATGCACTGACCTTTACTTGACCCCTTCCTTCATTCCCCCAAATTCAATCACCAAGCCCTAATTATTCAGCTTCTAAATTTCCTGAGTTTATTTACTCCTTTAAAAGAATCATTGCCATTAGCCTGGTCTAGACCCTTATTTGTATTACTGCCTCCTTTGCAATCTGTTTTCCAGTCTGCAACTAGTTATCATTCTAAAACTTTAAATCTGGTCAAGTATTTCCTCTACTAAAAATACACCTATAGAGTCCTATTGCCTACAAAGTCCAAACTCCTGAACAAAACCCTGATCCGACTACTCTGTTTACCTCTTGAGTTTCATCCCTTGAACTTTTCAAAACTACCCACCCCAACACCAAGATCCTCTACTCACAACTTCAATCACACTATATTACTTGTACTTTTTACCTTCTTTTCCACCACTCATCACACCAATACCTAATTAGATATCCTTCAGTTCCCCAATTAGATATCATCTCCTTATGGAAACCTTTCCTAACCACTTGAGCTCAGGGGCCCTTCCCAGTATGTTCCTGCAGCACACAGTATTTCTCCTATCAAAGGACTTACTATACAGTATTATATTTCTTTGCTTAATTTTCTGTTTAAGCAACAGACTATAAACTCAAAGAGTGGTTCTCACTTGCTGCCATATGAAAAGTACTCAATAAACACTTCTTGAATAAAATAATAAATACGTGAATAAAGGACTTCTTTTTAATGCTGCACAGCAAATTAGACAGCCTGAACAAAATCTTTTCAAATGCATTGCTAAAGTAGCAAAAAGTTTTCTTAAGAGGGCAAAGCGAAGGAAAAACTGGGCCTCTAGAGAGTAAGTGAGCACACCAAAGCCAGCTTTTGCCTTAGTGATTTCTGTTGAACTTATACTTTTTGAGCTTCTACAGAACTTCATGGCTACAGGGGGCATGGGAGACCAGAGAAGATGACTATTTCTGCTCAAGATGGAGACACTCAGAAAAAAAGTGTCTGCTAACAGAAAACACTCAGGAAAAAAGCCACACACCTGGTATAACCGTGAACTAAAAATAATACACACAGAAGGGAACAACAGGGAAGCATGCCTGCCTTTACTTTCCTGTTACGTAGCAAGGGGAAAACTCCCCTGAAAACCCTAAGAATAAACCAGCCCTCATGAAAATTTGCACTCAGAATTCATGCTGCCAATGTGGTCTAAAAATGTAAAGCAGAGAATTTAATATGGTCCCAAGTTGTATTCCCAGTAGCTAAAAGGCAAAAAGCAAACTCTCAATACAGGACCACATCTTCAATCCAGAGACATCAAATAATTCCAAGATACAGAACTGCACAGAAAATGAACAACTCTTGGTTAAAAAACACAAATATGGTATCATAAATGAAAGCAAGAAACAGAGAAAAAAGATAATGTAATAGGAACCAAAAGATTTCAGATAGTATAATTTTCTGTTGGAATATATAGTAGTTATGTTTAATGTGGCTAAGTAAGAAAAGAAAAGTTTGAAAATATAAGCAAGAAACATGAGATGAACCAAGCAAGATAAAAAAACAAATACTTTCTAAAAATGAAAAATATAATAATTAAAAGCCCAACATATGTATGAATCAGCAGATTAGAGGTAACTTAAGAGGTAATTAGTGAATTAGGCAGACCTAAAAAAAATAATCCAGAATAGAAATATAAAAATGACAAAAATAGAAATATAAAATTCAGAATAGAAAATATGGCAGGCTTAGAGACATGGAAAATAAAGCAAGATGTAACATATTTCTAATGAGAGTTCCAAAAGGAGATAAGAGAGAAATGGAAAGAGACAACATTTGAAGGGACAGTGACAGAGAATTATAGAATTCCAGAACTGTATAAAAACATCAGTAAGATTTTTTTATAGTTAAGTTCTATCAAATATTCAAGAAACAAATATTCTCAAACAAATCATTCCAGTATACAGAATGATTTTAAAAGATTTATACATACCTGCTTCATCAAATGACGGTATTTTTTCCACTTGGAGAGTTTTTGATCCCTGCCCTTCTTTCTGAACATTCGTAGAATACAACTTTACTTGATTCAGTGTACAAAAGTATGAGTGACTACAGGGAACCACATTTGAAAAGCTTCCAAATGTCACCAAATTCTGCCATTCTAAAGGAAAAAAATTATTTTAATTTCAAACAAACACAAGAATTTTTATACCCAATAAAACATGCCTACTATGATTAGTATGAGAAGTTTTACAGAATAACAGTAAAACTTTCATACTGCAAGATACCCAAATGTACAGTGCCAAACCACTCTCTCCCCTGGAGGTGGTTCACTGACACCTAGGTATACAGGGATATAATTTTGTAAAGAAAAAAGTAAAGGATAATACTCCTATTTTCTCTCATTTGTAAACTTAATCACATGGAAACCTTTAAAATATATTCTAAAAATTCATATTATTCAGCTATTCTGAAATACTCATTTTATATGCTGCTTACATGTTAAAAAAAAAAAAGGCATGTACTTTTCAAGATATAGAAATCTTGAGGTGGGAGGAGATCAGGAGGGCTTCCTACTTAAAATGCCCATATACTAAACTACTCAAAATTATGTTCTCTTTCTACTAGCTGCAGATTTATTCCTTTCATTTCCTAATCAATGAGTGAGTTATGGGGATTTTAATTGAGGGAATAGAATATTAATTATGAAGCACTTCAGCTGCTGCATCTGGGTTGGTTATGGGCTTTAGAGGGCTGAAATACAGAAGGAAAAAAAAGACTCCACACTTGCCCTGAAGTGGTAGAAAAGCAAATCTGTCTACCTCTAGGCTCATGTGACCCTTCTCTTTTATTTATACGTCTACTTATAATTCTTCCTAAAAGAATTCAAATCCTGTCTAGTTATAACATCCCGGAAGCCAATTCCAGCATGTCATAATTTCAAGAGTTTCATCGAAAGGTTGATGGAACTTGGAGACTCAACAAGGGCTGAGTCACATGTTATCACCTATTGGGAATGGCTAAAGGCATTCCCCCAAACCTGAAAAGGATACATAAATTGATTGTTTGCTGCCAGACAGCTCATGGGCATCTTCATCTACATGTTATTGCCTCCTGTTGGCCAAACACCTGAACAGCCACAGGCAATTCCCCAATCTGACAATGGACTCTGTAGACTAACCCTGGCCTATGATGTGTATATCTCCACCTTGCCTTAGGACAAATTGTTAATAAAAAGCAAGGGGTCCTGAGACAAGAACTTAGTTTCTTCAGCCCAGCTCCTCTGCCCCCGCCCCCCAAATGCCTTTCAAAATTACATTTCGTCTCTGGACTCTTTATTAATTTACGCACAGCCCCTTCTCCAGATTCCAGAACCCTTCTAGATGCCAGATCAAGACCCACCGGCGATAAATGGTGCCCAACGTTCAGCAATAACATATATAAGGTGTCCCCAGAAAATGTATATACACACTTTAAATAACTTTTGTTAATCCTCACGCGAGGATATTTGTTCCATGATTTTTAGGAAGAGTAAGAGAGAAGGAAAGACAGAGAAACACTGTTGTGAGAGAAACCTACCAACTGGTTGCCTCCAACACAAGCCCTGACCTGGGAGGCAACCCGGGCCTGGGAGGGCCTGGGAAGAGCCTGCAACCGAGGTACATGCCCTTGACTGGAATTGAACCTGGGACCTTTTGGTCTGCAGACCGATGCTTTATCCACTGAGCCAAAATGGCTAGGGCCACTTTGAATAATTATAAACACAGTGTTTATTACAATACATTTCATTTTCAAAATTGAGCTATCAGTTGTTAAAGTGTGTATACATTTTTTGGGGACCCCCTGTATTTTCTAAAGGTTTAGATGTATTAATGAAATTATATTGTGAAATAATTGTTTTTCCAAGACTGGCTGGTTAAGTATTTAAGAGTTAAAACTTCTCTAAATGCTTAATAATGATCTTACAAAATGTAAGAGCAGAAGGCAGATATATGCCTTCTGAAATGAAAATAAATACTTTCTTAATGGCTCAGCAAATTCATCAGGAACATAAAATACTGTAAATGTTGAAGATAATTTGAAAAGCATAAGGGACAGAGGCAGCATAAGTATTCACTCGTTTCAGGCTTGGAACTTATTTGCTTTAAAAACTTCTTGATGTCAACGTACTTTTTCATTTGGCAAATAACTGTTGAAGGCCCAGTATAGTTTTGGTCATTTGCCTCTATTTCTTAAAGTCTGAGAAAAGCAAATATAACAGTGTATCTTCTTGCACATTAAAATATGTAGGCTACCAGCAAAATTAGTGAAGCAAAGGCTAAAGCAAATTCTCCCAAGAAACCCATCCTCCAGGAAAGCATCTTCACAGCAGGCCAATAGTGTTGTCTTGTTAGCCCTATTTGAAATATCTTTTGTGATTATTACATAACAAAGACAATATGCCACAACACCTTTTTTCCCCCCACTCACTGAATGAAATGATTTTATAGAGACTGCACTAAGGTGTTGAAAGAGGGATTACTCCACAGTCTAAAAATCCTTCTTCAGGAGATGACAATGTTTCCATGACTTGATCCTTGGGGTTTTTTCCTCCTTAGATTTTAAAACATTTTATTATAAAAATTTTCAAACATATGCAAAGGTAGAAAAAGCTGTACAATAAACACCCACATACTTAATGCCTACTTTCAATAAGTATCAACTCAGAGTCAACCTTGTCTCATCTCTATCTATACCAGTATCTCCTCACCTCCATATTAATTGATGCAAAACTCAGACATAAAAAAATCTATAATAATAAAAGCATAATATGCTAATTAGACCAGACATCCTTCTGGACGAAGCCGCGGCAGTGGCCGTGGCAGCGGGCAGGGGCTGAGGCAGAGGTGGCCACCGCCACTGCAGTGGGAGCCGAGCCCCTTGCACGAATTTCGTGCATCGGGTCTCTAGTTTCATTCATAAACATTTCAGGATGAATTCTTAGAAACAAGAACTTTTAAAAGTAAAAACTAATAACAATTTCTTAATATCATCAAATACCATCAATTTCCAATTTCCAGTTGTTATAGGTATTACAATTTTTGTGTGTGTGAACAGATCCTAACAAGGTCCACATACTGTGACCTTTTAAGTCTCTTTTAAGCTACAGGATGTCTTTTTTTTTTTTTTAAGAGCAGTTTTTATATTGAAGAGACCAAGATGTTTGTCCTAAATTTTTGTCCTGGTAGTTTTCCAATCTAAATTTTGTTGATTTAATTCCCTGTATAGTTTATCATGTTCTATATATTGATGGAACTAAAGGCTTTATCCAGGCCTGGTATCTCAGTTGGTTAAAGCATCATCCTAATAAACCAAGGTTGCTGGTTTGATCCCCGTCAGGGCACATACAGGAATCAACCAATGAATGCATAAATTAATGGAAAACAAATCCATCTTTCTCTCCCTCTCTCTCTCTAAAGATCAATAAAAAAATAAAGGCTTTAAGAAAAAAAAGAAAAGAAAAAGAAAAAAAGAAAAATAAATAAATAAAGGCTTCATTCAAATTCTGGTTCTTTTTATTACAACACTATTTGTTTAGGTGGTGATGAGTTCTTTCATCAAGAGCCACATAATATTTGATTGTCTATCTGTGACAGTGTATGCTGTTGTTCAAAGCCTAGAACCATTAATTCATTAGGTGGTTACAAAATAGTGATAATTTAATTTTATCACTTCTTCATTATTCATCAAATACTTCTACAAAGAGAACATTCCCTTCATTTATTTGGTTATTCAGCAGTATAGTTCATATAGGAAAATCAGGCTAAATACTTAACTCTTTCCCTTATTTCTTAGTTCTCAAAATAATGAGTTCATTACCATCCTACAGTAGTGACAATTAATTTGTGTGTGTGCATGTACTGTTATGATTTCATAGATTTAAACATTATTTGATGTATTTCAATCCATTTTAGTCATTATCCTGATTAATGCTCAGACTGTCCCATTTTTGGCTAGTAGTCTCTTCAAATGGACACCTGTGTCCTTTTGGCACTATCCTAGTAACCTTTGATAGCTTCCTTGCCAGCTGTTTTGAAAAGTCCTTAATTTTTAACTTCAGGAAAATTTCAGGTATCAGCAACTTTAAAAGTACATATTTGGGCCCTGGCTTCTGTGGCTCAGTTGGTTGAGCACTGTCCCATGCACTGAATGATCACTGGTTCGATTCCGGGTCAGGGCACATACCCAGGTTGTGGGTTCAATTCCTGGTTGGGATGCATACAGGAGGCAACCAATCAATGTTTCTCTCTCACATCGATGTTTCTCTCTCTCTCTCTCTTTCTCTCTCTCTCTCTCAAATCAATAAATACATTAAAAATTTTTGGCATTAAAATTTTACACTATTAAAAAATTACACAAAACTTACAGAATGCATTACTACCTTTAACATTTTATATTCTAAAAAATACACACGACCACATTTGAGTCAATAAAGCAAATATACTAGTAATACTTTACACATAGCAGTAAAAACACAAACATCTGTCAAATAAATGATTTAATTCATTAATTAATTCTAGGAGGCAGAAAAACATTAAAAAATATTACCCACCATTAATACCCTTTCTTCAAGGTGACTTCTAAAATAAGCTACATACAGATCAGTCTTAAGTTTGGTGCTCACTCTTCTGCAGGTCTAGACAAGGACCTTCTTTTTGCTGTACAAATAAGAGCGATTTCTTCATCAAGACTGCAAGCTACTGGTATTTTATCAGTCTGGTCACAACAATTCCTCTTCTCCGCTTTTATTTTACTGTACCTCTGTAGCTCCTAATGACCACTGCTACTGATCACCTCTTGTCATCCCTCTCCAATCTGGTTTGTCATCTACCACTTACTCTGGCTTTCAGAGGAAATTTAGCCTTCTTTTTCAGACTACAACAATAAACAACACAAGAAACACTTTTTCTCCCATGTAAACTGACATACTGTACATGTTGTTAGGTAGTAACAATAACTAAAAACAAACAGAATCAGAGGCAAATGTGCACCCTGTCTTTTAGAGGCCAGTCTCATTATTTAAGAAACTATTTCAGTAGTTTTCCCCCAAAATTTCTAAAGCACTGACATGTTGAAAACTAAATCATGGTTACTAAATCACTTAATTTTAAAGAGGTTAGTAACCGTGAATTTAAAATAGACAATAAGTAGAATAGCACAGCAAAAGCTTGCTTGGCCCATACAATATACTATTATTATATAGAATACTATATGCAAAAACTGTTCTTTATGGTATTATTTATCATAGCAAAAACTAGAAACAACTTAAATGTTCCCCAAGAGAATGATTACATTATGAGACATCCCTGTATTTTCATTGTGTGTTCATCAAAAAATTTTAATAACATGTAAAAATACTCATGCTATAATGTATTTATAGGAGACAAAAGAATAAAGTCTGAATTCAACTATTACAAATGTTACTGGTAAAATATTTGGATTTTGCATAATTTTTTCTCCATACTTTTCTGTATTTTCAAAAAATGCCTAAATTTTAAAAACTAAAATATTATCGTTGCTAGATTACTTTTAATATTATTACTGCTAGTATTAACACACTATCTCTAGTTTACTTTTATGCTTTCAGCTAGGCAAAAATGCAGAGAATTCTCTTTTATGCCTAATCAGCTAACAAGCAAAAGTGTGACCTCAACTGGGTAGCTCAAACCTAAAAGACTAGTGCTGATGTGATTTTTCTCCAGAACAGAGTAAGCAATAGGACATCTTTTTTTTTTTTAAGTAAAGAATATGAGATGCTGGCAACTTCCTGCACTGCTTCTTGGCATACATCTCTATTGCCTTGCTTAATTCTTGTTAATATTTGCTTTAAAAAAAAGTAAAAACAGTAACAGGAAAGCTAGAGTCCCAGGCCAGCATATGTAATGAAACAGTCCATGCTGGCTACTTTCTAGCCCAGCACCCTGCGTATTTCTTGCACAACACTTACGTTTTCTCATTCCTAGTGTCTGCCCAATAAAGGTGAAAACTGTGTCTCTTGTTCAGCATTACACCATAGTAACTACAATGTCTAGCACCTCTTTATTGAATAATCCTTACTCACAAAAACTCGATGAAGAACATACTAAGGTTACCCTCATTTTACAGTTATAAATCCGATCATTAACTTGAACTACACAGAATCATGCTGTCCGTCTGCCAAAATGGTCTCTTATAATTGTCAATGTTCCTATTAGTTATTTAAGGGAGGGAGTTCTGGGGACAAAAGTTAAATTGTTAAAATCCCTACTCTACTTTTCTTTTCTTTTCTTTTTTTTTTAAATATATATTTTATTGATTTTTTCCAGAGAGGAAGGGAGAGGAATAGAGAGCTAGAAACATCGATGAGAGAGAAACATCGATCAGCTGCCTCCTGCACACCCCCCACTGGGGATGTGCCCGCAACCAAGGTACATGCCCCTGACCGGAATCGAACCCGGGACCCTTCAGTCTGCAGGCCGACGCTCTATCCACGGAGCCAAACCGGTTAGGGCTCTACTTTTCTTATGGTAGTAAATATGACCACATTACAGGAATAAAATACAAAGCTTTAATTTCTATATTTTTATTTAAAAACTTTCATTAATCTCAGATTTAAACAAAAGCATGTGTCTGTTCATTTGATATGCGGTAAGTACTTAAAGGAGCATCCTCTGACCTCAAATTTTGGTCATTTTTTTTTTTTTTATAAATATATGAAAAAATAAGCCCTAGTTGGTTTGTCTCAGTGGATAGAGCGTCAGCCTGCGAACTAAAGGGTCCCAGGTTTGATTCCGGTCAAGGGCACATGCCTGGGTTGTGGGCTTGATCCCCAGTAGGGGACTTGCAAGAGGCAGCCAATCAATGATTCTCTCTCATCACTGATGTTTCCATCTCTCTTTCCCTCCCCCTTCCCCTCTGAAATCAATAAAGATATATTTAAAAAAAAAAAAGTTAAGTGTTCTATGCAAAGCCAAAGAAACTTAAAACAAAAAAGATATATTCACTATAGAAACTAAGTAACATTTTATTATTTAAAAGTATATGTTTATTGTAGATCATTTGAAAAACACAAAGCTAAATATTTTTCCTAGAGAAACTCAGTTAATATCGCAGTATATTTTCTTACTAAATTTTTTCTAATTTTACCTAATAGTACAAGGGCATTTTTCCATGTCACTAAATGTTCTAAATTATTACTTTAAAAAGGGGTTGCATATATCACCAGCCCATAATAAATTTACTATATTTCAGTTTTTAATAATTTATAATTATGTTGCCAATTTATTACTATGAATAATGAACTTATGCACACATTTTAATACATACCTGATTATTCCATTAAAGTAAATCCCTTTAAGTAGAATTGCTGGGTCAGAAGTTTTTATAAAAGTTTGTAACCTTTAAAGTTATTTTTATACAAAGAATAACTGATCTATAAAACACTGGTCAACTATATGTCCCAATCAGTAGTAAGAAAGTTCCTGCTTTCCTGGACTCTCAATATGAGGCATCATTATGAAAAACTTAGCCAACACAGACAGGCGATGAGTAGTAAACCCTTTAAACTTATATTTCTATGTTTATTAGTGAGTATAAAACATTTTTGCATTTTTATTGGTCACTTGAACTCTTTATTTACCTCCTTTGCCCACTTTTCCACTGAAATGTACATTGGTTTACAAAAATTCTTTTTAAATTAGGGATACTAACTCTAACTGTATCCGATAAAGTAGTCACTGTTCATTGAACACTTGAAATGTGGCTACTCTAAACTAAGATGTGCTGTAAGTGTAAGATACACACTGGACTTCAAAAATTTAGTACAAAAAGATAACGTAGACCTAGCCGGTTTGGTTCAGTGGATAGACCGTTGGCCTGCGGACTGAAGGGTCCTGGGTTCGATTCCGGTCAAGGGCACATGCCTGGCTTGTGGGCTCGGTCCCCAGTAGGGGGGCGTGCAGAAGGTGGCCAATCAATGATTCCTTCTCATCATTGATGTTTCTATTTCTCTCTTCCTCTCCCTTCCTCTCTGAAATCAATAAAAATATTTTTTAAAAAGATAATGTAAAATATCTCAATAATTTTTATATTGATTACATGTTGAAATATTTTTAATATACTGGATAAAATATATTAAAGTTAATTTCATTTCTATTTTTTAAAATATGGCTATCAGATAACTGAAAATTAGATACATGGCTCACATATTTCTTTTGGACAGTACTGCTCTAGAATACTGTTTTCCTTTTCACCTTTAAATATTTTCTGTGTTAAGTTTGACAAACAGATATTTCTCATTTTAAGTATACAAATGAAGCAATTGTTTCCCTCAAGGTTTCCTCCTCTCTTTACTCTTCATAAGTTTTTCCCAATCCCATATTCTCCCACACAGGAATTTTATAAGCATAGAATAAACTTTATTTCTTGACAAAAAAGTATGTTTTTAGAATTTTTTCCCAAAAGTTCTTCAAATATTGTTTTCTTCTTACACTTAAACAGTACTCTTTTTCTAAATGATTTTTAAATTTTACCATAATTATAGTAACCCTTTTAAAACAATTTCAGTATTACTGAAACTAAATTTTCAGAAACAAGATTATTTTTAAAACCCACTAAGTGTTTTTAAGTGTGAAAACACATTTTAATTTTTTAGCAATAAACATTCCAAAGAACTCTGCCAAGTCATTCTGACTGGTGAGATAGGAAATTATTATTTATGGTTCCCAGATGATAAGAGCACATAATTTTTGACATGCCAGTTACAGAGAATAGGATTACATATTACACTATTTCAACTCCTTTTAACCAATATTTGAAGGGCAGTTTTGCCTAAATTCAACAGCCACTACAACTAATTTAAATGCAAAGTGCAGAAATTATGTGGTCAATAGAGGCAATGCTATAAAGTTTACTTGGGTATTTTTTGTTGTTAATCCTCACCCGGGGATATTTTTCCATGAACTTTTAGACAGTGGAAGGGAGGGAGAGAGACAGAAAGAGAAACATCAATTTGAGAAAGACACATGGATTGGTTGCCTCCTGCAGGAGCCTGCTGGGGACTGAGCCTGCAACTGAGGTATGTACCCTTGACTGGAATCCAACCCGGGACACTTCAGTCAGCGGGCCGACACTCTATGCACTGAGCCAGACCCGCTAGGGCTTACTTGGGCATTTTTTAAAAATATATTTTATTGATTTTTTTACAGAGAGAAAGGGAAAGGGATAGAGAGGGGATAGAAAGTTAGAAACATTGATGAGAGAGAAACACAAGGTACATGCCCTTGACCGGAATCGAACCCGGGATCTTTCAGTCCGCAGGCCGACGCTCTATCCACTGAGCCAGACCAGTTAGGGCCTTACTTGGGTATTTTAAAGTGAGTATAACCAAATGATTCATTCTGCTCATAAGAGAATCAGGTATCTTGCCAATATAAGAAAGCTCAACAATTATACTTTTCCATCACCACCAAAAAGCCTCAAGAACATTTCTGAAAATTTAAGGGCCTGTTTTTACCTTTATTGCAAATAAAAAATACAAATGTATTATTTGCACAGCATAGGCGTTGCCAGAGCTTATAGTGTACATTTGAATAACTTGACAACTTCTATTGCGAAGTCACAAACATCCTACAAGTGTTTCAAACATGAATTTTTGAAAAATGTCTCTGCAAATACTCTGTATCCTCAAGAAGCTGGAGGACTAAGGGTGGATTTGGCTCAGTCTCCCCCCTCACTGTTTCTATCACAGTTTTCAAGTGTCACCCTACGGCAGGCCAATCTATGGCCAAAAGGGAGACAAGCCTGATTAAGACTTACAAGCTCAAAACTATTTTGGAAACTATCGGACAATTTGAATTAGAAAAGAATGTTGAAGTAGAGGGATAAAAAATTACAGCTCGGTAGATATTTTTTCACCAAAAAGATTGTTCAACGGAAAATAAAAGATTGTTCTTTTGTTTTTCAGCCAAAAATTGGGCTCAATTCAATGACTGTGAGATGGCCATAACCTCATATTTAAGAATGATTTGTAGCCTTAGCTGGTTTGGTTCAGTGGATAGAGCGTCAGCCTGCAGACTGAAGGGTCCCAGGTTCGATTCCGGTCAAGGGCATGTACCTTGGTTGAGGGCACATCCCCAGTATGGGGTGTGCAAGAGGCAGCTGATCGATGTTTCTCTCTCATCGATGTTTCTAACTCTCTATCCCTCTCCCTTCCTCTCTGTAAAAAAATCAATAAAAATATTTTTTAAAAAAGAAAAGAACTGTTTCCTCATTTCATTAAAAAAAGAATGATTTGTAAATGTCAAATAGCAACCCCCCGCGCCTTCATCCTTTTAGGAAATTTAAGAAAACAAGTTGGGAATACGAGAAAGGAGCAGGGCAAGAAAAGCTACTCCGCTACACGGAAGGTGAGTCGTGAGCTCAAAAGACCTGGGACTTGGAAGAGTCAGTCATTGCCCAGGCCAGGGGGTGAGAGGAGAGGGTGTCATCGCGGACACGGCGATGTGCACTTAGTGTTTGTTAGGTGCAACGTGGACGGCTTCAAGGTGGCGACCCTGTCCGCAAGTTTCTGCGAGACCTGCCCTGTGCTAGGATCGGAGGCGACACCAGGGTCACCGAGGCCTGTCAGGAGCCCCCCTGGCGGGGCGGGCCAAACTGCAAAGGCGGAGACCCGAAAGGGTTTGGGGCCGGAGGAGGGCTAGCGGGCGCACTGCCCCGAGGCGAGGCGCCGAGCGCCGAGCTCGGCCTGGCCCTCCAGTCCGGCTTCCGCGGAATCGGCGGCCGGCCGGGGCGCGACACTCACCCTGGAGCTCGCCGGAGCCGCGGGCCGCCGCCCCGCAGCGCAGACGGAGCCGGCACAGGGAGGACCAGCCCCATCTGTGGGCCGCAGCGGCGGCGGCCAAGCCCGGCAACATCCTGGCGGGGCAAAGGCCCCTACTCGGACAGCGTCTCCGGCCTCCGCGCCACCACCGGCACCAACGGACTCCATAGACCGGGGACCAACGAGGTACCGGCGAGCGACGACGCCTGCGCCGCCACTGGCGGCCTCAGTGACCCGGAAATGGAAACGTCATTTATGGACGCCGGCGCGGAAGCAGCGGAAGTGACGTAACGCGGAGCGCGAATCAAGAGATTCTGAGTCCGGGGACCTAGACTGGGCCGGGGTGGGGAAGGCGTGGCTGCAGGTGAATTTTGGTGTGTATTCTTTTTTTTTCTTTCTTTTATAATATATTTTTTAAATTTCTTTATTGATTAAGGTATCACATATTTGTCCTCATCCCCCCATTCCCAGCCCACACCCCTCCCCACACATGCCTCCACCCCCCTGTTGTCCTTAACCGCTGGTTAGGCTCATATG
This sequence comes from Cnephaeus nilssonii, assembly GCF_951640355.1. Classification (NCBI taxonomy): domain Eukaryota; kingdom Metazoa; phylum Chordata; class Mammalia; order Chiroptera; family Vespertilionidae; genus Cnephaeus; species Cnephaeus nilssonii. The sequence continues at coordinate 92,294,886 of NC_137072.1, forward strand.
CTCTTTTTTTAAATGTATCTTACGGTTGAAAGTATTACAGGTGTCCCCTTTTTTACCCACTGACCTCCTCCACCCCAGACCCGCCCCCCTGGTGTGTATTCTTCCTGTCCTCCTCCGCACCTGCACGTTTACTCCTTGCCTGGAAATCATCGCGTACGTGGTTTGCACCTTAACAGTCAAGAAAGCCTTGAGAGAAGTGACAGCCTTTGGGGCTTTTGCTTGCTTTTTTACTTTTTTTTTTTTTTCCGAACTCGAAACCCGAGCCATGTGTTGTTCGTGGGAAGAAAGGTGGGAAGGAAGGACGGACGCTGGTCTTCTGATTCTCTCTCGGGTGCCTGCCCGGATAAGTCCAAAAGGAGGCCACCATGTCTTCAGTGCTGTCCGAACCTTGACCGGAGCACATCGTTCTTCGCCTGTAATGCCTTTTTGCACCCAGGACCACGAAGGCAAGTACCGAGTTCGGAATCAGTTACTTGCCCTACTAACCTTTGGACCGCAGATTCTGGTCTGTAATACGGTAGAATAAGCATTTTATAAATTCGAGATTTGTCTGCATAATCGAGATGCGCAGACATCGACACCAGGAATCAGGCTGGTCCCAGAAAGAGCCCGCACCGATATTCGCCGCGGCGTTAACTGTGTTTATCTCTGACATGCTTATTCGGGTCTTAGCGCAAACTTAAGAGAGGCCTTCCTTGACCACCCTTGCTGGTTAGGCCTGGTTATTCTCTGCCTTGTTGCCCTGTATGCATTTCAAGACACGTATCACTATGTGAAAGTATCAATTTTATTTTCTGTCTCAAAATAGAAAATAAAGTGTCGTGATGCTGGAATCTTGTGTTTTGTCCATTGCCGTTTCCCAGGGGTTAAAACAATGTGTGGCACAAATAAATTGGTTGAATGGGAAGCACAGTACTTTATTTTCAAATTAATCTCAGCCACTTAACTATATTACTACACAATAGCTATTTCGAGGGGAAATCAATTAGCATATTCCTAATTTTAAAAGAATCAACCGTCTTCTACAGACTGAGATAAGTAAAGCCAAATTAGTGAAGTCCTGGTGATTAAATTACATCAAGATTGGTAAGCAAATTTAACTTCCTAAGGCAAACATAGCTTAAACATTAAGTGGTCAAACATTTAAAAATGCTGTTCACCACCACATGTTCTTTCCTTTCGGGATCTCCCATACTCACTTCCTCATGCTACCCATTGAGCTGGTCTCACCCACACCTGCCAGGCTGGGGTCAGGCAGACCCACTATGGGCTATGAAACTAAATGCACTATACTAGCACCTTGGCAAGGTCCAATTGGATGAGTTGCCTGGGCAGCCACAGTGTGGCCCACTGCTTCCCCAGACATGCTTGGGTCCCACTTTTATTTCTGGCTCCCGAGGAGGGCCTTCTCTGTCTGACCCTCAGAGATCCTGGTCCTGAGATTGGCTTCTGATGTGGGCTGAAATGTGCCATCCCCCCAACTTCTTATGTTGAAGCCCGAACTGCCATCACGTCAGAATGTGACTGTATTTGGAGATAGGGCCTTTTAAGTGGTGATTAAGTTAAAATGAGGTCATCAGAGTGGGTCCTAATAAAATCTGACTGGGATCCTTAGCAGAAGAGGAATTTGGACATCCGAAGAAACACCAGGGATGTGCACACACAGCGGGAAGACTATGCAAAGGCACAGTGAGAGGGCATCCATCTACAAGCCAAGGACAGAGGCCTCATCAAAACCAAACTTGCCACACCTTGATCTTGGACTTTCAGCCTCCAGAACTGTGAGAAAATACATTTTCTGTTGTTGAAAACACCCAGTCTGTTGATATTTTGTAATGATAACCCAAGCAAATTAATAGACATTACCACTGGCCTTTACTGTTTTCTGCTACTACTACTAATAGTAAAAATAAAAGTTAACCTTTATTACATATCAAAAAAATGCTGTTCCGTAAATATTCATAATCTCAAATTGGCTCAAATATCTGAATATTACTATTAAGATAGACTTTAACAGAAATTCAACTTTATGATATAAAATACATAAGGGCTTAACTCTTAATTTTATGATAACTATGTAAATATCACTAACGTTTGCTGTAATACTATTTAAATGCTTTAATTCTTAAAAATAGCCCCTGGTTTCAACTATCATTTTAATCAAACTGATAAAAGCTTCTTAGAGTCTATTATGTACTATAGAATTTTAATTTTTGTTTATATACATTTTCTGATCATTCTTTTAGAGGAATATTCATCCCTTCTGTGATAAATATATTTTTTGTGGGGTTGTTAAAATAATACAGCTGCATGATATGCAAAATGTTGGTGCACAGTACATTTTCACCAGCATTATTTCCTACCCTCCTTTCCACTGATATAGTTGGGGTATAACTTGACTTAAACACTGTATTAATTTTTATAAACCTCCAGAAACCTTGGCTTGCCAAATAAGTTTGAAGAATAAAGTGGATTATGCTTTTTTATCTTGTTTAACCCTCACAATGCTATATCACATAATAAGGTCTCCAAGGACTTGGATTAAAATATTTCTGCAGTTGTCTTGGTGCTTATACCTATATTGTCATCATATACTTTGTTCTGCTAGGCAGTCTTCAAAATTTCCCCTAGTGCTGGAAATTGAGGCAATTTCAGTTTTAGAGTTCGTTAGAGGAATTTCCTTTGACCCTAAATTCTTTGAGAAGTCCCATCCTTACCAAGAGACTGCTTTAATGCTCCACTTGAGACACATTCGGCAGTTGCCTATATGTATAAACAGGTAAGATTCCAGCATCATGGGGCTTATTTTCTATTGGAGGAGACAAAATTTTACAATAAACACATAGAACATTTTTAAATAGTGATATTCATAGTAGTAGTATTGATCATTTATTAATTGCCACACCCTCTATTATCTCATTCATGACACTTTAGCAAGTTATAGATGAAGAAAGTAAGGCAAAAAGATCTTGCTCTTTACCACCACACTTCTATGTCAGTGGGTTTTGTCCTTTGAAAGAAAATAAGAGGTTTTTCAAAAGATGTGAATGGCAATGTGGTCTTTCATTGTTTTCTAAAATATAGATCAAGAAAGAGCATTTCCCCAGATTTTCTTACACCATTTATGTGTGATCAACATATTAAATTGTTTTCATTTTGTGAGGATTTGTGATATAAATAGATGCCTAAATATAGGTAACTATTAAGTCAGATAGATGAAAATAGAAGTAGGAGAGAGGTGAAGTGTCAGTTGATTAATACCATACACCAGAATGCCTGCAAGAATGTCTGAAATCAAAAATATATTTAAAAAATAAAGGCAATGTCCACCAGCTTCTACCAAATATGTGTGTATTTTATCTATATACTAGAGGCCTGGTGCATAAAAATTCATGCACTGGAGGGGGGGGTCCCTCAGCCCAGCCTGCCCCCTCTCTCAGTCCAGGAGCCTCAGGGGCGGGAGGCGACATGGTGGTCAGGGGAAGGCGATGCCCCATCACACCTCTGCTGCTGCCACTGCCAGCAGCGCAAGCCTCAGGCTGCTCTGGGAAGCTGGGCAACCGCCATCCGAGGCTTGCCTGTGCCTCGGGCAGGCCCTGAGAGGCTGGGCAGCTGCCATCTGAGGCTTGCCTGCACCTCGGGCCGGCCCTGGGGGGTTGAGGTGACTGGGGGCCTCCGGAGGCAAGCGCATGGGCCCAGCCTTGCCATGCGCCTGCTGCCCCGGCGGGGCTGAGGGGACTGGGTGCCACCATCTTGTGACTGTGGGCGCCACCATCTTTGAGGGCGGGGCAGTCAATTAGCATATTCCCTCCTTATTGGCTGTGGGCACCATCATCTTTGAGATGGCATGAGGGTCAATTAGCATATTCCCTCTTTATTAGATAGGATATAAAAGCCTAATATGCAAAGTGTCCCCTCAGGAGTTCGACCGACTGCGAGTTCGATCGCTCGCTATGACATGTGCTGACCACCAGGGGGCAGCATGAAACGAAGGGAGGCCCTGGCTGGCAGCTGGCAGCTGCTAGGCACCCTACCTGTGCATCTGCATGCCCCCTACTGGAGATTGAGCCTGCAACCCGGGCATGTGCCTTTACCAAGAATCCAACCGTGACTTCCTGGTTCATAGGTTGACGCTCAACCACTGAGCCATGCCGGCCAGGCAGTGTATGTATTTATATATTTTTTAAATTCCTAAATCTTTACACATGCATCTTAATACTAACAGGTTTTCCCATCCACCAGGTCTGTCCATGTCTAAAGCCAGTTCCCCAGTTTAGCATCACTGCTGGGAATCAAGGAGAGAGAAATAGGTGGTAATATCCATCATCCTTAAAAAAAAAAAAAAAAGGTTTTATTGATTTTAGAGAGAGAGGAAGGGAGGAGAGAGAGAAACATTGATTGACTGCCTCCCGCACCCCTGACTGAGAATTGAACTGGTGACCTTTTGGGGCAACACTCAATCAACTGAGACACACTGGCCAGGGCTTCCTCTTCTTTTTGCCTCAAATATCTATACAAGTGGGATAGGACAGGCCTAGATTCTTGCTCTGTTTTATTTTCAACCGTCTGTGAACCCATCTTCCAAATATTTCAACAGCATGGACATCTTCCTTAGAGTTTCATTGTTCCCACTAACTCTAGTACACTTTCTCCTGACACCTCCAACATCCCTTGTCATTGGGGAGCTTGCTGGAAAACCTTCATCTGACATGTATCAGATTTCTGTGAAAAGTTTACACCAAATATCCAGGCCTTTATTTTATAGCTTGATTTTTTTAAATTAAAAAATAGGTTGAATTGAATTGATTCTGGTATTAATTTTGGCTACATTTACTTCTGGACACAAACAGCTACAGAGAAATTGAGACAAGGGGGTGGAGTTGGAGGAGAGGGAAGAAGCCTGTCCCTGCCTTGTTTCCTGGTTAAGAAGGAGCCAGCTTTGGAGAAGGGAAGCCAAGCTGAATATATGCCCTTGAAAGCTGAGGCCAGCACAACGCCCGTGAAATAGTAAACAAGTTTGACTGTGGTTTTGGCTTATTTACAATAATGAGTAAATCAATTGAAGAATTTCAAATTTCTCTTTTTACTTAAACAGAAGTAGGCTATTAAGAGCCATAAGACTTTCCAAAGAATTTGGGGTAAATGGAAGAATTAAACAAATAAAAAAGAACGAAACAAACAAAAGAAAATCTTTAAATAAGCAGCAAAAGAATAATTACTTAACCCACATGGCTGTGACAAATGAAAGGCCAGAGTACACAAAAATAATTACTCATTAACTTGCACTGTAGCATCTGCTACATGTTATTTCAGCAACTGAATTACACAGTAATGACAGAATTCTAAACTTAAGTATCTAATAATTTAGCAGTCATTCCTGTTCCATATTTGCAAAAAAAAAAAAATTTATTGAAAAAGTGGTTAAATAGTATCACGACTAGTCATAGAATCTAATACTGAGTACATTCAAACTGGCCAGCAGCTGCTCACTGACTGACCTAGCTGTTGAATACAGTGGTTTTTATGGCAACAAGTGAGAACCTCTAAGATGGTTCAATATTTTACACCCTCCCTATTTTTTTTTCTAATAATGGGCTTGTTCTCTTATTCCTTTTCCATAAGTAAAGAAAGCATCTAATTATTTAGTCGCTGCACCCCCAGCCAAGAAGTACAGTCTGTGATGGAAACTGTACTCCAGACAATGGGTTTTGGCTATTTATGAGGATGTCAAAAGAGAAAATATGCAACTGCTAAAGCTTAGAACCAAGGTCAGAAATGAAGACATATAAATTTGAAAGCAGACAGATTGTATAACAGTTGCTATTGAAAACAAATTCTGGATTAAACAAAGTTTTTTACTAAATTCAGGTATCCTTATCTGGAATTTATTTATTTATTTAAAATATTTTTAAATGATTTTTGATAGAGAGGAAGGGAGATGGAGAGAAACATCGATGTAAGAGAGAAACAGCGATCGGCGATCAGCTGCCTCCTGCCTGGCAATCTTTTTAGTGCGTGGGATGATGCCCAACCAACTGGCCAGGGCTGGAACTTTTCCTTAAATGATAGAACTCGGTGCCAGTGAAGGACATTTATATTTTGTGGCTGCCCAGCATATTTTGAACATACTTCCAATACTGTGTACTTTACTGCGGGAAAAGGAAAAAAAATTCTCCTAACAGGTCAAAAGTTTCTCTTTTGCCCAGAAATTTATTAACTTGTGGGTTTACCTCCCCAAGGTAGGTGTTTGGAATTTGCTTTCCCAGGCTCCTTTGCAGCTAGGGCCCACAGATGTGACAGAGGCTCTAACCAAGCATTAGAAAGGCTTCAAACGGAAAGAAAAAATGGGAAAAGCAAGGCACCTCTTGGAATATATTCTAGCAAGGGAAGAGATGTAAGGCACAGATACATCCAGTTTTCAGAGGTAATAGGGGCAGAAGTCCAGGAGAGTGTCCCCACAATGATGATGACTGTCTCCAATAGAAACTGCAGTAAGAAACTATCTTTGCTTTAGCCGGTTTGGCTCAATGGATGGAGCAGTGATCCTATCTAGCCCCAAATGTACTCTCTTGTCTGTCTTCTTTAATCCTTCACCGCCCATCCTCAGGTTCACCCCTGGCTGTGCTGTACACGGTTCAGTTTTGTTGCTTTTCTGGGCCTGGAGCTGAAATACAACTGAGGTGTAAATGTTCTCTCTAGGGAGGAAAGGTCAGGGGGCCCAAACTGTTGCAGAAGACCAGAGAAAAACCAAGCAACACTTTAGAGAAAAGGAGTTATACTGTTTATTATGCCGGCGGACTCAGCGAAATAACTTCCCAAATCTGAGTAAAGTAACATGCAGGGGGCTTCTCTTTTATATCTTTCTGGGGTCTTTGTCCCTCAAATATGGATTATGCTTCCAGTCCCTTTGCGGGCTTTGCAAAAAGGTCCCAGGTGTTGGGGGTCTTGACACCCTATCTGATGGTCTGGCCTGGCGCCAGCACTAATAACCCCCACCCTCTGGGGCTGTGCATTGTTCAGAGTTTATGGCCTCTGTATTTAAGTAACAGGTTTTATAAGGCCAGCTTCTGGGAAAGAGGCAGTGACTTAATTATAGGTTATCAAGAATGTACACTGGGCTTGCTGGCACAGATTCAGATTGCTAGCCCCCCAAATATCAAGGTGACGTTGGAATTAGCCTTTTTAGCCTTCTCAAAACTACATGACCAAGATATGCTAGGGGAGAAAAGGACACCCTGGGGGCAAGGTTCCAGCTACATTGTTCTTTGCTAGTCACCTGGGGCTTTCCATCCTGGTGACCTTTTGTACCTGGTTCATTGTCCTTGCTCTGCTCATGTCTATCTGCCTACCACACTTCTTCTCTTAAATTTAAATTCTTTATTGTTTAAAGTATTACATATGTCTCCTTTTCCCCCCATTGACCTTTCCCCGGCCACTCCCACCCCCAGCACAAGTCCTCACCCCACAACTGTCTATGTCCACTGGTTATGCTTATAGGCTTGCATACAAGTCCTTTGGTTGATCTCTTACCCCCTCTCCCCACCCACCCTCCCCTGCCTTCCCTCTGAGATTTGATGGTCTGTTCGAAGCTTTGATGTCTCTGGATCTATTTTTGTTCATCAGTTTACGTTGTTCATTGTATTCCACAAATGAGTGAGGTCATGTGATGTTTATCTTTCTCCGACTGGCTTATTTTGCTTAGCATAATGCTCTCTATATCCATCCATGCAGTTGCGAATGGTAAGAGTTTCTTCTTTTTTCAGCACCGTAGTATTCCATTGTATAGATGTACCACCGTTTTTTAATCCACTCATCTGATGATGGGCACTTAGGCTATTTTAATCCACTCGTCTGATGATGGGCACTTAGCTATTGTACATTGTGCTGTTATGAACATAAGGGTGCATATATCCTTTCTGATTGGTGTTTCTGTTTTCTTGGGATATATTCTTAGAAGTGGGATCACTAGGTCAAATGGGAATTCCATTTTTAATTTTTTGAGGAAACTCCATACTGTTCTCCACAGTGGCTGCACCAGTCTGCATTCCCAACAGCAGTGCACAAGGGTTCCTATTTCTCCACATCCTCGCCAGCGCTTGCTGTTTGTTGATTTGTTGATAATAGCCATTCTGACAGGTGTAAGATGGTATCACACTTCTATTTTTTAAAAAGCAACAACAACAACAAAAAAACCCCACACCCTTCTATTAATGTAGCCTCTATAATTCAGTGTTCTAGAAAATGGAAAGGAATGGCAGGGAAGAACACCCCATCTCATCATACATAAATAATTGTGATCTTATATTGCTCTATTCTTTAAAAGAATGAACAGATATGAAGAGTGGTTAAATGTATTACAGATAGTCATAGATCTGTGTGAAGTAGGTAACTACTGAAACCTGGTTCTGACCCGTATTCTATGCTTTTACCATTATATTACAACTAGTGCCCAGTGCACAAAATTCATGCACATTAAAGGGAATTGGAGGAAATATTTTAATATTGCTATTTGCCCTTTCTCTATAATAGAAGTGTCAGAGATGAAAGAAAATTAGTAAAATGTATATGAAAATCTCCCTCCTGTCAGAGTCTGGGGTATGCCACGGGACCTAGAGTCAAGTCCCCGCCCACCACCCGCAAGTGCTTCAAAAATGGAGACCCATACCCGGCCAGCCCAACCCCCATTGGGTGAGACCCAGACCCGGCTGGCCCCACCCCCGTCCAGCCCCTCCAGGCGGGGGGTGCAGCCTCAGGTCCCCCGGCCCAGCACCAGGCAGGGGGTGCAGCCTCAGGTCCCCTGGCCCAGCACCAGGTGGGGGCCGCAGTCTCAGGTTCCCCATCAAGCCCTGCCGGGTGCGGGGGTGCAGCTTCGGGTCCCCTGGCCCGGTGCAAGGGCGGTGGGGCGTGGCCTGTCAAGGCCCGCTGGGTGGGGGCTATGGCCTGAGGTCCCCTGGCCCAGCACTGGGGTCAGGGGCACGGCCTGAGGTCCCCGTCAAGCCCTGCCAGGCGGGGAGCGCGGCCTGAGGGCCCCCGGCCCGGCGCTGGGGTGGGGGGCATGGCATGAGGTCTCCTGGCCTGGCACTGGGCAGGGGCCATGGCCTGAGGTCCCCTGTCAAGCTCCGCCAGGCAAGGGGCGCAGCTTGAGGTCCCTGTCAAGCCCCACTGGGCAGGGGGTGCGGCCTGAGGTCCCCCGGCCGGGCGCTGGGGCGAGGCGCCATGCAGCCTCTGGTCCCTCCTGTTTGGTCCTGGCGTTACGGCATCCTGGCTAATTTGCATATTCCTCTACTATATGAATAGATATCCTGTAATCTCTAAAATTTAAACTTTCTTTGACAATTAAAAAACTTACAGCACCTGGGTAGGGGAGAAAATGGGATGTGGTCAACACTACAAATATTAATTAGTACTCACCAAACCTGGAAAATAGTTTGTTATTTTCTAACTGTTTGAGATATAAATAAGTGGGAAATTATAACAACTACTCAATTTATTCAGTAATGCACTCCATACAATTGTTCTAAATTACAGATCATAACAGCCAAAATGTGTTGAGCCCTTTTATCTGAAGCACTATTTTAAACCTCTATGTGGTTGGCTCATTTTGTCATCTCACAATGTATGGGGTATTATCACCATTTTATAGGAGAAACAGAGATCACACAGCTAAGAAGTGACTGAACCCTACAGTTTGGCCAAGCTCTAGTGCCTGCCTGATGATGTTCTTATTTCCTCTACTCACTTAGGATAAGAATCAAGTCACTCCCCATTTTTGGCAGATTCCCTAAAGAAGACAGAATTGTAATTCTGGGCCTCATTCTGTGCATATTATAGATAAATTTAGTTTTGAGCATTTTATAGACTATTTTTGCATCCTTTTTATGCATTCATTTGGGGAAGTTTACAAAAGCATGTACTGAAGGGGACTTTTAATCAGTTACTGATTTTGAAGATGTACTTCTGGGAGAGCTCTTGTTACAGAAACTGATCTGATTTTGCTAAGTAATAGCACTTTTACTTTCTGTTCCTGGAATTTACCTGAGAGTAAAAAAACACAAAAACTAAAAAAAAAAAACAAAAAAAAACTGTCAACACAAGGTTGTGTACTTTACTGAGGGAAAGGGGAAAAAAATTCTCTTAACAGGTCCAAAGTTTCTTTTTTGCACAGAAAGGTGTTGACATAAAGTTTAGCAACATAAGTTTAAACCACCATTGATTCATCAAGTAGGGAAGTTCTTTAAATTTCAAGAGTCCCAGAATCTCCTAAGGTAAAATGAGAAGCATAACATAAAATGTAGTTATTCACCTTCAACAATTCTCAACATAATTCTATGCTGGCCACATTCCACAAATGAAGAAATTGAAGGCCAATGAAACAGGATGTATACAGGTTAGAGGTACCACTGTGGGCTTCCTGACATTATCCTGATGCCATATGTATTTGTAGCATTTGAGCTGAGCCATCCTGGATTAAAAAAGAGCCCAGAGAATGTGGTGCAACATTTATTTACTTTTCCCATAGAGTCTCTTATCAGATCACAGTCTACCTCAAATAGATAGTAGTTTCCTTTCTCTCTTGGCTCCCTGCCTCTCCACCATCTTCTTCCCTCTACCCATCCAATCTTCCAAGTCTTTTCCTGCCCTCTGTTTCCCATTAGGTTCCCATTTCCATGTTGATGGGCAATAAAGGATCATTCAGGTGCATCTATCTTTGGGTCCTTCAGATTCTTCAGAATAAAACCCTACCAACAAATCTTTCTCTGAATGCTTACTGATTCTCAAATCTCAAAGCCCAACTTTGGACTGATTTGTTTCTGCTAGCAGGGTGAACTAGGCACACCAGAAATAATCTTTCAGCTAAAATCAACCAAAAACATGTTAAATAGGAAATACATACCTTAAAAGCAATTCCCAAGAAGGCAAAATGTATAGAATTTTCAGAATATATGAATGCACACAGGTAATCTATTCTAGATCCTAGTGAACGTGGGGGAAAGGGTAGGACACTGAATGCAGGAGATAAAGAAGGCCCAGCCCAACTGGTGTGGCTCAGTGGTTGAGCATCAACCCATGAAACCAGGAGTTCGTTTGATCAGGGCACTTGCAGGCTCAATTCCCAGTGAGAGGTATGCAGGAGGCAGCCAATTGATTATTCTCTCTCATCACTGATGTTTCCATCTCTCTCTCCCCCTCTCCAGTCCTCTCTGAAATAAATTAAAAAAATATCATATATCTGTGTGTGTGTATATATATATATATATATATATATATATATATATATATATATATGTAAATTATATATATATATTAAAAAAGGACCACCCAAGGAGGAAAATCTAATAGGAGACATTTGCATAACCACTGTATTTGAAGTCAAATGAGACAACTAGGAAATTTGCCTTTTTCTACCTGTGTGCCAGGTGCAGTGAAGAAAAATCTCCCCTGAGAAGTCATAACCAAAAGCCAGTATTCATAATATTGTGCCCCAAATTTATACTTCCTATACAGAAAAATAATATCCAGAGCTAAAAATTTAAAGTGTTCCCAGTTTGGTAGTGCTCCAGGCATCTGGCAGAAGCAACTGTAAATCTTTTTAACCTCAAACTTTATTAAGTATGCATGTTCAGATTTCTAAAGTTTAATGAAAACAACAATACAGTAGCAAGTGTGTATAAATTTCAAAATGGTAGGCGGTATTGGGGGGAAATGGGATGGAAAAAGCCAATCAAAACAAAACCCAACCATATATTATACAGAAATGACATTAAAATAACCAGTGTTAAGTTCTGATGTCTGTGAATGATAATGTGCTAACTCAATGAAAGAATTGGAATATTTGGTGTAAATGGTTATGCAGTACTTTTTTTCTTGGCATGGTAGTTACATCCATTTATAAGACAACCAATACTGATAACCAAAAAATGTTCATTTACAGAAGAGTATCTCCGCTTGTCCTTCTTTGCTCAAAACTTGGAAGACATGTAAATGTCTACGATGACCTTCTGAGATTGGACAAACAGCAAATATGATAGAGGCATCTCCTAAGTATTGAATCATTTATTCTACAAATTTTAAAAAAGAATGAGCTGATTGTATGAGTACCCATTAGGATGGTACACCAAAGAACATCCACAGAGACTGCTGTTTCCTAAGACTGTCACTTAGACTCTAAAATGCATCCTCAGTGAACCTGGCCTGAATGAGGGTTGTACTCTGTAATGATTTATGTCAGGAATTATCAGTCAGGAATTCCCACTGACTCATCTGTGGAATTTGGGTTTCTCAGTCTTAAAATACAGACAAAAAGTCTGCATACTTGTCATAAATGTAATGGGAAAAAATATTAGCTTACTTAGGCATGTTGAAAACAAATAGTAAGTATTAGCCAATGATAACTGTCTAAAAACTTTTTTAACATTAAAGGTTGAAATCATAATAAGCCCCTTATAACCTTGGTTAGGTATTTAATGTAAAAACCAACTGGAAATAAAATTAAGAGCCAAGCAATGTTTCTTTCCTCCCCACCCCTATGGTTCTTATTACATGCAAAATGAGAGGCACTAGGATTATTTTGCAGAAAAGTTGCCACCAGGGGGCAGTTTGTTTATAATTAAAACTAGAGGCCTGGTGCAAGGATTTGTGCACCAGTGGGGTCCCTCAGCGTGGCCTGCGGGGATCGGGCTGAAACCGGCATCCAACTTCCCCCAAGGGATGTAGTGGTGTGCAAAGCGGCAGGCAGCCAGGGAGGAGCTGCTCCCGCTCATCCCAGTTCCACTCATCCAGGTCAGGTGAGCGTCTGCCCCCCCCTCAACCCCCGTCTTCCCCCACTGCCCCTCGCATCTCTTGGTCTGCCACACCCAGCTATGGAGAAGTGGGTCCCTAGGGTGGAGCTCCCACAGCTTTGCTAGGGGTGCAGACTGAAGCTCGGAGAAGTGGGGTGAGTGCCTGAGGGGTGCCCGGGGCAGACCGGGGAGTCGCCGTAGTTGTGTGGCAAGGCCGCCCGCTTCACGAACTGTCCTGCAAGTCATGGGGTGGCTCCGGTCTGATAGGAGGACGTGGGAGCTAGGTACAGAGTTGGTGGTCTCTTTTTTCCCTCCCTCCGTCCCTTGGTCCTGGCTGCCCGGGGAGGATGCGGCCGGAGGGGTTTACAGGGGTCGGGGGTGTTGCACCTCTGGAGCCGTCCCTTGGGAGCAGCGGAATTTGGGCTGATGGCCTGGCCTCCCAATGCGAACTGCAGCTCGACCCCACCTGCTTGCGATCTTTCATAGACTCAATCACCTGTTTCTCTTTTCATCTGTCCAAGTTGACTGCCCCCTGGTGGTCAGTGCGTGTCATAGCGACTGGTCGACTGGTCACCTGGTCACTTAGGCTTTTATATATATAGATAAGATTCTAATGTCTTAAAATCTGAGAATCTGATAATAGTATATAGAAAATAGACAAAGAAAGACTTTATAAACCTGCTTCAAGGTTATTTGTACATTTTAATGTCAAAGGGTTAAAAGATTATGATGCTCTTGAAAGCACATTAGTACTATATAAATATGCATAGTTAACTATAACTTCCACAAAACCTTTTGAGCATAATGAACATAAAGTTGTAATAAGCCTTACATATCCTTTGACTTTACCACAATATTAAAAAGGCAAAAAAAAAAAAAAAATCCCTCTGGTAGGTTTATTAGGGTGTTTAATTACTGTTCACTTTGAAATATATTTTATTCCCAGAAATATATTCATATAACTGAAAATATAGAAGGGCCCAAATTAAAATATTTTTCTAAACATTGTTCCAATATTTTTGTAAGAAATATTCTGCCCTAGCTGGTTTGACTCAGTGGATAAGAGCGTCGGCCTGTGGACTGAGGGGTCCCAGGTTCGATTCTGGTCGGGGGCACATGCATGGGTTGTGGGCTCGGTCCCCAGTGGGGGGCATGCAGGAGGCAGCTGATCAATGGTTCTCTCTCATCATTGATGTTTCTATCTCTTCCCTCTCCCTCTCTGAAAACAATAAAAATATCCTATCTAATAAAAGAGTAATATGCAAATTGACCATCACTCCAACACACAAGATCGCTGCCCCCATGTGAACACAAGATGGCCGCCACAAGATGGCCAGCAGGGAAGGGCAGTTGGGAGGGACCAGGCCTGCAAGGGAGGGCAGTTGTGGGTGATTAGGCCAGCAGGGGAGGGCAGTTGGGAGGGACCAGGCCTGCAGGGGAGGGCAGTTAGGGACAATCAGGCTGGCAGGGGAGCAGTTAGGCATCAATCAGGCTGGCAGGGGAGTGGTTAGGGGGTGATCAGGCTGGCAGGCAGAAGCAGTTAGGGGCAATCAGGAAGGCAGGCAGGCAAGCAGTTGGGAGCCAGCAGTCCTGGATTGTGAGAGGGCAGTTGGACATCCCTCGAGGGGTCCCAGATTGGAGAGGGTGCAAGCTGGGTGAGGGACACCCCACCCCCCGTGCATGAATTTTGTGCACCGGGCCTCTAGTATATATATAAAAAAGAAATGTCCTGTTTTTATTTTGAAATTGAGGATTGTCCTCAGTTAAGGGAACTATAAAGTTCATATAAAAAACACTAATTCAAGCCTTGCCTGGTTGGCTCAGTTGGTTGGAGTGTCATCCCATACACTGAAAGGTTGAAGGTTTGATTCCTGATCAGGGCATATACATAGGTTGCAACCAATTGATATTTTTCTCTCTCCTTCCCCTTTTCATTAAAAATCAATGAAAACATATCCTCCAGTGAGGATAAATAAAAATAAAGTTGACCTAAAAAAACCCCACACTAATTCAAAATATGCCCAATAGTACAAGTCCAAAAATGAAGTTTAGCCTTTTAGGTAAAGGAACAAAAATGTAATTTATAAACATTTGAAAAGATTATGCTTTTACTAAATTGAACTATGAAACATGAACCTGATAATTCAGTGTCAAAGATTGTTATTTCAGATTGGAGAAGCCTGTTTATATAACTGTATCTTTTATGAGTTGAAAAAAAGATATATCCACTTTATTCTGGATCACTGCAAATTTCATTCTTTTGTCTTCAGGGATTTTGATTTGTTACTTAAATGAATTGTCCTATTACTTTTGGGACTGTAAGTAATAACGTTTGTAGAGCTCCAAATTTGAAGAATGTAATGAAAAAAAAAACCACACGAAAAAAACAACCAAAAACAAAACCACAAACTACTGGGTATTTTTTAAAGGATATAAATTTAAAAATAAAATTGGGAGTAAACTGACCTAAATCTCACAATTTAATTACTTGGAACTATTTACAAGGAAATTTAACAAGAACAATGGTTCTAATATTAGCTTAGAACATTTTTTTTCCCATCACCGTTTATCCCCTCTATGCCTTCTCCCACCTGAAATCCCTTTCTTAATCTAGTGTCACAGTGCCAAATTACTTATCCCCTTCTATGGGTAGCAGTACTCCCTTTCTTTGGAGAACTTACCTGCCCCACTGGTTCTGGTAAGACCACCAAAATCCCACACTTCCATGTTTTCAACTATCTCCTTTACGGGAGGGTAGTATAGTGTGGGAAGGCAAAAATCTATCCTCTTGCCAAGAGGATGGTGGCCTCTGTCTTTCTCTGAGGGCACAAATATAGGGAGAAAAGTCTTTTTCTGAAAAATAGCAGAATTTCCCTCTCCCTTCATCTCATGCTTGTTATAAAATTGTGGAAGTCTTTTTTCACATCAGGGCATTATTCTTAGTCACTTCTAGTCATCCATTCTAAAAAAACCTGTTAATTATTTTTTTCTATTGATACTAAAAAGGGATTTTTATTTGAGGCACATAATGAAAATTTTACTAAGTGGTGTGAAATTACTTAAATCAGAAGGGAAAGTGAACACAGGTGAGGATAAGGCAGGGTTGCAGGACTGGTTAAGGCTGGGTAATAGAAGGGAGGTTCATTATACATTCTATTTTTATGTAAGTTCCTAACTCACCATAATAACTTTTACAAAGCACTTTGTTGACAAATCACCTGCTTAGACTGACAACTCTCAAGGATCTCAGTGGGCCACTTCTTTGAGGAGTCTCTCCTATCAGCCAGCCTTGAGGAATGAGATGACCCCTCCCTTCTCAAAGCACAGAATTATGTTATAAAACAGCTCCATGTATTCCCACACAATAAAGGGAAGAACATATGAATCAACAATGTATAAGACTCTTAGGGAAGACTCTTCACCATTAAATCTTTAGGAAATCAATTTTCCTAATACTCTTTTCCCCTTATGTGGATAATTCATGTACTAATTTAGTATTTATTCAACTATCAGAATGGTCTTTACACAACTGATTTCCATAATGCCTCTTACATTATGATCTCTAAATGGACAAAGATTTGTTTAACTTGCTTGTACTGTGTTTTGCTTAGTACACGTTAAAAATTTCCACAGAAAATAAATATCTGCCAACTATAAACACCTACAAGGAAAATACATTGTGTCGTCCTGTATTGACTTAAGACTTTGGATGTATTGTATATTGTGAATCATTTTATGGTTAAAAACCTTTTACAGTAGGCTGTAAATTTCACTAACAAAAAAAGTACAGAAGGAAGCAGGCAAGCCACTGAGAGATCCACTGTAATTTTTTTCCAGTTTCATATTAGACCACAAAATTATACCATTTCTATTATTTGTGATGAACTGAGGACAACAGAAATGTTCAAATTCACCTTATCCTAACAGTAAAGCAATGAAGCACAACAGAAAGCTGAATTCTAACTGTAAATGTTTTCTGCAACATAACATTTTCAAATCTGCTTAAATCCAGAGAGGTTTTTATTATACAATTTGATTTTTACATCAATAAAATCTTAGATATAACAATACAGATGAAGGAACAACAATTTAATTTGTACTGAAATAAATATTAGACATACAAAGAACATACAGTGAAAAGGGGGCACAATAAATTACAAGTGGAGACATTATTTTGCTCAATCACCAGAGAAAGCCCTTGACACTTCCAATTCCACACCAGCAAATTTATCATTCTTGCTGATTTAAGCAGAACACAAAACAAATGTGGATCCCAGGGCTTACTTTCACAGGTACCAGCATAGATAATTTACTACAGTGATCCAATTTGGAAATCAGTAGGGACCAGTAAATCGCTGAATAAAAGAAAGAGCAAATGAGGTCCTTTTTCCTTAGTGTCAGCAGGCTATGATTATTATGTTTATTAGATTTTCCTGAAGGGACTTCACATTTTCTCAAATATTCAGGAGAAATATATTTCCCCTCTGAGCCCTACATTAGCATTTATGTGCTTTGGTCTTGAATACCAGGGAGTGAAGAATTTTTCAATTTATTTTATAAATTTATATAGTCTGGATAGTATTGGCCTGAAAAGTATAACTCCCCAACCTGTACAATATTAGATATTAAAAATGGATTCGAGAAGTTACTAAGAAATGCTGACATATCATTTATACAAATTTTTAGTTCAATATATCCCATTATATAGAGCACCAGAAGTAATGCATTTATAAATCAAGCAGTTTTTTTTTTTTTTTTACTCTAATCTTTGAGACCCTTTAACATTTCTTCCAATATAACACATCACAAATGTTACCTGCCCAAGACTTTGCCCATCTGGTCTTAACTTATGTATGTATGCAAAAATTCATGTCAAAAGCAACTGTTTTATTTTAAAGTTATAAAAATATAGTCCATGTTTGGAGCTAAACTGTCATAAAT
The DNA here is from genome assembly GCF_951640355.1 of Cnephaeus nilssonii. NCBI lineage: Eukaryota > Metazoa > Chordata > Mammalia > Chiroptera > Vespertilionidae > Cnephaeus > Cnephaeus nilssonii. Next base: position 92,312,606 of record NC_137072.1, read on the forward strand.
CAAGAAAAAAATGTTTAAAAAATACTGAACACATCAAAAAAGTAGCTTCAGAAGGCTAGGAAGGAAAAAGTGAAATGATTTTGGGGCCCTTTTCTCCTGGAATATGAGCTAATTTTTAGATTCCTGCAAAGATATCCATCAATAATTTTTTACCATCACTTTCTAAGAAAAATAATCTACTTTAGATTTTAAAAAATACTGTACTTTATTCTCTTCTCACATCATCTAAAAGTCAATGCAGGTCAGTTTTCCTATTTGCACTACACAAATAGAGAAAGACTACTTCGAGTTAATCCCTCACACAGGAATGTGTTTCTTTTAAGAACCCACTTGAATGTCACCTTAGGAGGTAAATATGTCCTAGAATAACTACAACTATCAGGAAACCTCCCGGCCCAAGTTCTTTAAGTTGAGTTTATTCGAGTGACACTGGTTAATAAAATTATATAGGTTTCAGGTGTACAATTCTATAATATATCATCTGTATATTGTATTGTGTTCACCAAGTCACCTCCCCAAATTTTAACAGCTCCTTTCTTATCCTTAATTTCAGATCCCATAACAACGTCCCACCTAGAATATCATAAGAGGAATGCTCATTAAAACAATCTCTGAAAATAACCCCTGGATATATGAACATGTTTTTGTATACTATCTGTTGAGCTACACTATCATTAAGCCTCTGTAGAATTCTCCTAATCCTAGAGAAATTCCAATGAGGTGTTAAGAGGAACTAATTGTCTCTGAAACTCAAACAGAATTTACAAGTCTAGGTACCATTCCTTTTCTTTAAAAAAAATTTTTTAAAATATATTTTTATTGATTTCAGAGAGGAAGTGAGAGGGAGAGATAGAAACATCAATGATGAGACAGAACATTGATTGGCTGCCTTCTGCATGCCTCCCACTGGGGATCGAGTCTGCAACCCAGGCATGTGCCCTTGACTGGAATCGAACCCGGGACCCTTCAGTCCGCAGGCCCACGCTCTATCCAGTGAGCCACATCAGCTAGGGCTAGGTACCATTCCTGATACAATATCCAAAAATTTCAATATGCATTTGTATTTCTATGGAAGTTTAAATTTTAAGAGATTGAACTGTCTATACCTTGTGTACCTACAAAATGACCATGGAAAAATTTTATTTATTCTACACACCTGAAAATGAAGGAGAAAGAACAATTTTATAATTGATGTGTTTAGGTGATGTAGAAACTTAAAATGAAATTTAAAAAAAAGAGAGAGACCATGATCTGAATATACCACTCATAACTGTGGCCTATTTTACTGTTTACCTAGAAAGCAGGTATTAGCAGGATACTTCTTTCAGCTTTTGAACATTTTACAATTGTATTCAGAATAAATGCTTGCTAAATACTGGTTGAATATTGAGTAATGTATTTTAAAAGGTCGTGGAATTAAGATCCTTAGTTTTATGGCTGTCTCGGCCCTTTTAGTGGCTTTTAACCTTCCAACAGGGCATGTGAAACTGGTAGGGTACTTGAGGAGAGTGCCACCTACTGATCTGTAATTACCTGTCTGTAATTATTTTCTCCCTTGAGGTTTTGGACAAAATAGGTAGCGAAGTTAATCTACATCTGGGTAATAGCGTTGATGTTAGCAGATCTTTAAGGGGATTTGGGCAAGGAAGAAGCTTTAGAATAACTATATTAATAAAAAGTCCCATAATCTCTCAAAATTAATATCATTCATTCTGATAGCAAACTTTAAAAAACTAAACCAGTTTTACTTGTCTTATTACATATATACTCATTTTATTTTTCCAGATGAATAACATTTATGTCCTAAACTTACAAACCTAATCTGAATTTGTGATCCTGACTTTTAGGAAGAAAGGAAGTATTCTGACAGCTTTATAATTCTTAGTTATACAAGACCTCATAAATCTTTAATAACTTCTGGTCTAATATTAACATGCCTTGATTTTCCCTTTAAGGGAGGTTCTTAAATATCTAAATTTTAAAAAAAATTTAAAAAGCTAGCTTTTATTCTTGCTTACTTCCAGAAGCATCTACCTTGCTAATTTTATTCCAAGTAACTTTAAATACAATTTGTTATTTAGAAATTTCTCTTTGGAATGAAGACTTGCTGCTAGATAAAGCAGGTTTTGTAAGATGCTTCCACCTGTCTGAGAGAGTGTGATATCTAAAAGTGCTAGAAAAACAGCAGCACTGTAACACCTCTTAAAGAATTCGATATTTTGGATGTTAAATCAACTTTTAAAAATCCTGTTAGTAGAAATAAGTTCAGCTATGCTGCTATTTTTCCTACTGCATTCATTCTATATACTGCTATTGTGTTTCCTTAATTTTGATTCGCTAGGTATACGTTGCACTATAATTTCAGATGCCATTATTGTACGTTTTTATACCATAGAATTTCTGACTACAAATTCATGCAAACTGAACATCTGGCAATGTTCAAATTGTAAAATTTACTTTGGCATGAGTATAGAAATGTTTTATTTATAAATCAAGCCTCCTTTTAAGTCAAACATGAGCATGTCAGAAATACAATCCTGTTTTTGATAGAAAGCCTTTTAGGTATAAATGTTCATATTCTTTTTGTTAAAATCAACATGAATTCTTTTCCTTAGAAAATCTTTTTGACCAACAGTAATTTTCAAAAGAAAAACTCGGGGGCAAAAGAGGACAAAATGGGGAACATCTGTAATACCCTCAACAATAAAAAGAATAAAAAAGAAAAACTCAAAACAGAGACACACTTAAAGGGCATTAAAAGTAAACCATAATAATCATGGTAAAAACAGAGCAAAAAGAATATTAACAAATGTAAAAACTGGTGAAATCTGAATAGGTTCTATACTTTAGTTAACAATATTATCCAGGGTTAATGCCATAATTTTGATAAATGTATAGTTATATAAGATGTTAACATAAGGGTAAAGGATATATAGGAACTGTATTATTTTTGCAACTCCTCTATAAATCTAAAATTATCTCAAGATTTAAAAAATTGCAAAAAACAAAACATAAAAAACCTAAACTTAAAAATAAATATGCCTTCACTGCCAAAATTTCTTGATTTAATTCAAGACGTAATTTTTAAAAAGACATTAGAAATCAATAATATACTGTTCACTTAACATTATAGTCACTTTATTGCTCTAGAAAATTTAGTTCTTGAAATCATCAGATTACATATATAGTGATAATGAGCCACAAACATGTACATACACAAAATCAACTGTATATTATGAGGCTGCTTCTCTAACTTAGTAGAAAAATATTACAAAAAGAGCTGGTTATGGTTGAGCTATCAAGTAGATGTCACATTCCTATAGATCTGAAAGTTGAACAACAAAAACCTGATGTTACTAATAAATTACCAATAAATGTATTTGAAGAATCCATATTACATGCAGACAGAAGAAAATTGGTTACAAAAACCATTACATTATTCTGTACTAAAATTTTTGCAACATTTTAGACATTTCCAATCATGTAACAACAAAGATCAAAATAAATTTTATAGAGTTGATAGAAGCTCAACAAGTAGGATTTAACATATTACACAACTCAAATCACAGTTGCATAATACATCCAATTGCCCCAATTTTATTTATCCAGCATGAAACTGAAATGTACACTATTCTCCCAAAATGCCTCCTCAGGCACCATTCCCAATCAATCACCTTACCTATAAACCTTTCCGTTTAACCTTTCAATAAGATTTTCTGGGTATATAAACTACAGGATAGTCTTCATTATTATTTCAGAACAGACACTAAGTATCAGTCATATGATCTTCAGTTATATTCTTTTCAAAAGGTACCTGCACTGCTGCAACTGTCCATGAAAATTCAAGCCTAAGAAACAGAGAAAGTTGGTAGTCAAGAATCTGATCTAGGCAATTCTAAAACTATACTAATAATGTGTCTACACTGTAAAAGAAGGATTTTCTGTCTGAGAAATCTTACTCAATGGGTCTGAAAGGAAAGTTGTAGGACTACTGCTCTCTGATGTAAAATGGTTAGGTAATTCCAAATATTTACTTAATAGGCTAGTAAGCTTATAGGTGAGCCTTTTAAAAAATACTCAAATCCACAGAATTATGGAAATAAAATTTTAGAAGGTCATAGTGTAAGACACATACAGAACTCCTCTTATAATGGCACATCCAAATAAATCTGTCCTAACAAAGCAGCACAAAATCAATTTAATAACAATTTGAAACTAAATACAGGGGGAAATGCTTTAGTTAAAATCATCAACCAAAATTCATAAATGGCAAAAGAATACTGTCTCAAAATATACTGAATTCACATATGTAAATTTACCATAATGAACTAATGCCAGATATAAATAAATTCAGATTACCAATTAGGTTGAAATAAATTTTAGAACTATTTTCACAAGAGAAATAAATGTACATGATAAAGGCACAGTAGCATCTAAAAAAAAAATGTGATACATTTATTACAAAAATACAAACTTCCTTAACCATTAACAACACAACACAGAATTTTCTTGGAAACTTTTTTTTTATAAAGGCTTGATTTAGCATGCCAGGAAAATATTATTTTTCCGTTAAGATGCATTTATGTAAATTATGTAAGTTGGATTGAGGTCAGTTTCACACCTGGAATTCACAACCCCTGGCAGAAGTACCAGTTGCTAATAATGCTTACTTATATCATATATAACTTAGCTGGATATTAAACTACGCAACTGTTGGTGCCAATCTGCTTATAAAGGCAATGCTCTGGAGACAAAGTCTTCTCACAAACAGAGGGCAAGCAGGTTTCATTATTATATGTTCAACAATAATCCTCAATTCATTAAACAAGGTCCTGCAAGATAAAATAGTTTTCTTTCAGAAACACAAGGGAAAAAGCAACACAATGCAAAGCAAATGCTGATGACAGACTTTCCCACAGCCATTAAAGAATTTGAAGAAGTAAAAGAAATAACTAAAATGTATTGCCAACAGTTTTCCCTAGAAAACACAAAATAAAATTCTCAAATCAACACCTGTCCTTCTGGGGAGAAAAGTTCATTTAACAAAAGCATTTAATAAATGGCTACCTCTGAGGGCTGAGATTAGGGATGATTTATATCTTTACAGTAGAATCGTATCATTTTCACATTTAACTTAGGCAAATTCAACTAGTTCTAAAAAAGAGAACAAGAAAGTGAAAATTATATAACATGGGCAATCCCACCTACCATTTCCTTAAATAAACATACTGTTTCCTAGAGCTTTCATCTGAAAAATAGGAATAGGCACTTTATGGAGTTGTAGTGAAGTTTAAATGAGATAACACAGAAGATGCTCAATGGATATTACTTCCCAGTTGGATCATTACACTGATCAAACTGGCACTTGTCTTCCTTCAGACTAAAGCCCAATTCCTTAACATCTAATGCCCTCCAGAATCTGGTCTCAATCAAATTTTCTTCTTCATCTCCTGCCACTCTCTGCCCCGACTCTCATGTTCCACTTATGTTGCATGTTTGTGCCCAAAACAGGTTGAAGACTCGACTTTGCCTTAATTGCGCTCGCTGCCCACAAAGTACTCTTTATTATACACGGTACACATCACACATATATAGTACAGGCTAGCAGACACAATATCATGTATCTTGTACTGTAATTGATCATCAAAGGTAATAATTTTCAACTTATGTGCTGACTCATCCTGTATAAAGACAACTCCTGCTCTACTTTTCTGTATCTTCCATGTTATTTTTATGGTTAGGAAAAAGCAATAATGTACTGCTTAAAATAACAAATAAAAAAGGAGCCCTGGCCAGGTGGCTCAGCTACTTAAGAGCATTGTCCTATACACTAAAAGGTTGTGGGTTCAATCCCTGGTCATGGTACATATGGGAGACAACTGATCAATGTTTCTCCTTTCTCTCCCTTTCTCTCTCTCTCTCTCAAAACAAACAAATCAATGAAAGCATATCCTCAGGTGAGGATTAAAAAAAAAAAAAGGGGGGGTCCCTAGCTGGTTTGGCTCAGTGGATAGAGCGTCAGCCTGAGGACTAAGGGGTCCCAGGTTCGATTCCGGTCAAGGGCACGTGCCTGGGTTGCGGGCTTGATCCCCATTGGGGGAGGTGCAGGAGGCAGCCAATCAATGATTCTCTCTCATCATTGATGTTTCCATCTCTCTTTCCCTCTCCCTTCCTCTCTGAAATCAATAAAAATATTTAAAAAAAAAAGAGGGGGGGATGTAACATGCCCTTGCACAAAGACAAGAAGGAAATTTGGAAATATCCATGTGTGAGCAAAACACCAATCGGCTGCCTCCAGCATGCCCCCTAACAAAGATGGAGCCCACAACACAGGCCTTGCCCTGACCCAGAATGGAAGCAGAAACCTTTTGGTGCATGGGAAAATGCCCAATCACTGAGCTACACCAGCTAGGGCCAATCTCAGTTTTTGAAAAGAAATACAACCACCACCACCCGGCCGGCATGGCTCAGTGGTTGAACATCAACCTATGAACCAGGAGGTCACAGTTGGATTACTGTTTGGGGCACATGCTGGGTTGTGGGCTCGGGCCCCAGTGTGGGGTGTGCAGGAGGCAGCCAATCAATGATGCTCTCTCATTGATGTTTGATGTCTCTTTCACTCTCCCTTCCTCTCTGAAATCAATAGAAGTTTATTTTTTTAAAAAAAGGAAATACAACCACCTTCTCACCAACCCTAGACAGTTCTAAAGCCTAGAACTTAAATGTATAAAAACATTGTTTGCTTGTAAATTCTAACATAAAACTGAACTAACTTAGCCTGGCCAGCATGGCTCAGTGGTTGAGCTTTGAGCTATGATGAACCAGGATATCATGGTCAATTCCTGGTCAGGGCACATGCCCAGGTTTTGGGCTTAGTCTCCTCTCCACATTGGATGTGCAGGAGGCAGCCAATCAATGATTCTCTCTCATCATTGATGTTTCTATCTCTCCCTCTCTGAAATCAATTAAAAAAATATATATATATATATATAAAGCAAAATAACTTAAAACATTACAAATACTGTATTTAACAACACTCTTAAAAAATAAAACAAATTTGAACTAATCTCCAGCTTACCGACAATATGGATTTCTTCGAGAAGAGTATCGGAGAGTAAGAAATCTATAGTATATAAAAGGCTGGAGCAAACTTCCTTGACCGCTAAAAGAAACAAATACAGAGGTAATAAGTATACATCATTAATTCATATATATACTCTCAAAACTTAAAGGCAATTTAATTGGAGGATGTCTTTATTAATCAAACTAGAGGCCCGGTGCATGGATTCATGCACCAGTGAGTCCCTCAGCCTGGCCTGCACCCTCTCACAATTCGGGGTGCGGGTGAAGCAGATTTGGGGCCAACAGTGCCCCAGCAGCAACCTAACCCATGCCAATTCCACAAGGAATCGGGCTCCCTCCTCTACTGGTTGGAGCGTCTGCCCCCTGGTGGTCATTGTGTGTCATAGCTACCGGGCAACCGGTCAGATGGTTGCTTAGGCTTTTATATATATAGATGGTCATAGTAATACCTATCGTATCTAAATCCATTATATCGTTCCAGAACTTTATTTAGGTTATACTATCTATTTGGGACCCAACAACTTAAGTAATATGTGGTGATTCTGTTTTTTTTCCAGGGGAAAACATAACTAAAAAGAATGGAACAGATGCCTTTGTGAGGAAATCTATAAAACTCTTACTACCTTGAAAAGAGAGTGTTAAAGAAAGGAATAACTGTCAGGTACATAAAAACCTCAGGCAATGAACATTAAAATACTTCATAAACCATGGTCTATTAAATATAAAATGCATCCAGCTTAGACTCAGCAAAATCAATTTAGGTATCTATGTTAGAGATAACACTGAGAGAAAAGTATAAGCAGGCAAATAAAAACATGTTTAATGCATCAATATTTGGAAAAGTAAATAGTTGGAAACAAATGTCTATGAATAAGGGAATGCATAATAAAATGTTCCATGCTAACATGATGGAACACTACACAGCCACAAATAAGAACTCTGTATGACAACATAAATAGGTCACAAAAATACACTGTATGAGTGAAGAAGGCAAGATGCAGACAACTGATGCATTATGATACTTTTGATGTAATATAAAAAATAAACAAAACCCTTTACCCACAATATAATAATATACATTTTATACCCATCTGCGTGTTTTTAAAGACAGCATACATGTACACTATCAAACTCCATATATCTGGGAAGGAGAGGACAGTATTGCTACTAGGATTCATAGTCAAATGTACTGTCCCAATACTTGTGAAAGTAAAAACTGAAAAAGCAATAATCCTGACTTAAACGCAAGAATATTGATGGAGTGATCAATGCTCTACTTTTCTTAAATTTTAAAAGGAAGACTTTCTTTAGTCATGTATTATCCCTCCCTCCCTCCCTCCCTCCCTCCCTCCCTCCCTCCCTCCCTCCCTCCCTCCCTCCCTCCCTCCCTCCCTCCCTCCCTCCCTCGCCTTACTTCTACAATTAAGATACAAACTACTGAGGTGGTAGTAAGCAACAGTTAATTCTAGACCATAATTAATTAGAAGAACAATAGGTAACAATTCCAGATTTTTCTCTAGTATAAAGAAAAATCAACTTAATAATAGAATGTACTAGACTTCCCAAGATTCTTTCAAATGTAGTTATTCTGAAATTAACTTTCCAAATGTTAAATGATAAATGACAAAGAATGATAAATAAGACATGTTCCCAGGTTTACTTTAATGTCTCAGGTTCTCCACTATAAAGTGAAAAGATAATTGCTAAGATCCATCTAGCTCTACATTATCAGGATCTACTTCAACAGATTGAAGCAGGATAAAATTTGAGTTAATATATTTATTACAGTCACTTAGTCATCAACCTCCTAAAACAAATGTATTTTCATTCTTACCTAAAGAGCATAAAAACTGTAGCAGGCATCAAGAGTATTTCATTACAAGCAATGAATTTCAGAATATTCTGTTGATTAGTGCTTAATTTATCCAAGATGGATCTCAGCAGAGGTAAACTATTTGAACCCTTTGCCTAAAACAGAAGAAAACAAACATTAGAAATAACAAAGCATTTCTGATCACTCTATTATTTTCTTTCTTTAGATAAATAGCATATTCAACAGGCCATACAAGCAAAAGACAAATATTTGGAAATGATGATATAAAATAAGAAACTACTTAAGGACAAAAGTTAGTGTATTTTCTTGCTTTATTATATTTTATGTACTTGAAAATTTAAAAATAAAAACAACTTTAATACAAGTCCTTTACATTTCTTAAGATTAGAAAAATGATGGTTATTTCTCTCCAACCATAACAAAACCTGACTATCCAGTAATACAGTTAAAGTATCTGTGACTCCTTAGCTAACTAAAGGTAGAAATCACCGAGTCCAATTACTGCTGTGACCAAAGAACAATAGGGATAAAGAAAAAGGCCAACACAAGGCAAATTTTGATATTTTCATTCAAACTTCAGTGCATATGCAGTCAATCTGCCTAGCACACTTATGTTAGGCTTAATGTTCCAACCCCAGGATAAGAAATTTTAGTAAAGTAGCAGTTCAGAACATTAGAATAAAAGAAATTCAGTACACTCTACTTGACTGATATGTTAGAATTTAATACTGACAGAACAGCTCTCTAACAACTTATCAAACCTAAAAGATTCAATTCCTTTAAATAATGAAGAGATCTATTTCAACTTCAGAAACTCCTCTGGCAACTAAGGGATAATTTTAAATGCACTATTTTATCTACAAAATATACTGTATTATGAAATGTAAATAAAATATTCCAAACTTAAAACTTTCAAATCATTAAATAATTTAGGATAAGTTTGTAAGGATTAGAGGAGCTTTTTGTGACAAAAGCCAAAATGTCTTAGTGTTCAAATTGTTTAACTAAAAAATCAAAAAGGTTGATCCCTGTTCGGGCGCCATAATGCCGGGGTTCTTGTCCCAGCCTTACAAAGGGTTCAGCATTCTGGAGAAAGGGGCTGCGGGTAGATGATTCAAGAGTCTGGAGACGAAAGATAATTTTGAAAGGCACTGGGGGTCAGAGGAGCTTCAGCTGAAGGAACTAAAGACTCTCTCGTCTAAGGACCCCATGGTACTTATTAAACACAATTTGTCCTAAGGCAAGGTGGACATATACACTTCAAAGGGTAGAGTACAGAAGCATTGTCAGTTTGGGGAATAGCCTACAGCTGTTGAGGTGTTTGGCCAACAGGAGGCAATAAAATGCCCTGAGCTGTCTGGCAGTTAACAATTATCCTATTCAGGTTTGGAGGAAGTGCCGTTTCCAACAGGTAAACTACATTTGTGGCTCACCCTTGTTGAGCTGCCCAAGCTTCACCAACTTTTTGGTGAAGCTCTTGTAATTATTACATGCTGGAATTGGTTCCCGGTACAAATTCATGTCAACTAGCTCAAACTCATGTCAGGAGTAAAAAAGAAAGAAAACAAACAAACAAAACAACCCTGCATAGTTTTACTTACATCAAGAACCTTTTTTGTGTATGTGGCAGCATGAAGCAAAGAGAATAACAAGACTGGGAAAATACTCACTGAAGAAAACAATTAAGGAAACATTTTAAATTTATCAAGTACTTTGCAAAATAGGCTATGTATTATGTCCAAATATTCACATCTGAAATGGCATCTGCTAAAATGAGTTCAATGACAATTTTTTTCAGTGTTACAAGGATTAAATATGTCAAATTCATATATAATGGCGAAATAGGTGCTCAAATAATTTCACTTTCCTCCTATTCCCTTTAAGACTTATTATCTAAAAAGGCAGCATTTAGTCTTAAAAGATATATTTTATTGTGCTTCCATTATGTATAGTTGTATAAATTATTCAAAAACTCTTAAGAGCAGCACTTCTCACTTCTCAAAGCACAAATCACTTTCCTGAGAGATGATCCACAGGAGGAAAATAACAATTAAAACAAGTAAGTTTAGAAAACACTAGTAACTTTTAGTCTCACAAAGTACATTAGCATTTCAAAGGTCCTATAGTAAAGAAACCTATGGGTTAACCTAGTTCTTTCCAGACTAAACAGCCCACCCCCTTCTTTATCCCTTCCCCATTTTTTAGAATACCTATTATCATCCCACAACACTTTTGAATGTGTAAACATACAAATTCCAGATGAGTTCTTTAATTTTCATTAGCTCCAGAGATTATCCAGTGACTATATTTTCTACTCTGTCCATAGCAATGGGCAATTCCATTGTCAAAAGGTACAAAGGATACTTGTAACAGGGTAGGAATTGACAAAGATGAGTGAATACAGCAGGTAGTGGCAGCTGTCCTCTAGCAAAGCTTGGGCCAGGAATGCTCTGCTTAACTGGAAGTGCGGTAATCTTTGGTGCAGCCTCAGAGCACTGGTAAGAGCATTTGCCAGCAAAGCGCGTTGATAAAAGCTTGCTGCTTCATGCAACCTGCAAATTACCAGAGGAGAGGTTATCATGAGACATAAACAACTACCATGCCTCTTCCTCCTTTGTGAATTGCATCATAATTGCACAACAGCTAAATCTATTACTTAATTATAAGCAGAAAAAAATTACACTGGTGTGGCTCAGTGGCGACCTATGAACCAAGAGGTTATGGTTCAAGTCCCCATCAGGGCACATGTCCGGGTTTCAGACTCGATCCCCAACGTGTGTGTGTGTGCGCGCACGCGTGCACAGGAGGCAGCAGATTGATGATTCTCTCTCACCATTGATGTTTCTATCTTTCTTTCCCTCTCTGAAATCAATAAAAATATCTTTTTAGAATTTACTAGAATCATTAGAAGCATCATTTCATATATATGCCCAATTGAATTTTACAAAGCAGCCATTTTTCCTGTTAAGTAAAAAATGCAAAAAAATATAAACTCATTTCCACACATCTGTTTTCTCTCAGATTTCAATGTGATGTCAGTTTCCACATAGCACGTAATATATTCCTCTTGTTAGTAACATTAGGTTATTAGTACCTTAAAGACTTGTCTTTTATTTGTCCCTGAATCCCTTGCAGTTTAGCAAGTCTTGCACTTAAAAGATATTTCATAAAAACTGACTGAACTGAATAACAAAGGCAGAAATAGATATAATACATACCCAAGAAGAGGCAGAACGAATAAAGCAGAACAGTACACTGTGAACAGGCGAGAAAGCCACATTGCTGTGTCCAGTTTATTGGTCATCATGAATTGCTGAATTTAAAAAGAAAAATATTGTAGTAAGCTAAGGCTGCAAAATGTTTTTAAAGATGAAAATTATGTAGTTTTATTCCTATTCAAAATGTTTGAACAATTCTGTAATAATACATTGTTTTTTTAAGATCATTAGGTGAAAACTCTTAAAGCAATCACTTCACCTAACAAGTCCAAACACCCTACTGTTTTGATGTGGAAAGCACAGGAAGTACTTAAATAGGAAAATACCAGTAGACATATAAAAAAATAGTCTAATCAGGAGCCTCACCAGTGTGGCTCAGTGGCTGAGCATTGATCCATGCACCAAGAGGTGGCTGGTTCGATTCCCCATGGTCAGGGCACATGCCCTGGTTGTGGGCTCAATCCTCATAGGGGGGTACATAGTAGGCAGCCAATTGATGTCTCGCTCTCCCATCGATATTTCTCTCTCCCTCTCCCTTTCTCTCTAAAACTGATTTAAAAAAGACTAATCAGGAAAGAAAAATTTGTTCAGAGATTTAATTACAGTTGTCTGTATTCCTTCTATACTTGTAAAACTGACTTCATCTATTTTAAGACTGTTAAATAAGAACTGCTCTCAAGAGAACCAGAATGCCTATTCTTACAAAAATCTCAAACTGAAATAGGTAGGTCTCAGATCTGAATAAAAAGGTAGTATACAAAGCCAGTTTGGATTAAGTAAACCCTACAAAGTAGAAATGTAAAACCATGCTAACAGTAACTCACTACTGAACTCAGCTGGAGGGTGATTTGCCCATGTACACACAAGGGCACGACATACTCTAGGTCAGTAGTCGGCAAACTCATTAGTCAACAGAGCCAAATATCAACAGTACAACGATTGAAGTTTCTTTTGAAAGCCAAATTTTTTAAACTTAAACTTCTTCTAACGCCACTTCTTCAAAATAGACTCGCCCAGGCCGTGGTATTTTGTGGAAGAGCCACACTCAAGGGGCCAAAGATCCGCATGTGGCTCGTGAGCCACAGTTTGCTGACCCCGGCTCTAGGTGCTCAAAATATGGCTGTCTGGTGTTAAACAGCATCTGCCTCTTCGATTTTATAACTTGCTCATCCCCAGGAAGCTCCCCCACAAGTCTTACCCTGGTTTCACTGGCCCTCGATTAAACTTGTATATACCATTTTCTTCTGTTTTCTTCTCATTCTGTTCCTTTACTGCTTTTTGCCAATAGATGTGTCCATCACCAATAACTTAAAATATCTTTTTACATTCAAAAATCAACTTATATTCAAATTCTAAAGTGGCTTTCAAATTTTTGATAGGACCTACATAAATAATTTTTACATCAAGATCCAGCACAAATGTGTGAATATATAAACAAAAGTTTCACAAAACAATACTTACCCATACTATGTGTGATAGATTTTGGTATTTTGATTTCTAGGTAATGTTTTAAAAATTAACTGTTGCCCAGTCGGTGTGGCTCAGTGGTTGCGTGTCAACCCATGAACGGGGAGGTCATGGTTTGATTCCCACTCAGGGTACATGCCTGGAGTTGCAAGCTAGATCCCCAGTAGGGGGCGTGCAGGAGGCAGCCGATCAATGATTCTCTATCACTGATGTTTCCATTTCCCTCTCCCTTACTCTCTGAAATCAATAAAAACATTAAAAAAAAAAAAAAAAAGACTTAAAGTGTTCCCACTAAACTGATTTCAAAACTCACTAATGCATCTTAACCTGGAGTCTGAAACAGGTTGTTCATTCAACCAATCAAAGTGTAATATGCTAATGATATGCTAAGGCTGCTCAACTGCTCACTATGAGGTGCACTGACCACCAGGGGGCAGATGCTCCAACTGGTAGGTTAGCTTGCTGCTGGGTCTGGCTGATCAGGTCTAAGCGAGACTGGCTCCACACATCCTGGAGCCCTCCTGCAGTCCCTCCCAGGCTGGCCAACCTCCCCGGTCTCTCCCTGGCCCTGATCGTGCACCAGTGGGGTCCCTTGGCCTGGCCTTTGCCCTCTCCCAATCTGGGACCCCTCAGGGGATGTCAGAGAACCAGTTTCAGCCCGATCCCACAGGTCAGGCTGAGGGACCCCACTCGTGCACAAATTCATGAACCAGGCCTCTAATCTAATATAATTATCTTTTGCAAGAAGATATAGTAAAAAACTTTTGGAAAAAAATGCTAGTATATTTTAAAATTCAAGGATGTTTTATTGCATGTCTTTTTAACAGTATGCTGGTAACTTTGGAAATATGCCTCTAGTTTATTCTATACAACTATATTGTTGACACCTTTAAGTTTAAATGATCATCAGTAGCCAAGTGAAAGGATGAATCTAGATCACTATGCTGTTTCTATACTAACATTCAGATTCTACAAATGTTCTAATTTTAGAACACTTTCTTAAAACCTATTTGTGTTTAGGGTGTTCACTTTGTGATAAATCATTGAGCTATACATTACATTTTGTACATTTTTATGTGTGTGTAGCTTTATCACACAACAAAAAAGATTTTAAAAGGTGTATTGGTCTAAATCCGTGGTCGGCAAACTGCGGCTCGCGAGCCACATGCGGCTCTTTGGCCCCTTGAGTGTGGCTCTTCCACAAAATACCACGGCCTGGGCGAGTCTATTTTGAAGTGGCATTAGAAGAAGTTTAAGTTTAAAAAATTTGGCTCTCAAAAGAAATTTCAATTGTTGTACTGTTGATATCTGGCTCTGTTGACTAATGAGTTTGCCAACCACTGGTCTAAATTTTAAGAGTGAACTGCCCAATCATGTTATAAATAGTTCAGGCAAAAAATATTACTGAATCTTTGAGTGAAAAACTATTAAGGTGAAAAACTATTCACACAGTGTCAAACTACTGTCATAGACTTTAAAATATATATATATATATATATATATATATATATATATATATATTCATTGATTTTCAGAAGAAGAGGACAGGAGAGGGAAAGAGAGAAACAACGATGTGAGAGTGTAACATCAATTGACTACCTTGCATACCCCCTACCAGGGATGGAGCCCATAACTGAGATAAGTGCCCTGACTGGGAATTGACGGTGAACCCATGGATGATGCCCAATCAACCGAGCCACCCAGGCCAGGGCTCACAGACTACTTTTTAATTACAAAGGCAAAAAAGAAGATATCTTTACAATGGAGAATCTGGTGGATACCACCCTAACCAGATAATCAAACTTAGTATCTCAGATGATGGGATAAATCAACATAAAATGCGTCCTGATATATATAATGTGCTGAGAAGGACAGAGTATCACTTCTCAGACAACTCCAATTTGAGGAGTATTCTGCACAACAACGGGTCTGGATATGGACTGAATATTAGGTTATAACATGAATCAATGTTAAATTTCCGAAATTTAACTGCAAAAACTGCAGTGATGATTGCATTGTAGTCATGAAGAATACGAAATTAGTTATGGGTTAGCCATCACGATGTATGCAACTAACTCTGAAAAGGGTCTGCAAAATAAAGAAAAAAGAGTGTGTGTGTGTGTGTGTGTATATATATATATGTATATATATATGTATATGTATATGTGTATACACACGTATATACACACACACACACACACACACACACACTAGAGATAATGGCATAAACTGAGCAGAAACATTCTCTGCCAGCACGAGTGTGCAGAATGAGGCGTGTCCTGGCACGATCTCACGTGGCATCTTCAACCTTGGGACCTAGGATAGAGACCGAGGGGTGCGAGAGGCAAGAAGGCCCAGCTTCCACGGCATACAGGTGTGGGCCACCTGCTCCAGGCTGGCCCGGCAACCAGCCAAATGTCGCTTCGGAAAAAGAAACGTGTAGGTGCCTTCCATCTTCGATCACGATCCCCCTCTGCCCCACCCTCAACCCTACCCCAATCACTAACCCCAGTCCTGAAAGCCAAGAGCTTCTGGAGCGCCTCGGACCCTACCGGCAACACTTCCTGCTCCTTCCCAACGCTTGCACATCAAGCCAGATCACCTGGCCGGCTCACTCACCACTGCGCCCGCCCCTTGGGGGCCGTTCGGGGTCGTATCCGCCATGGAGGGCACACGCGCGCGCGTCTGGGACGCTGCAACTAGGAAAAGAAACAAATGTCAGCGCGGAGCCCCGGCCCCCGTAACCGGCTTTTCTGCCGGTGCCACAAGCCAGGAGCGCCCCCGCGAGAACTCCAACTCCCTCCATAGAGAAAAGTTCCCCCCGGCACCAGTGCGGCGGACTACCCCGGGGACACCCGTAGCGGCCGCGAAATACCTGTCCGGCACCGCCGAGAGCAAAGCTGGGTTTCTAGAAAGACCTGAGCGAAGGCGGAGCTTCGGAGCAAGGCCCAACAGGGCTGACCTAACGCCGCCGGCGCGGGGTTATTGCCGGGATCGGAAGTGCTCCTTTCACTTCCGCGAGGAAGAGGCGGTGCTGAAGAGGGGAAACCCGGAGCGGGGCCCCGGGGCATAATGGGAAATGTAGTTTTTCTGGTTTTGGCTTCACCTGCCCTGCACGCCTATTGGCCCAGTAAGCTAAAAAGTCGAGGCCGGTGAAACAACTTTTTTCTCTTCTCCAGCTCACAGATGCCCCCCCCCCCCCCCCCCCCCCCCGCCCTCTGCCATTGCCAGGCCACGAAATCTCTTTACTCCCTAATATAGGAGGCTCAGCAACGTCTTCTTTGCTGTTTTCCTCCAGGGGCTCATTCAGCCCCTGGTTCTACTTCTGAAATGAATTCTCTCAACAGGCACTTAAGGCGGCTGCTATGTGACAGGCCCGAAGCTTGGCATAGATTGAAGATAAAAAGATGAGTATTGCAGACTGCAGGGGAGACAGACAAGTAAACCGAAATCACACACAGTGCTGTGTAATACCAGCAGAAGCCTAGTTAATCACAGGGAGCACTTAGGAGGGGTTCCTAGGTCTGAAGGAATCTGGAAAGGTTTCCTGGAAAAGGTAATACTGGCCCTAAGTTTTGAGGGGCAGGCAAAGTTGGCTACTTGGGGAAGGGGATTCCAGACAGCAACAAAATGCATGAAGAAACAAACAGGAGTCAGGTGGTTAGTTGAGTATGGCCAGAATGAAGGTGCCAGTGAGGGAGATTAGGAAAGACTTGAGCTACAGAGTCATGCAGCTGTGCTAAGGAGACAATCTGAATTTAACCTTGCAATCCAGGTACAATTTTAAGCAGAAATGTGACAGCGTGAGATTTAAGTCATTCTGGCAACCGGATAGAAGATGATCACAGCAGGGCAAACTAAAAGCCCAGAGATCAATTGGGAGGCCATTACATACATATAGGAGAGAAGTGATGAAATCTAAACGGAGGCAATGTTGTGGGGGCAGAGAAGAAGAAAGATGACTTGAAGAGGCCATCCAAGCTTTGCCTTTTATTACTCTCCATTATTATTGGTTTGTTAGAACTTTAAAAATGTATACTTAAATGTTAAAATTATGTTTTGATGCTAGTCTTTTGTTATGAGTTGAAAATTTTCCTTTCCCTTTCAAAGCTGGGGGGGTTGAGGGGACAACCTAAGTTTATGTATGAGGGAAAGGTGGAGGAACACTCTGTTCCACAACCTTAGACCTCACACTGAACTGCCAGGCCATGCTCCGTGAAGCTGCTAAATTAAGATAAATGAAAAGGGGACACAAACCAGGTGGCTTTCCAAATGGTTCATGGTTTGCTTTCTTGATTTATGAAAGATGATACTCCCCATTAAAACTCTTTTTAATAGTTTGACTTCATTTTTGCTGAGTGAATCACCTTAATCATATTATTCTAACTGCGTCTTAGCCAGACCCTGGCATCTCATGCCACTCCCCACTTCATTCTCTTTGCTTCTTCTGCATTCTCAGATGTGCTGAAGATAGACTAAAAAGCACCACAGATATAGGCCTACAATGGAGGTTCTAGAAAGGTTTCAAAGGAGAAATAACTTGTTTTTAATGGATGAAAATAAGGGTTAACAATTTATCAAATTGTGCTATAGTTATTCTTACAAATAGCACTCATTTTTAGTAACAGCTAGATTTTCTTCTGTTATCTCTCCTTAGAGCATAAGTATGTAACAGGCAGACTATATTTTCTCCATTTCTGTATATTCCCCCAGGCTGTAGATGCTGATATGGATTCCAAGACAGTGTTTCAGGCGATTTAGGAACAGTATAAAATACATCGTAATTATCGTAGAAGTTGAAGCCACTTTGCCAAGACATTGGTTTCTGTAAGAGCTTTTAGTGGTTAGTGTTAACTATTGAATGCAGTGATTATCAAGAAGTATCATGAATAGATGATATTTGGTCCTTTTTATTTTTAACAATTGAAATTTGTCTCCTCCACCCCCCAAGTATATTTATTTACTTTCTTCCTTTATCAGTCTGTTTGGTAATGTTAAATTAATTAAATATGGAAGCCATTAGACCAAGGTAGTTCTAATACTTTAGCCATCCAAAACACAAGCCTATACATGTCTTAAGGTTAAGAAGGCAAAACTTAAGGACAACCAACCACAGACAACTAGTCTTTTTCAAATAAAGCAAATATTTAAAGTATAGCCTATCAAATAATTCCATTGCTTTGCTTCTGCCGTTTCCCTATAAAAGTCTTTTCTCTAGCTCCTGTCAGTGGAGTGCTTCTAACCACTTTTGATTTGGCACTACCTGATTTTAATTAATTTTTGCATATTAAACTTAAAATTTTAATATGTCTTGGGTTATCTTTTAACAGTAGTGAGATAACTTATCAAATATACACTGAGTGGCCAGATTATTATGATCTCTGAACGCATAATAATCTGGCCACTCAGTGTATATCCTATATAATAAAAGGCTAATATTCGAATTGTCCCCTCGACCAGGAGTTCGACCAGTAGGCAGGCCGGCCAACTGCCCATGTCCCCTCCCTCTGGCCAGGCTGGCCAGACCCCACCCATGCATGAATTCATGCACCAGGCCTCTAGTATTTTATATATATACTAGCAGCCCCTTTGCACAAAGATTCGTGCAATAGACCTTCATTCACCTGGCTGCCTGCACCAGTTTTCTGCCGGCACCAGGGACCCAGGGCTTGGCTGTGGCCACCGCCTTCTGCCTTCTTTCAGGGTCGGGGCTTGGCCCCGGGCGGTGGCCTTGGGCTCGGCTGCACCCCAGCGTCCCTGCTACGGATCTTAGGAGCCAACCCCCTGGTCGTTGCCTGCGATCTGTGCAGGCTCCCCACTGGTGCCCAAGGCCGGGAAAACCTCCGCCCGAGGCTTTCCCGGCCTTGGGCTCGGCTGCACCCAGTATCCCTGCTAAGGATCATAGGAGCCGACCCCCAGTGGTTGCCTGCGATCTGTGCAGGCTCCCCGCTGGTGCCCAAGGCCGGGAAAGCCTTGGGCGGAGGCTTTCCCAGCCTTGGGCTCGGCCGCACCCAGCGTCCCTGCTATGGATCTTAGGAGCCGACCCCCAGTGGTTGCCTTCGATCAGTGCAGGCTCCCGGCCTTGGGCTCAGCCGCACCCCAGCGTCCCTGCAACGGTTTGCTGGTGGGCGTGGCTTGTGGGTGTAGCGATGGTACGGTCAATTTGCATATTATTCTATTATTAGGTAGGATATATATGTATATATATGTATATATATATATATACATACACACACACACACACACACACACACATATATATATACATATAT
Source organism: Cnephaeus nilssonii (assembly GCF_951640355.1). NCBI lineage: Eukaryota > Metazoa > Chordata > Mammalia > Chiroptera > Vespertilionidae > Cnephaeus > Cnephaeus nilssonii. Next base: position 92,332,480 of record NC_137072.1, read on the forward strand.
ATATATACACATACACACATACATACACATACACACACACACACACACTGAGTGGCCAGATTATTGTGTGTTCAGAGATCATCATAATCTGTCCACTCAGTGTACATGGTTGTCTTAGTCAGCACTCTCCTGATGGCAAATAACAGAAATTAAGCCCAAACAGACTTATGAGGGAAAGGGGACAAAATAATTGATTATATTGGAAAGACAAGAGGAAGATAATTTTGTAATAGACATGACTGGAATTAAGAGTACAAATGAGCCTGGCTAGTGTGGGTCAGTGGTTGAACATTGACCCATGAACCCTGTGGTCCCTGGTTCAATTCCCAGGCAGGGCACATGCCTGGGTTTTGGGCTCGATCCCCAGTAGGGCTGTGAAGAAGGCAGCCTATTTATGTTTCTATCTCTCTATTATTCTCCCTTCCTCTCTCTCTCAAATCAATAAAAACATTTAAAAAAATACCCCAGAGTATGAATGATATCAAATGACTCTGTGTTCTCCTCTCTGCTTCCCTCTGAGTTGACTTCATTGTCAAGCTGATTCTCATTCAACTCAAGTCCATATTCTACCACATCAGCAAGACTAGACCATAGAAAGTGCCTCTTGCCTGATACTTTTCAAATAATGACCCAGGCTTGATTCTTAGTAGGTCAAATTTGATCCCATAAATTCTTTTTTTTATTTTTAAATATATTTTTACTCATTTCAGAGAGGAAGGGAGAGGGAGAGAGAGAGAGAGGGAGAAACATCTATGATGAGAATCATTGATCGGCTGCCTCTTGCACATCCCGTACTTGGGACCAAGCCCGAAACCCAGGAATATGCCCTGATCGGGAATGGAACCATGACCTCCTGGTTTATAGGTCGATGCTCAACCATTGAGCCACACTGGCCAGGCTCATAAATTCTTAAACCTATCATTGACACAGATGGGCCAGGCTTGGGTCATTCACCCACTCTTGTCTGAATGGAGTGGTAAGAGGAATATGTATGAGATCAACTTCCTCTGAAACTCTTAAGTGTTGTTATGAAAAGAATGAGATATAGATTCCAGGAAAGCAAAAGTTATATAATTCTGCTTTAAACTTCATTTTTTATTTGGTGCTTTTTATATTTTTGTGTGTTTTTTTCAGTGTTTGTCAATCAATTTCTACTTGGTAAGAATTTCCATAAGATAAGAGTCCAGTCATAAGTGTTACACAGCTTATTTTAATTGAAGGAAAGAAAATTTTAACATAAACGCTGAAGCTGAAGCAGTTCGATACCAAGAGGCTATTTACTCCTTTTGGCTAGAAATTGGCTGATGGAGCAAGAATTGATTCCAGAGTTATTGATGATTTGGCTCTCCCCAGTTTTCAAGGGAGATCTACTGAACCATCAAGTCATCAATTTGCTCATTTCTGCTTCCATCAGTGATTAATGATCCTGTGGTTGGATAGGGCATCTTTGTAATTGCTAAGTGCTGAGTCATTCATCTCATTAGGAGTACACTCCAACTTTTATTTGCTGCCTGAAAAGGAAGCTCCATAAGCTCTGCTAATGTAGCTTAAGTATGAGGTCTTAATTATGCCCGTCGCGCGTCCCCCACCACGTCCCCCCCCCCCCAGCACCTTTGTTCTTCACTAGGCTATTTTTAAACTTTGACTAGGCTATTTTTAAACTCTATAAATTGTAGATAACTGATAGCAATGTAACTAATTCTTGTCTATTATGTTAATTTCCTACTGCTCCTTTAAAAATTTAACACAACTTTACTGTCTTATAGGTTTGGAGGCCAGAAGTCCCACGTAGGTCTCTCTAGACTAAGACCAAGGTATCTGCAGAGCTCCACTTTTTTTTTCTGGAGGTTGTTGGGAAAAATTCATTTTCTTGCCTTTTCCAGCTTTTAGAGGCCAAAACATCCTGGATTCTTGGACCTCTTTTTCCATCTTCAAAGCCAGCAATCTTGCATCTTTCTGACCTTTCTTCAGTGCTCACAGCTCCCTTTAACTCTCTTCTGCTTACTCTCTTCCACTTTCAAGGGCCCTTGTGGTTACATTGGGCCCAGATGGATAATCCAGGATAATCTCTCTATGATCAGGTCAGCTGATTGGCAATCTTTAAAAAAAAAAAAATATATATATATATATATATATATATATATATATATATATATATATATATTTTTTTTTTTTTTTATTGATTTTTTACAGAGAGGGAGAGGGACAGAGTGTTAGAAACATCGATGAGCGAGAAACATTGATCAGCTGCCTCCTGCACACCCCCCACTGGGGATGTGCCTGCAACCAAGGTACATGCCCTTGACCGGAATCGAACCCGGGACCCCTCAGTCCGCAGGCCGACGCTCTATCCACTGAGCCAAACCGGTTAGGCTGATTGGCAATCTTAATCCCCTCTGCAACCTCCATTCCCTTTGCCATGTAACCTAACATACCCACAGGGTCTGAGGATTACCATGTGGGCATCTTGGAGGTGCAGAAAGGGAGGCATCATTCTGTCTTTCATATCTATAGACACACACAGGTAAATGCCACCTGGTGAAGGTTGAATTGACTTCTCTAATCACCCACTCACTCCTGTAGAAAAATTCAATTTTTCTTTTATTTGCAAATTTATTTCAACATTCCTTTACTCCATATGAATTTGTAGTTCTTTGACTCCTCCTTTGAATCATTTTTAACAAATTCCCCAGTTCTCATTATTTCATGAATTGCATAAAAGTCTTTGACATGTGTTTATTTTACACATACTATAAAATAATCTCTTATTTTTTATTTTTTTAACATATATTTTTTTATTGATTTCATAGAGGAAGGGAGAGGGAGAGATAGAAACATCAAGGATGAGAGAGAATCATTGATCAGCTGTCTCCTGCATGCCCCCTTACTGAAGATTGAGCCTGCAACCCGGGCATGTGCCTTTACCAGGAATACAACCGTGACCTCCTAGTTCATAGGTTGACGCTCAACCACTGAGCCATGCTGGCTGGGTATAATCTCTTATTTTATAAACTAGGGGCCCAGCATGTGAAGTCACAAAAAATCCAGGACCCAGAGTCTTGTGTCTCAGCGGAACCCAGAAAGAGTCCCTCGGCCGCCTCCGCCGCTGCCGCAGGAGGCAGGACCCAAAAACCCACCCACGCCTCTGGTCAAGTCCTCCAGAGTCAAGTCCCCGCCCACCCGCGTGTGCCTCACCACGCACGCAGCCCTGCCCACCCTGCGCATGCAGCCTCCTGATTATCAGTCATGACAGCGTGATGGTGTGACGACCAGGCTTTTTATATAATAGATATAACATATTTCTTATACATGTCATAATTTTACCTTGTTTGGGAAATTTATCAGAGACTTAGCTACTCAAGATAGAAAAACATATAGATACACTAGAAATATGTTCTAGAACTTCAGAAAATGAGCATATCCCCCCACTCTCTTGCATCTTATAAATTTCAACATGTGCAGGAGATGGACCTGGCTGGGAATGTAATGCCTACTAGTTGAAGGTCAGAGATCAGGTTACCCCTCCCCCCCCATCCCCTACATTTGAAACTTAGCTTTGTCACTATTAATTCAAAGGAGTTGTTTAAAATCACCTGTTTATTACTCCTAGCTGAAAGTTTTACAATCTACTTCTTAAAATGAAAGCTCTACTTCCCTACCTCCAGAAACAAATGCAAAGAAGAAAGGAATGTGCGCTCTAAAATTTTTCTAATCAAGTGCTTCAGGGAGGGTCAGAGGAATGGCAGACCAGGAAGGCATTTGAGCAAACACTTGAGGGATGTTTAGATGGGGACCTACAGAGATGGAGTAGGAGGGCATTCCACGCTGAGGGCATATTGTGAACTTGCATGGGAACTAGAGGTTATTCCTTGGCTAGAGTGCTCATTACATGTAAAGGAAGAGCAGGAATTAAAGCCAAAAAGACAGGCCTGATGCATGCATAGGAGAGAGAACAAACCAGGTAATGCTTAAGTCCAAGACATCCCTAGCACAATAGTTCCTAGTTACCTTTCTGGGGTGTTAACATTTCTATTTACAGCCAGAAATAGAAACTTATCCTTTTGGACAGCTTGTAAACTAATAAAAACATCCCCTCCTGCAAAATGAAATTTCATTAAAGGAATAGGCAATGTACCGCTATTAGGTGTTATACCATGGATATATTCCTGTGGTCCATAGTCTCACCTTGGCCCAGTACGCTTAGGGAGGGTCAATCAAATGGGCATACCCTGGCCCCAAGCTGGTTTAGCAGCACCTCTTGAGCCCAAGGCCCCATTTTCAGACTCAGCTGCCCCAGGAGGCTGAAACTGATGGTATAGCTTTAACAAAGCCTAGGTGGGTTTCCACAGACAGCGAAGTGCAGATTGTAGGTCTTTGGTCTGGATCTTCCCATAACCCGCAATAAGGGTCAGCCTTGCTATTTCTGGGTACATCTCCCAGTTCAGTTTTCCACAGGGCTTCACAACTTCCCATAGGTTCTCCCTAAATATTTTGGGGGAAACTCATGCATTTCTTCTTACATGTATAACAGCAAATTTTTAAAAATAACATAAAATATACAAAAGGGGTACATGTTGTTTGTAAACCATTTCAGCATATATAGATAAGCAATGATAATTATTAAAGCTACCACAATCTATCCAGACATAAATACTAATTACAGTCTGGAATTTATTTTTCCAGAATTTTATTCTATGCTTATGTTTCACATGTATCCTAAAATTCCTGCGTTCAGTAGGTCCACTAGTTCTGCCTAGAGTTCCCCAAGGGGGACTTCACTTGTGCTTCAGAAGTCATTTTCGGACTGGGTTTCCTGGTCTGCCAAGAGGGAGGAAAAACACTCAGATAATATCTGTGATCATTAGCATTATTATCAAACCAGTCTATCAGCTTCAGGCATCTCATGGCTGACTTCCTGCCTGGAGCAGCGGCCCGTAATCTCAATCTCTGCCTGAAAGCCCTTTGGTAAAGGCTCACCCTGGACACTGCTCCTAATGTAAACATTGATGGCCATGCCAAAGGACGTTATCCATCCAAACCTCCAGTCCTTCCCAAACCTTCCAGTGCTCAGATGCCAGTGCTCTGTTATGACCAGGGATGGAGGAAATGGCCTGCTTTGGACCCTGTGGTCACTGAGCTTTGCAGAGCAGTTCTCCCTTCACCAGAGGAGCATTTACTGTGAAGTTAAAGAAGCTTAAGCTTGTTTCTATTACTTGCATGGCCTCTTCCCAAGATGCTGGGAAAGGTTGAGGGTTGTGTTCACAATGAAAGCTGCTATCTCTTCCTACTCCAGCTTCCTCTGCATGCGCTGCCCCTCATGTCAAGGCTGTAGGAATTTTGGCAATCCAGCCAAAGGGAAGTCAGTTTGCAAATACACTTTGTCTGGGTTTAGTAGGATGTGGTTTAAGTAGTTCCTAGTCACTTTGATGTATAGTTAAGTTAGTTATATTAAGACATTCAGGTGTAGAGGAAGCTTCCAAGAATATTCCTACCACCCACTGTGTGGACTTACCAGTTTCATGACACGAAGGTGCAAAATCAGAGATGATTTTGAACATAACCTACAGCATCTGGCAGAAAAAGAACATCTAAAATGTATGAACTGGAAGGTGGTCTGTGGAAAATTGTTCTCATCATCTCACATGTAAAACTGTAAGTGAAGAATTGGGTTTTCATTAAGGCTTAGTCAAAATGAGATTTCTCTTCTGTCTGCAATATACTCAATAATGCAGCATATGCAATTAAAAATGTGCCACTATAGACTGCTTGTTAAACTAATTAACGAGGAGGAATCTATATATATATAAAAGGCTAAAATGCTAACTGTCCATCCAACTGTCTGACCGGTCGCTATGACGTGTACTGACCACCAGGGGGTAGACGCTTAACACAGGAGCTGCTGTGATGCGCACTGGCCATTTACAAAGAAATAGCACTGCGGACCTGGCACCCACAAAGCAACACTCGGCTTCCCCCAAGTGGGACAAAAGCCCCGCCACACCCCAGAGCGACAGCGTACCAAATCACAGCCAATGCTGCCAAGACCCCATGGCACAAAATGCGGCCCACAGCCCAGCCCAGCCCGGAAATGGTTGCTCTGGGCGCCGGGTAATGATGTCACATAGCAACACCTGGCTTCCTCTCCCTAGCAACTAGCCTCCTTGGAGTTTCTTCAGCCCAGGAACACGACTTGCTTTATAGCCAGGTGCAAACATTTTACACTTTAACCAAATGTCTGTGAAGCATTTTCATGTGCCTAATTTCATTTGATCCTCACAGAAGTCCTGGAGTAGATAGGTAGGAGACTCAGTAGAATCCTATTTTCATTAGCTGGAAAACGGAGATTTAGAAGGTTTAGAAACTTGACCCGAGTGAAAAGAAGTAAGAAATGGTGGACCTTGAAAATGACTTCAGGTTGTCTCACTGTGCAGAATATAGTCAAACACTGCTACAGTTAAATATTTTACCCTTCATTCTCCCTGCATGATCTACAATAATAATCTGCTTTGTGTTGATATTTACTGCTGTGTTGCTGACTTCCAGAAGCCAATTCCAGCATGTCATAATTGCAAGAGTTTCATCAAAAGGTTGATGGAACTTGGGGACTCAACAAGGGTTGAGTCATATATGTTATCTCCTGTTGGGATTGGCTAAAGGCATTTCCCCAAACCTGAAAAGGATGCATTAAATTGATTGTTTGCTGCCAGACAGCTCAGGGCATCTTAATCTATATGTTATTGCCTCCTACTGGCCAAACACCTGAACAGCCATAGGCTATTCCCTAATCTGACAATGCTTCTGTATGAAACCCTACCCTTTGAAGTGTGTATCTCCACCTTGCCTTAGGACAATTTGTGTTAATAAAAATCAAGGGGTCCTGAGACAAGGAGAATTTGGCTTCTTCAGCCAGGCTCCTCTGACCCCCAATGCCATTCAAAATTGTCTTTCGTCTTTGGACTCTTACTTAATCTACCCACAGCCTTTCTCCAGATTGCTGAACCCTTCTTAATGCTGGAACAAGACCCCCAGCAGCTGACAATTACCTGAAAGAGAAGTTGGGGTGCTTCACTAGGCTGGAAAAAGTTTAGCTAAATCAGAAAGCAGGTCTAATTAAGCAAGTTTATTCTATATATATAAAAGGCTAATTTGACTCGTGCATGCACGATACATATAAAGCTTTCACTGGTGCCAACTGCACATGTGTGTTTCAATATGTCATTGTTGATTGTGAATTTTGTTGACACTTCTATTATAGAGAAAGGGCGAATAGTGATATTAAAATATTTCTTCTAATTAATTTCCTTTCAATGTGCACAAATCCGTGCACCAAACCTCTAGTATGTAAATCATAGATGCTTTGGGAAAATATTTAAATTTAAATTTCTTTCTGCTTGACATGTAATACAATCATCAATGAAAATAACATAAAACTCATAATGTCCCACTACCACGAGTTTCATCAGTTCAAAGATAATGTATTCACCACATAAGAACATTTATTTGAAAGGCCCTTATATATTCTTATAGTCATACATGAAAGAAACTTGGTGGAGGTTTGCTCAACCAAGTTTGCCAATAATTTAAAAAGTTTAATTACCAATAATGTTGTGTGAGGCTTAAAGGAAATGTTCTAAATTACTGGTAATAATTTTTTCAATCAATCATGCTAAAGGAAAGATTAAATTATCTTTATGATCTTTCTATAGAAAATAAGTTGGCAAACGGTTGTCTTCTGAAGAGAAGACCAAAGAGTTTGCAGCCAAAACATCTATGGAAAATTTTAATATAGAGGTGAGTCAAGCAATTAATTAGTAAATATACCATGTTATTTTCCTAGGTTTGCATGATATTTGTAGTATTTTTGTTCTAAGATCTTTTAATACATTGAGATTTTTTTCTCAGTCTAAATAAATTTTCACTTTTGTAATCTAACTTTGTATTAGTAATGTGGGACTTTTTTTTCTTAAGGAATGTCCCCAAATATATGTGAGCTTCAAGTGCATTAAAACCTAGTCATCATTCATTTATTTAACAAATATTGGTAGATCACCTGCTATGTATCAGGCCCTGTCTGGTGCTGAGAACACAAGCAATGAGCAATCAGATACTGACAGAATTCATCCTACCTAGAGTTTCTCAGAGTCTCTCCTGAAGAGTTGCAGCAATTTCTGGCGCCCACCTGCCAAACTGGAAATGCTTAAACTTAGTTTTGGTGCAGAAAAGAAAACAGATGTTTTTGACCATCTTCTGGGAGAAGTTTTTCTTCTTACTCAGGTAACATATTCCTCAAGGGTCAGCTGTGGCTCTGCTCTGTGTTCTCTTCATTCAGGAACTGTCCCTTGTGGCCCAGGAGAAAGAGAGTTGGCAGATCATGTGACAGTCCTTAAAGCATCTGCTCAGGGTGGTATATGTCATTGCCACTCACATTTCATTAGCCACGGTAAGTCACATGACCAAGCCTGAAGCCAGGACTATAGTTATCCAATAGGAAGGACTCTAAAAATATGATTGTACACATTTAGAACAATAATACAGCCTACCTCATAAGCCTTCTGGGGTTGATTAGAGAGAAAGATTAGGGATAAAGATATTTGAAATGCTTGTAAGATACCTTTCCAGAGTGTTGACTTTCAAATATCCATTTGTATGATATAATTAAAACTAACATATTACATATTACACACATATGTGATAACATTGCCCTTACTGCTTTAAAGTAGGTTATAGATCAGAGTTGTCAATAGAAATATGATGCAAGCCAGATATGTAATTTAAAATATCTTGCTAAAGTAAAAAGAAACACATGAGCCCTAGCTGGTTTGGCTCAGTGGATAGAGCATCAGCCTGTGGACTGAAGAGTCCTGGGTTCAATCCCAGTCAAGGGCACTGGTTGCGGGCTCGATCCCCAGTGGGGGGCATGCAGGAGGCAGCCGATCAGTGATTCCCTCTCGTCATTGATGATTCCATCTTTCCCTCTCCCTTCCTCTCTGAAATCAATAAAAATATATTTAATTAAAATAAAGTAACACATGAAATTAATTTTAATGTATTTATTTAACCAGTATGTTCAAGACATTATCTTTTTGTCATGTAACCTATATAACAACATATTAATCAGATATTTAAAATTTTTTTTTCATATAAGTCTTCAAAATCCAGTGCGTTAAAGCACACTTAGAGTACCTCTTAGTTTGTACTACTCACATTTTAAGTGCTCACTAACTACATGCAGCTAGTGACTATTGTATGAGACTGCATGTCTAGACAATCCAACCTCTAAATATTCTCATAGAAACAGACTGATTATTAGCTAGATAGATTCTTAAAACTAGAGGTCAACATTCTTCTTTGTAAAATGCAGTTTCAATACTTTTCAGGAGAAGTAAGTAGACTTCAGTTTAATTACTATTGAGTACTTAGCTATATCCTCTTTCACCTCATAAAGAAATGTAGCAAAGCAAATTAAAACTTTTCCCCAACTTTTATTCACCTTTCACCAGCTTTTGATTTGGTGAGCTGGAGCCAGCTGGGCCAAGAGTGTATGAACTTTACTTAGATTTCTGGTATTAATATTTCTGTCGACTCGACCTTCTAATACCATCTACAGAAATAGGGTGGGCAGGAATGGCTTCTTGACAGAGCACATTATTTTAAGTCTGATTATAAACAATGTGTCTTGAGTACCACTTCCTTTAAATGTATGTTAATAGTTTGGTATAACTTTTGGATGAAAGGATAGAAATATTTACCTTCTCTCTTGAAATAGTAAATAGGAGTGTCCTTGAAGATGCTGATGAAGTTATTCTGTTGTCATGAATCAGCCATAGCAATACAAGACAAAGTTTCTAGTATCAGCAAGCTGAAGGGATCATCATTACTTGTGAAAAAAAGAAAACAAAAAATAATATTAACAAAATAAAAATCTATAATAATAAAAGCATAATATGCTAATTAGACCGGATAGCCGAACGGCCTTCTGGACATCATTCTGGATGTCCTTCTGGACGAAGCCGCCGCAGCGGGGGCTGAGGCAGAGGCAGTTAGGGGTGATGAGGCAGTCAGGTGAGCGGTTAGGGGTGATCAGGCAGGCAGGCAAGCGGTTAGGGGCGTTCAGACAGGCACACGAGCAGTTAGGAGCCAGTGGTCCTGGATTGCAAGAGGGATGTCCTACTGCCAATTTAGGCCCGCGGGATCGGGCTTAAACTGGTAGTTGGACATCCCCTGAGGGGTCCTGGGTTGCGAGAGGGTGCAGGCCAGGCTGAGGGACTCCCCTCCCCTATGCACAAATATCGTGCACTGGGCCTCTGGTTTAAAATAAAATATTTAAATTAAATATCTGATTTAATTTTTAAGAGTTCAATGTTAAATGAAGCTACACAGGAGTTCAGTTTGTTCACTTAACCTAGATGAGTGCTTTGTGGTTAATTCATATGGGTAGGTCCCTATTTTAGATATGCTTATATCCCTAACATCTACCACAGTTCTGGGCACCCAATGTGCAGTCCATAAATATTGCTGAATTGAATTAAAGTTAGCCATCTGGGTCCTCGCTGGTTTGGTTCAATGGATAGAGCATCCACCTGTGGACTGAAGGGTCCCAGGTTCGATTCTGGTCAAGGGCACATGCCTGGGTTAAGAGCTCAATCCCCAGTAGGGAGCGTGTAGGAGGCAGCCGATCAATGATTCTGTCTAATCATTGATGTATCTATCTCTCTCTCCCTTCTCCCTTCCTCTCTGAAATCAATAAAAATACATATACTTTTAAAAGTTAGCAATCTGGAAGCATGTGGTGTGTGTGGCAGGGGAGAATGCAGGGGAGTTGAGATTGGGCAGGGAACTCTTAACAGAATGGCAAGAATCCTCGAGACATTCACACTGAATGCTGAGACGACTTTGAAGGTCTCTCAGGAATCCTAAGCTTCAAAATAGATACCATATGATAATAAGAAAACCACTCAAAGCCAATATAGTGAATTTAAACATCTTAAACACTAAAACACTGTGTGTTCTAGTTTGCAGATTCAAAGGATGTTTCTCTAAGTCTGGTCTTTACCCAGCAGTGGCTTTAGTGCTCTTCCTTCCAGACGCCTGATGTCTCCAGAAGCAGCCCGACAACGTGAAATAGTGGATGTAAGTCCCCAAAAGGGACACAAATTACTCCGCCAGCTGCATTCCCTCATGTCAGGAAGAAGAGAGTCCAATATATTTCTTATCTAATACAAAATCTCAGAAGGTTGAAACACACTAACACAGAAGAGAAAATGCAGTTAGGATTCAACTACTTGCTGTCATGAAAAGTATCAATAGTTAATAATGCTGAAAATTCATAGCATGTTAGAGATAAAAGAGTCCTCAAATATCACCTTTTACAAATGGGACAACTTCAGCCTAGGGAAGTAAGGAGTCAAGACTTGAGTCTCACAAAGTGATCCGACAGTCATAGCTCACTGTCAAGCAAGTCCTTCCATCCAACAGTGCTCCCTGACTCCATGAGGGGGACACATTCTTTTTTTTAAAAAAAAAGAACATATTTTTATTGATTTCAGAGAGAGGAAGAGAGAAGGTGAGAGGGATAGAAACATCAGTGAGAGAGAATCGTTGATGGGGCTGCCTCCTACACGCCTCCTTCTGGGGATGGAACCCACAATGACAGGAATGGAACAGTGATCTCCACTGGGTTCCTTTTTATTTTTTATATTTTTTTAACTACCAATCTGTATTTCTCAAACCTTTCCCCAACCTCCTCCTGTCTGGTAACCATCAGTCTGTTCTCTGTATCTATGAGTGTGTTTCTGTTTTGTTTGTTAGTTTATGTTGTCCTTTAGATTCCTTATGTAAGTAAAATCATATGGTTTTTGTCTTTCTCTGACTGACTTATTTTAGTTGGCATAATACTCTCTAGGTCCACCCATGCTGTTGAGAGGGGCACATTCTTAAAACATAGCTGGAATATCAAGTAATTACCAAATGCCCCTTTTCTACTTTTCTTCTTCACTCATCAGTTGCTTAGCAGTCTATTAATTATTTTAATTTATTGATTGATTTTTAAAGAGAGCAGAAGAGAAAGAGAAACACTGATTTGTTGTTCCACTTATTTATGCATTCACTAGAGGCCCGGTGCCCGAAATTTGTGCATGGGTGCGGTCCCTAGGCCTGGCCGGCAATTGAAGCGCAAGCGTCTGGCCTGAAAGAGAAAGTCCCAGCTGACCTCTGGACCCTGGGCAGCACCTGGGCCCCCGGGCCCCTGCGTGCCCCCCTCTGCCTGACTCACGACACCCTAGTCGCCACACAGAGATGCAGTGAGCACGGCCAGATGCCACGAGCCGGGTGCAGCGTGGGCCTCTGGGCCGCCCAGCGGCACCGCACAGAAGCCAGGTGGGCAGTGTGCTCTCTCCTGGCTGGCCTCGCAGACTGGCCCCTGCGGTCCCAGTGGCTGCGGCCCAGCTCACCCGGAAGACGCCACACAGGTGCAGTGCGGGCTCCTCGTGGGCGCCCAGCACCTGACCGCGGGGGTGGGGGGCTTCCCCAGTGTGCGAGCCCTGGTGTCCTGGGGGAGGGTAGCAGGGGGAGTGAGAGCGAGCTCAGAGGATACCCTGCATTCTCACCATACCTCCATCCTCAGGTGGCCTGTGAGAAGTCGCAGCATATCGCTGATGCCCGCCATGTTCCGCGCCGCCCCCGGTGGTCAGCTCACGTCATAGCGAGTGGTCAAACTCGGGGTCGAGGGGACAATTTGCATATTAGCCTTTTATTATATAGGATTGGTTGATCCTTGTATGTGCCCTGACTGGGAATTGAACCCACAACCTTGGTGTATTGGGAGGATGCTCTAACCAACTGAGCTACCCGGCCAGAGTACCAGGTATATTTATTTTATCATAGTCCAAAGAGTTCAGAAACTTGCGTGCACAACTCAAGCTCTCGTAAGGGGTACACAAATGGTCACAAATATGTGTGTATACAAATCTGTGCATATACACACATACATTTATGGTTATAAATATACACCTCTTACACATATATAAAATATGTTAACATATTATCTAATACATAAAGAAAGATCATCAATAAACAGCATTAATAACATACCCATGTACAATATAACCACTGCTAAGTGTATTGGAAAAGAAATAAAGGCAAATTGGCTACTGATCAATATTTCAAGGTATTTGTAAAAAGTGTATCACTCAATGCTTCTGTTAGGTTCAATTGTCAATTTTTAGACTTTATACCATCTAGCACTAAACCTCAGGGCAATTATACCAATGGAAAATGACCCAACCTAAGATGTGTGTTTCATGTGAATAATCCAAGATTGTGAAAGAACGTCAACTGTTGCAGCAGCCATCTTTTGTCCAGTGTTGGTGACAGACTCTAACTTAATTATTCTTCTAACCCGACCATTTTTTTCTAAAAAGGAAAGTGAGTGTATTCGTTACCCTGCAGTACATCCAAGTCCAGACAAGAATGTAAGGAAACTCTCAGGAAATTAATTTGAAATAAATTGGATGTTCTTCAAAATATTTGTTTGAATTACGATGATTTCTGGTGATATGTGGGGTTGTGGGTTTGTTTTTTTTCCCTTTTTCTCAGTAACATGCTTCTTTTGGGCAATAATACAAATTACACCCAATCTTTTAGCTAATACATACCAGCATATTTGTATTATTACCCAAAAGAACCATGTTACTGAGAAAAAGTATCTTATTATTGCTTAGAGATTAGTGGTTTGATTTTTGAATATGGGACTTTACCATGCGGCAGCATAGCAGAGCGATTCAGAAGTCTCAGGACCTCATCTAAACCTAGTCACCTCCAAATACTGTCTCATGGGGGGGTCAGGGCTTCTACATGAATTTGGGGGCAACACCATTCAGCCTACAGCAACCAATCAACCCACATGTACCAGATTTTACTTTCTTCCAAATACTTGTAGCTGATGACATGGTCCTGAGGAGAGGACTACATTCACCTGCCCCCTAAACCTCAGCTCTTCTTAATATGTCTTGACTAGCACGATACTGTCTCTTCTTGGGGTTTTGCTGACCCACATTCAATCTTTCTCTCAAATTGCTAGGCCAAATTTTTCTTCTAACTCAGAAATACTTTTAATAATATAATTGGTGGGAACAGAACTATACAAATATTTGTTAATTTATAATAGCAAAATAAATGTTGTTACAGGTTGAATTGTGGCCTTCTCCCCCGCCTTCCCCCCCCCCCCCACCCTCCATGAAAAAAGAAAATAAAAAAGATATGTTGAATTCCTAACCTCCAGTATTTTAGAATGGGATCTTATTTGGAAGTAGGATCAGTGCAGATGTACTTAGTTAAGTAAGGTCAACCTGGGTGGGGGTTTAGGGCTAATCTAATACAACTGGTGTCCTTATAAGAAGATGACTGAGTGAAGGTAGAAACTCAGGGAGAATGCCAAGAAGAGAATGTGGACACAGAAGACTGGAGTGATGCATCTATAAGCCAAGAAATGCCAGAGCCTGACAAGCCACCAGAAGCCAGGGGGAAGCAGAGAAGGTTCTACTACAGGTTTCTGAGGGAGGGTGGCCGGGTGTTGGGTTCACTAGATTCCAGAACTATGGGACAATACATTTCGCTTGTTTTAAGCCATCTTATGTGTAGTACTTTGTGATGGGAGCCCTGCAAAATGAATATGTCATCTGTCTTCTGCAATTGGATTGTAATAGAATAATTAGAGGCATTTTATATTCTTATTTTGAGTATGTACATATCCTTTTTCAAATATGGTAAGAAAACAAAAGGTGATATATTTACTTTTTATTTTTAATGTTCAGAGCTGGCAAAATGAGTCCCACCAAGTAAAAACCAAATGAAGACAAAGGTAACTACGTGTGTTATTTAATCCAAGAAAATAAAGAGCATTCGCTGCATAGTGTGGTTTCTTGCCAGAGCAGTTGTTGGGAAAACAGTTGTAAGAACATTGAAAATGGCATTCAACTATCAAGTTATTTGTGGAATACATTTAAAATTAAATCTTCATTCCAAATTCTAACATCAAAGAACATTCTTAGTATTATTTACAATATTTATTATGCAAAGTAGAAGGAGGATATCAGATTCACAAATAAACTGCTGATTTAGGAGTTACTCACTGAAAAGTCTAAGAGGTGTCTTTGAAGGACTGCTTGCTTCAAATAGGAGGAGCATATTGGAGATTCATAGAAGTTTCTACAGCCTCACACTTTACCAGAATCATTGTTGAAGTCAAAATAATTCTTTCATTCCATCATATAACAGAACATGTTGACATATATGGAAAAATCCAAGAATGCCAAGTCAAGTTCCTTTTTGTATAAGTAACCTCTGTGTTCAATACGAAAGCACAAAATCCTAAAGAGAGAAGTGATGTGCAGAATAAGCAAGACTTAATTGAGGTATGACTTGCTGGTTAGCACCCCGTTACCTGAAAATGGAGGGAAATGGAGGCGATAAAGTAACACGCTTTATTCTGTAAAAATGTTCATTGATAAGAGTTTGCTGCGAAGATATGGTCAGGATAATAAGCAATATATAACACACACACACAGTCTCTTCTTCACAAACTCTAAAGGATTATGTATGACTTCTTCTTGCTAAACCAGTTTCATCTAGCACCTACTATGTGCTGGAACACATGTGCATTGAAACAAACAACCAAAAGCCCTATTTTCATGGATCTTGCATTGTACTAGAGGTGATAAACAATGTATATTGTTCTTTTATATGTTCTATCAAATTGCTTAAGAACTTAACCTTTGCAACTAAAATTATGAATTGCATCATATGAGAAAGTGAATTGGATGGTTTCATCAAACTTGTACATTTAGAGCCATATTTTAAAGTCTATATCTTCTGGGGCGATTATGGCGGCGATGGGTGGCATTTACTGCTCGTGCAGTTCAGTTGGCAGCTTAACCTAAAAGAACCGCCATGGATGTTCTTGAGAATTCTTTTGGTCACACTGACGTGCTCACCACCTACAGCAAGTGTAAACACCTGCTCTTCGGGCAGGCCTTCTCTTGCTTACACCACTCCATACCATTCTGCTGGTGGAGAGTAGATAAATCTTGGAGTCCAAAAAAGTACTAAATGAATACAAGCTGCACAACACATTTTTCCACCACAGAAGCGAGGAGTCTGAGCCCTTCGTCTTCCTCTTCCGGTTCCATGAAAGGCCCATGGGAGAGAACAGCCTGGATTTGAGCCATTTCATACAAGGATCTCCTCATTTTCTTTACATTTCTCCTGACAGTTGGCTGACAGGCTCCCAAACGTCAGCCCCGGCTCTCCACAAACATTGTCATCAAGTGATTTGGGAAATCAACACAGCGACTGACTTTTCAAATATCTGTGCAAGATCACCGATCTTGAAGGGCTCAATTCTGAAATTCTTATAGGCATACCCTCCATTTTCCAACATCCCGAAAGTGACAGGCTTGCTAGTTGCAATCAAGAGAAATCAAATCTGGCTGTTTTAAGGAGAAAAGAAATTTATGAAAGGATACTGAACAGCTCACCTGAAGAGCACAGCCAGAGCAACGCCCAGATCATGCTCTGGGGTTGGCCACCACTGCCGCCATCCTGGGCTCAGATACCCCCACGTGAACCACCTCCACGCCCGCAGAACAAGAAACACTAGTGCTAAAACCACAGACACTGGCAGCTCTTCACACCGTGTGTATCTGCCACCTCTGCTGCCATTCTCTCCAGCACGGATTCTCCCCGGATTCCACTCCTTTCAGCATTTTCTTCTGACAGGGATGTCAGCGCACGCCTGGCCCGAGCTGTGAGGGAGGCTGGGAAACTGACCTTGTGTTCAGGGGCGCAGAGGGACAAGTAAGGGGAGCAGTGCAAATCCCAGAACGGACATGGTCAGATTCCAAGGTGAGCTTCCTCCCAAAAGGCAGAAAGTGCTTCTGGCCAAGGAAGGGGTTCCCCTGCTGGGATGGTGGGTTCCCATCTCCCCACTGGCTAACCTGAAAACTGAGCCACCTGGCTTTGATGAACAAGCACGTGGGCCCGAGACCTCTGTTCCCTTTATTACCTCACACGGCAGATCGAGCCGGCTCTGAGGAGAGGGCGGCTGTGCTTCCTCCTGCCCCCCTTACCTGTTCCTCCAAGCCCCTAAACACAGCTCGTTACATCAGATGGAGCTTAGAGATGTCCAGTCCCACGCCCGCCCCACGCCGTGCCCACTGCCTGGAAGGCCCCCTGCCTCTTAGCCACCAGCACGACCCACAGGCTTGACTCAAATGCCGCTTCCTGCAGGAAGCCTGGAAATTAATTTGCAAGCGAGATTCCTTACGGCCCGATTCCCTCAGGGGAACTACGACTCCCTGGGCGTGCACAATGCTCTGCTGTTATCTCCAGGGCACTTGCCCACCTTGCAGAGATGTAGTTTGCAAACACACCCAATGTTCAGTGCAAATTCCAGAACCTCCTCTAGGAAGATTTAGTGCAGGAGTCCGGGTAGCGCTGGGAGCTTGGGGGACTTCACAGGAGACCAGACATAATGGATCTCATCATGAAGGAGGTTTTGTGGGAGGGCAATGTGGCCCCTTTCCCCCAGCAGTGACCTTCAGCTCCGCTGCCCTCTTCTGCGGGGCTGAGAGCCCAGGCCGGCAGCCGGCCCTCTGTCCCTGCCCAGAGGCGTGGCCTTCCTGGTTGGGTGGTGTTTGGCCAGTGACGGCTCACATGCTCCTCAGGTTGTTGTGGAGAGTAACTGCGTTAATACTTGTCAGGAGCTGACAAGGAGGCCCTGCATCCCTGAGCCCCAGGTTAGTTATTACTAGCACAGTCTTCCAGGGGGCAGAGGGCTTCTTGGTTCTCTTTGCCCAGCCCCTCTGCCAGGGCCTTGCTCATAGGAGAGGCTGGTCCTGTCTGCTGAAGTGAGACTTGGCATCTGGAGGGATTTGGGCCGAGGCTGGGGGAGGCAGCTAGCACATGGTGGTGAAATCCTGTCCCAGCGATAGGAAACTGGAGGCAATCTATGTCAGGGCTTTCTCTGGGCTTCAGGGGCAAAAAAATGGGGGGTGGAGGTCAGACTGACCATTTGCAATATGTCAAATAGGTGATCTTGGAAGGAAATAAGTGTCCACCTCAGCCCATAGAACTTACTTGGCCATTTAAAAAAAAAATGTTTTTATTGATTTCAGAGAGGAAGG
Source organism: Cnephaeus nilssonii (assembly GCF_951640355.1). Taxonomy (NCBI): domain Eukaryota; kingdom Metazoa; phylum Chordata; class Mammalia; order Chiroptera; family Vespertilionidae; genus Cnephaeus; species Cnephaeus nilssonii. Next base: position 92,350,659 of record NC_137072.1, read on the forward strand.
GAGAGAGAGATAGAAACATCAATGAGAGAAACTACTGGGGACCGAGCCCGCAACCTGGGCATGTGCCCTGACTGGGAATTGAACTGTGACCTCCTGGTTCATAGGTCCACACTGAACCACTGAGCCACACCAGCCAGGCAGGCCATTTTGATGAGATAACACTTAGGGCATGCTTGATTTTGCTGCCAAGAAATCTATTCTCACCATTTATTCCTTTCTGAATATGGCTGTTGTCCATCATATGCATCTTTCACGAGCACCGGGCTCACCTAGGATCTTGGTCCAATGCAGAGTCTGACTCAGTGGGTCTGGATGGGGTGTGGGATTCTGTATTTTTTCTTTTCTTTTTTAAAAAATATATTTTATTGATTTTTTTACAGAGAGGAAAGGAGAGGGATAGAGAGCTAAAACCATCAATCAGCTGCCTCCTGCACACCTCCTACTGGGGATGTGCCCGCAACCAAGGTACATGACCTTGACTGGAATCAAACCTGGGACCTTTCAGTCCGCAGGCCGATGCTCTATCCACTGAGCCAAACCGGTTAGGGTCGGGATTCTGTATTTCTATAAACTTCCAGCTGCTGCTGACGGTGGTGCACGGCCTGCACTTTGAATAGCAAGATTATATGACGAGGGACAAATGCACGTAACTGTTCCCCAGATCACTGCGAAGTAACAGAGGCGCAGGCCTAGGAAAGCCCATTCTAACTGAATTGTCCCGAGACACGTGTGGCTGTGGTCGAACTCCTCCACCAAGTGTCTGTCCCTTAGCCGCCCCTTCTGGGTGACAGTGGAAGGGCCGTTTCCGACTATATGACTATGTAGAGAGGAAATAAAAATTCCTTATACAAACTGTGAGGCGGCTTAATCTCAACAAGCTAAGCAAAAGCATGTTGACAGGTGGGGGTAATCCGAAGGTTCAGAGGAGGTGAATATGAAAAGTGGTTAAAAAGGGGGTTAAGGAAACTTCTTTATTTCTTTAAGAGTCCACCATTGACCACTGCATCAGAATCACCTAGTATGTTGGTTCAGATCTGGAGCCTGAGTTCTACCCCAGATATAATGAGTCAGAATCTTTGGGGAGAGGCGGGGAGGGCTGAGAATATGCATTTTTAATAAGGAAATGCCTATCCAAGCAATCATTACTCATTGAAATTCAAGGGGCACAGCTCTGGCCAGTGTAGCTCAGTGGTTAGAGCGTAGGCCCTTACACCGAAAGATGGTGGGTTCAATTCTCTGTCAAGGGCACATACGTGTGTTGCAGGTTCAATCCTGGCTCCGGTCAAGGCATGTGCATAAGGCAACCAACCAATGTATCTCTCTCACATCAATGTTTTTCTTTCTCTCTATCCTCGGGTGAGGGTTAACAACAACAACAAAATAATTCAAGGGGCATGAATTTAGAGCCTTTGAGGTCTCCGATAAGACTTGGTATCGTCTGATGATAACAGTACATTGAATTGATAATAGTGTGAGTGGTGGTAGGCCCAATCCTTATCTTGTCCTAAAATATTGTGGGATTTAGACTGTGGCTTCTCACCTCAACCTTGAAGGAATCTTTGGGTTCATGTAAATGTCCTTAGAAGTCACTGATGATCTGGTCCCGGTCTTGGTGCTTTTTGTTGACCATTCAATAAATACTACTAGTACATATCTAATACAGCCAGGTCAGTGTTATTTCCACAATTTCCCATCACGGGGTACTGAGTACTCTCCTCCTCTATATAGCAAATGTAGAGTCCGCTAGATGAAATAAATTTCTACCAACACCTACAGTGATTTACTTGGAAATATTTCCTCCTCAAATCCATGGAAAAGTAAGTACATCTAACGGAGAAAATTAAATTCATGATATCACTAGAATGAATACCATCCTTGACTAAGTGAGAGTTCAGGGAGAACAATAGCTGTTTGTTTTTGTTTTGATTTTTCTTCAGGCTGGAGAGGTTGTAGTTTCCCCAGCACCCACACGGCCGAGCTACAATTGTCTATATCATCATGTGGCATCTTAAAGGCGTTTTTCTATGTAGTTTTATCGGAGAACAGCAGAAGTTTACCAGAACCAAAAATACTTTTCTTCACATTGTTTAGAGGACTTTCATGCTTTTCATCCATTCTTTAGAAAACGAAAGCTAATGCCATGTAATCTCAATTTCCTGGGATTCTGAAAAACCATTAAAGAAGCACATTGACGCTCTCTGAATGGAAACACTGTAGCAGGGTTGGGACTGGCTCTGTTGTGGGGGTTCTTGACACCCATATGCTCAGATCAGAGTTCTCAAAGGTTCCTTTTGTGTCCACAACACCCAGACTGTCTGATTTCAACCATGAATGTGCTTCTGGGTGAATGCAGATGCTAAGTATTTTTTTTTTTAAGGGGGAAAAAAAAAGGAAACTTAATTAAAGCCCTTATTAATTATGTCAATACTTCAGGCTTGAGCAGTATTAGAATTTCATTTTTTGTATGTGTGAAAATGTAATATTTTAAAGTTGCATCATTAACGGAAGTGTGTTTTTTTTCTTTCTAGGCTTACTAAAACCCAACAAAATACCATATAAAATAAGCTTTATTAGAAGCAGGGACAAACAGGAGGATTTCTGGGTCCCTTCATATTTAATTTAAAGACAAGTTGACACGCCTGTGTTGCTAGAAATGTGACCAGATTTGAGTTCTATAGGACCCACCATGGTTTTGTGAAGTCTTCTGAAGCCACGTTCTTCTTCTTAGGCCACTGGGAGAGAGTCCTCCGCTTAGTATCTTCAAAACTATCTTTGAAGTCTATGATTGTATACAGAGTCCTGAAGCAGTTTCCAAGAGCCTCATTGATTCCCAGGAAAATGGTTGTATAAACACAAAATTGGTTTGTGGAGTGCTCCCAGTGATGCATGAAGGCCAACATCGTTTCTGAATGCTATTGACACTGAGCGGTGTGCAGGGGTATCCACGCCGTGTTAGACACGAAGGGATTAAGCAATGTGGCTTGGTAAATGCCGAGAGTCCATATTTCTGTGTAATGGAAGATGTCATTGGTTTTCTGAATAGGACATGGCCCTTGTTACCAAGAGAGAGATCAAACCCCTTCGAAGATCAAGGCCACAAAGCAGTCAGGAGGGAAAGACAGAGAGCGAGTCCACAGGAGCCTGAAACCAGAAGCAAATATTCCAACAGAAATAACATGGGCTAGCCAGAAAAGGTCACCCAGAATGGCATTCAGGACTGGCGTGCTCCCAGCCCCCTCCCCTTGGGAGAGTGAACCACGGGATATTAGAGTTTGCTGTATAGATCTCATTCTGGAGTTCAGCGATTTTCGATAAACCCTTGATGACCTTGATGAGGTCTGGTGTCAAAGATCCCCTTTAAGTTGCTGTGTGTGGAAGTGCGGACCTGGTTTGTCTGACTTGAACAAGAAAAATTGCCCCAAAAGGATGAAACCTCCTTTGGCAAATTGGGGAAGGCCTGCTTTGGCCTGGATGTGCCACACGGGATTCCAACGTGTGGGAAGAACCTAACCTGTTATCTTTAATTAAACAGTCAAATTACCAGATTTGGGTTATATAGGACCCACCATAGTTTTGTGAAGTAGAAATGAATGGCACACTGAGAGCTGAGCTTTTAACGCCCCCCCCCCCCCACAACACACACACACACAACAACAACAAACACAAAACTTTGAATAATCTAAGCTCACTGACAAGAGATATTTACTGCACCTCTGATATATGCCTCTGATAGGTGTCACACCTTCCACACCTAAGTAGTGGAAGGTGCAGGAAGGTCTGCGATAGGTTCATTCTAACCTCCTACAACAGGGGTCCTCAAACTTTTTAAACAGGGGGCCAGTTCACTGTCCCTCAGACCGTTGGAGGGCCGGGCCATAGTTTATAAAAAAAACAACAACTATGAACAAATTCCTATGCACACTGCACATATCTTATTTTGAAGTAAAAAAACAAAATGGCAAAAACACCCGCATGTGGCCCGCGGGCCGTAGTTTGAGGACGCCTGTCCTACAACGTCTACATGGATAGCCCGGCATGATGGGCAGCAAGGCTCAGGGAAGAGGCCTGTGGCATCCTGCAGTGTGCTGTGGGGATGAGAGGGTTAAAAAGATGCTCTCTGGCCCCCATTGCACAATCTTTCCCCAGCAATGGCCCGGGGCAATGCCGGGAGGATGTACCCAGAGCATCAGCTCTCCTTGCCTCTTAATACTCAGAGTTACATTATTAGCACATTCGCTTTCTACAGTTCTGAGCTCTGTAGGCACCACTGAAATTCTTGGCTGCAGAAGAACTATGACACAGGCATCAGAGTGTATGATTAAAGGCTGGCTCTGGAACCAGACTCAACCGAAGCCCTGTTCCCCTGGAGGTGGCTGTGACCTTGGCAAGGAACTTCGCTTCTCTGTGCCTCAGCGTCCTCATCTGTAACACAGGGCAGCACCTGTCCCCACCGCCCCGGGCGGCCATGAGGAGCCAATAGCACGATGCCTGGCACATGATAAGTCACCAAACAATATCAGACTTATTTTGTTTTTTGTTTTTTTGTTTTAAAAAGAAGAAGGATATGCTCCCTGGAGCCCAGTTACCAAGGTTTTAAATCCCAGCCCTGTCATTTCCTAGCTGTGTGGCGGGTCTCAGTTTCCTCACCTACAAAGGTAGCAGCCACACGTACCTCATAGGAAAGGGGATATTAAAGAATTAAATACTCAAGCAGCGTGAGTTATATAAGTATTAGCTATTGTCAAGTACTACTGAAATTGATATTTAGCAGTCCATGTATTCTGTTACAAACTGTGTAGTAATTTTTTTTGCAGATGATTATTTTATGTAAGATACATCAGTGACTCTGGGGTAACCTACTAATTGGAACTCACAACTCCTCAACCACTCCAGAAAATGGAAATTTACTTGCAAAGATTAAGAAAGACCCTGTCCTTGTGCTGGAGGATGTTCCAAGACTATCTGAAGGAATCTTAGAGTTCTGTGTTTTATTGAATTTGAGATATTATTGATTCAATTCTTACTGCTTAGGTGACTAGAATCCATATTAACTTAAAGGAAATAATTCAGATTATTAGCTCAAGTAGCAAAAATAGTAGTTTTCATGTGAGCTTACAATTCTTGTCCACCAGGGGGCAGTCCACTCATTTAAAAACAAGGACAGAAATGACAATAAATAAAATCCGTAATTTTTTTTAAAATAACTTTTTAAATTAGTGTCTATTTCCATACACCTTTTACTAGAGCTACAACCACATAGCAGAACTGGTCTCTGTTAATATTCCCTGGCAGATAGACTATCAAGAGTAAGGAGAAAACAAGAGGTGATACTGAAATGCAACCCAGTCTCAAAGCGGGGCAGATGAAGGAAGTGAAATGGATCAAGGCTAAATTCACTGAAATGAACAGGATTTAAATGCAAAATAACTAGTGACAGTTAGTGGGACAATCCAGGCTTATAGTACAGACATGTTCACCAAGGGGTGTTTTATGTCTCCTACCTCCCCAAAAACGTGGTGAGAAAAACAGTATCTGTAAAAGCAGAACAATGATGGGCATCTCAGTTAGGACATCCATCCTTAACTGGTACACATTTTGGCAAATCTGAAGGACTTCGCATCCAAAGAAATGACCATATTCTATTTGCCCAGAATTGACATTTAGGCCTGGAATAGATGTGCCTCGCTACCATAAAATAAAAGCCATACTTAATGTCAGAATGAAACTAAACATTTTATTTAATCTTTTTTTAAAAAAAACATATTTTTATTGATTTCAGAGAGGAAGAGAGAGAGGGAGAGATAGAAACATCAATGATGAGAGAGAATCATTGATTGGCTGCCTCCTGCACACCCCCTATTGGGGATCAAGCCCGAAACCCAGGCATGTGCCCTTGACCTGAAGTGAACCTGGGACCCTTCAGTCCGCAGGCTGACATTCTATCCACTGAGCCAACCTGGCTGGGGCGAAACTAAACATTTTAAACTTTAAACCTTCTCTGGATTTTGGTGAAGCCAATGCTGCAACTCGAAGGATCACCCTTTGCACAGCAAGGAACTAAGCGACAGTTGGGTTCAAAGATACTACAGTTTGCAATGAGCCAGGAACCAGTCAAGTATAGTGGAAATAGCAATGATCTCAGTGTTGAAAGAGCCAAGTGGAAATCCTAGTGCCTTTATTTCTCAGTTAGACTTGGGCAGAGGTAGGTAAGAGAGTTTTGGAAAACTATGAAGGGCTACAATTGAAGGCATAAAAAAGAAATAAAGTCAAGTCAGATCTGTATGTTTTTCTACCATGTGGAGCATGATCATATCATATATTCATAAAGTTTTCCCCATCACAAAGCACTTTTCAATGCCCTGCCTCCCCATAGACCTTCCTCAGATGGGATCTTGCACGAGTGCAAAGAGATCACTCACATGAAGCCCGTGGAGGGTGCCTGGGCATCAGAGCAGGCGTGCAACGAGTGGCAGCTGTTGTTACAATTCGATCTAATGACAATCCTGTGCACTAGAGATTGCCATCTCCACGGGGCCTTGAAAAACTGGGTCCAAGAGAAATAAGTGGTGTGTCCAAGGTCACCGAGCCTGAACTTGGGCTCATGCATGCTTCCTCCCCTTTCAGTGAATGTTCCTAGACACTATTCACAATGAACACGAACATATCGTAGAGGTTTCTTCCCCGTTAAAGAACAGAACAAAGCGAGAGTCCAAGTCAGATGCCCCACCATTGGCTTTCCCAGCCTTCTGGCCCTGTAATTCATGGACCCCACGTGCTGTGTCAATGCATTTGAGCTAAAGGGAAAGTCAAATCCAGTAACTTGACTAGTAAAATGTTTTGATTAGTGGATTCTACAAGACATTCTAATTTAGATTTATTCCCTGTTCCATATTACACTCTTATTAAGTACAAAAAAGTTTACCAAACCGTTCTCAGCCTGAAATAGACGTGCATCACTACTATAAAATAAAAGCCAAGAGTATAGAGGGCTTTTTTCTTTTTCTCCAGCTCTATTGAGATATCATTAACATATAATGTAGTGTAAGTTTAAGGTGTGAACAGAAGTTCTTAACCTTCTGTTTGCATAAGAATGCCCTGGTGAGTTGTAAAAAGTACTGAGGCTCAGATTCCATCACAGTCTAATTAAACAAGAATGCTTTGTAAGAGAGTTATTCCTCTTCTACTCCATCCTCGGTGGGAATGTGCAAAGCTGGAACCCAGAGCCAGTTCCTCCGACTCCAAATACAGTGCTCTTTCTGCTTCCACGTGTCAACCCTCACAGTCTACAGAAGGGAGGCCACAGTTTCAACCGGGCACAAGTTACAAAAAATGATAAAAGATGGAAGAGGTCAAAGAAGTGGGTTGGCAGGAAAATGTGAAGTTGAGGAGACAAGTTGAGGAGGAGTCAGGCTAGAGAGAAAGAATCAATGTGCATGTAATGGTTCGCTTTTCCAGATGTGGGGGAAAGTATGGCAGCGTAAGGCACCCCCTAGACTAGATACTGAAGAACTGGTCCCTACAGAGACACACTGTTTGACCGCACTGTTACTGTGGAAGCTGAGGAGCGGAATTAATCAGCCTGGCAGGCAGCTCTCAGGTAAACCTTCCTTGATGATAATTACTGTTGGACAGAGAGGTGTGCCTCTGAGGCTGAGAACGGTTTGGTAAATTTTTTGTACTTAGCAAGAGCGTAATATGGAACAGAGAATAAATCTAAATTAGAATGTCTAGTAGAATCCATTAACCAAACATTTTACTAGCCAAGCTAATGGATAGCCCCTGAGCTCCAAATTCACCTATGAGAAAGTGGCATGTCCCTAATGTGAAGTAACTGAGAAGTGGAGATCAGATTCTCTAGCTAACCATCAATGGCGGAGGCCCCTTTTGATGATCTTCCAGGGACAATTCACCAAGCCCCCTCCTTCTCCCTCCCACCCAAACACAACAGGCCCCGTGGCTCATGGGCAGTGGGGTCGGAACCACTGCCTGGAGACCCCTTACCAGGAAGCCCAGGTCAACTGCCAAGAAGGCAACTGTGGCTATTGCGAGGCAAGGCTTCCAGCTGTCCTGGCCACTGATGCTGGCACAGTTACCACCTCCCCTCGGGGCTTACGTTGGAGGCGGAATCTCTTTCCCCAATGTGATGCCTCCAGATTTGGTAGTAAGTTCTCAAATTTGTCTCAAGTAGGTAGAGTACAAGTTCTGTTCCTGTTTAACTATATTTCTTTCTTTCTTTCTTTCTTTTTAAAAAAATATATTTTATTGATTTTTTTTACAGAGAGGAAGGAAGAGTGATAGAGAGTTAGAAACATCGATGAGAGAGAAACATGGACCAGCTGCCTCCTGCACACCCCCTACTGGGGATGTGCCGGCAACCAAGGTACATGCCCTTGACCGGAATCGAACCTGGGACCCTTCAGTCCACAGACCGACGCTCTATCCACTGAGCCAAACCGGTTTCGGCTATATTTCTTTCTTGAGCTTTGCAAAACCCCAAGAGGAAAACGCCACTCTGTAAACTCAGGTTTGTCTTCTTGACCCTTGCCCGACCGTGGATGGGGGGGCCCCTTTTTCTGGTTGGTGACCAGCTCTAGCATGGGCTTCTGGCATCTGTAAGTTTCTCTGTCCTGGGTTAACCATTGCCTTTCATGTAGAATGCCGCCCTGTATAGAATCGGCCCAGAAATCTTAAAAAGAAAGAAAGATGGGCACAGCATTCCCCACTTTGGGGGGGGGGGACGGAGGGAGAGAAGAAGCACAAAAGTGTGAGGCAGACAACAATGGATCCTGTCAATTAGACTAGGTGAAGCTAAAGCGAAAGAATGCTTTGCCGAGGAAGATGGAACATGGGGAGGGAGAGGAAGGAGGCTGGAGGGGTGTGCGTACAATGGGAGTGACACCGATTGTGCTGCAAGACCTCTGGAAGCGCAGCGCAGATCTGAGCAGAGCCTTGAATAAGAGCAAGGACACAAAGCCTGGCCTGCTCACCCCAGGATGGCAAATCACCAGAATTCTGAGGGAAACCTCTTCCTCAACTCTAGTACAATCCAGACTGGGTGCTCTTCCGGAGTAATCAAAGGGGTTTCCTCAGCTAATAGGATCTCAAGTGGCAAAAGAATGGTGTCAATGACTGTTTTAAATGCCCGGATCATACAGTGTTATTTACAATAGCCAAGATTTGGAAGCAGTCCAAGTGTCCAGCAGTTAGATGAGTGGGTAGAGCAGCTGTGGTACATTCACACAATGGAATACAACTCGCCCATAAAAAAAAAATTTAAAAAGGAGAAAGAAAATTTTACCCTTTGCGACAGCAGGGATGGACCTGGAGAGCATTATGCTAAGTGAAAGAAGCCAGTAAGAAAAAGATAAGTACCATATGATCTCACTCATATGTGGGGTTCAGTGAACAAACTGAACTAACCAGCAACATAGAGACAGACCCATAGATATAGAGAGCAGGCAGACAGCTCTGGTGTTGGGGGTGGAGGTAGTGGGGGATGGAGGGACTGAGCAAAAAGGAAAAAAAAAAAGAGAGAAAGAACTCATGGGTATGGACAACAGTGTGGTGATTTCAGGGGAATGCCACCCTGTAGAATTCAAGTAGAATAGGGGAGGTTGAAAAGAGCGTAGGGGGGAATAAAATAAATACAAATAAAATGAAAGAATAAATTCTCACTTCATTAGCCACCTTTTAAAAGAAGCCTGAATAATAGAAGTAGAGGAAAATAAGCATGCCTAAAACACACTCGTGTTTTAAAAGGGCGAGATGGGGAATAGAGGCCTGGAGAACATGGCTTCTCCCTGCTGGTGTCACCGGAGGGGGCTGTGTGCGTGTGCCTGGAGAGGTCCGAGGGCTGTAGCTGTGCAGATCACATCATTTGTAGTGATTTATTAGCTGAGAAATAAAGCATGACGGGTGGGTGTGGTTACCACACCCCTAGGGTGAGACTACACTACACACACAGCCGAATCCCCCTCAGGGGTGTGGTTAGCTCATAAAACCCTGCCTCCCAGAACTGCCAGCCTCTTTAATGTCATTTATTTATTTAAAAAGAGTAGGCCAGTCAAACCTGTTTTGTAGAGTGTGGCTGTCGGCTGAGGCCCCGTCTTCCTGAAAAAAATAAGACGGACCAGCAAGCCCAACCC
>NC_137072.1:92365803-92470803 GCF_951640355.1 Cnephaeus nilssonii
TGCCTGCCTGCCTGCCGTGGGGCCCCGCCGGCCGGCGCAGCGTGGGGAGCCGAGCTGCTGTCAAAACAGAGGCCAGGAGCCTGGAGCACTCGCTAAGACACTGGCCCGAGGAAATTTGGGGTGTGATTGAAGAGAGAGACGCGGGAGGGGGGACAGCTCCTCTTTGTCTTCTCTTGGGTTACATCATTGTCTAATTAGGCATAAAATTGTCTTCATGCACTGGTATCGCGGCCTTCATAAACATCACCATTATGGTTCATAAGGACGCCATTGTGGGGAGGCCGGTCCCGAAATAGAAAGCGCTGGGGAGGGAGAGGCCTGCAGCGGGGAGCCCGGCCTTGCTCCCCTGGGAGGAGATGGATGGCCAGTGTCACGCAGATGAGGACTTGGAGCTATTAAATTGTCAGAGGAGGAGACTCTCCGCGCTGATGGAAAATTCTAGAGGCAGGACCGGAGGGGGCCTCGGGTGGGAAGAGAGGGCCCGGCCAACGGTTAGCTGGGCAGGTTGGTGGAGGAAGCCGATTCGTGGCAGAAGGAGGTGGAGTGGAGGGAGTGGGAGTCTCCCCGCCAGGCACCCTGGCCGCACCCAGCTCTGTGCTCAGGGTGCACCTGACTCGAGCTGACCTCCCACTCCGACCCATCGCCAAGGTGGGGGACAATTGGGCCCAGGGAGAGGAGAGGGGCACGGACCCAGAGCAGCTACAGGCAGTGCCAGGCTCGGAGACAATTGTTCCTATTATTCAGAGCTAAGGCTCAACCAAGCCCGGCCTCCCGCCCGGTTGGGGGGCGCTTCGCTAACTGGATGGAGATGGATGGAGGCGCCCCTGAGTCCCCCACCCCCCACCCCCCCCCCCCGCCCCCGCGTCTTGTCAGGCCCGGGGCAATTACTGTCCCGCCAGGATGGACACGCTGCCCGCCACCCTGGCTGCCCGAGCCGCTTTGGCCATTGCTCTCTCGCCGTCACAATAACCCGACTTGACATAAATAACTCCCTCGCGCTTGTCTACATCTGCTTGACCTCCTGAACCCGCGAAAAACCTTTGCTGCATTTAGCCTAATTACATCTTTCTTTAGAAGAATGCGTTAAAACTGCAACTTCTAGCCTCCTGCCTTGTCTACTACCCTTAGCTCCGGTTCTGGTGGATCTTGGAATTAACACTCTTGCAAGACAAAACATTCTGCAAAGGCTGGTTCCTCCCTGCCTATGTTTGTCTGGAGCATAGCTGAGTAGTTCCAGGTATCCCTAGCTTTCCAAGATGACTTAAATGCACTTGGAGCTCCAGGCAGCTCCTTGGAGGGGGCAGAGGGGAAAGCAGCCCTTAAGGTGCCCACCCCCTGCTTGGTCCGCAGCTGTCTGAGGACACAGCTGGGGGGCCAGGCCTCCGGGCCAGAGCAGCCAGGCGCCCAGCCTGTGCTGCCATTGACCTGATGATGTAGCAAGGGTGGGGGGCAGGCCCCGGAAGTGCCTGTGCTGGCGCCACGGGGCTGCCCTGGCAGGCGCCAAGACAACAAGGAGCCGAGGGTGGGGAGGGGAGGGGAGGAGAATGATTCCGAAGACCAGGGAATCATCTTGCCAGGCCTGTGTGCAGTGTAGACCCCCAGGAGGAGCTGGCCTGCAGATGCCAGCGCCAGCCTAGCTCTCCCAGGTGTCCTATGGGTGGGGGTGAGGGGCGGGTGCCACTGAGGTCCTCTCAGTCATCTCTGGCCTGGTCAGGCCCAGCTGGCTGTGAGTCAGAGGATCAGGACAGCATCTCAGAACTTTACAGATGGAAGGGTTCTTAGAGGTCTAATGGCCAGAGTGACCTCCAAGCTTGACGGTGTAGCAGGTCTCATCCACCCATCATCCAGGTGTGACCTCCTGACCTTTACTGATGACCCCACCTGCAGAGGATACCTGAGCAGCTGAGATTGGACTTCGCCAGAGTAAACTCTGTTGAGCTTAGATCCCATGGCCTTGGCTCTTGGTACTCAAGAGCAATGAGGAGTGGCAATTGCAGGAACAAGACATTGACTTAGCAGCTGTTATTACAACAAAACAAACACACAGTAATCTCTTGATTCCAAAACTTTGGAGCCAGTTTTTCTTCATATATATATATATATATATATATATATATATATATATATATATTCTTAAAAAAGATTGTTTAAATGTCTAAATATCTGGAGTATGGTTTTTACATTGTCACTGTCAATGTCACTGGAGGTAGGCCCAAGTTAGTATCTCTTTGATTAGGGTTCCTATCCTATCTATTCACTTACTAGCCATTAGTCATTCTTTAATTACTTCCACAAATGCCTTCTGAAGAGATGGTTCCATATGAGACACAAGAGAAAAAAAAAAAAAGAGGCACTCAAGGAACTTGCAGTTTCCTTGGAAGGAAAATCAGGTGTAGTGTAACTTGGTGCTCAGGTTGACACTATATTTGCCACTTTCTGATTCTGAGACCTACACTGGATACTGACTATCCCTCAGCCTCCGTGTTCTCATGTGTGAAATGAAGGTGTTTGGGCACATGTTCTGAAAGTCCCCCTAAATCCTCCAGGTGTTCTGAAGCATATAACTAATATTCACAGCCAGATTTGAATAAGCACCCATGTGCCTGTACAGGCTGCAGGAAGAGTGTTTCTAACCGGCCCTCTGAAGTTTTGCATTCTAAATTGTGAAGGACCAAGTACAGGGAAGGGGCGGAACACACACCAGAGGAGGAATCTGGCTGTCACTGTCTGTAAAATGAATGGACTTATTTAAGCTAAGTGTGTTTCCTCACCTGTACCGTGGGAATGATAATGTCTGCTCTATTCACTAGACACAGTAGTTGGAAGGATCAACTCTAATAAGGCATGTACATGTGTTTTGAAAACTAACAAGCATCACAGCATGGAAAGATAAGGACCAGGGAGCCAGGGCTCCACTGGGTGGAAGGCACTCCATCCAGGATGACTGCCTGGAGGGTGGGCTCTGTCTTCTGGCTCTGCAGGTTGGGAGCATGCTGAGTCTTGGGCAGCAACTGTCTGTCAACTGGAATGACCTACCACTTGCTGTGTTGTTGTTAGGATAGGATAGTCTCTCCTTGATTTTTAGCATCAACCTGTGACTATGAAAGAGAGGGTCCTTTTCATATGGAGGCAACGTCCCTGAGATCCAGTGCGTAGGACAGAAATACATGCTTCAGTAAGCTTCACTGAATTCGAAGGACTCTGCTGCTGGAAGTTTCCTTGAAAATAAGGTTTATTATTGATTGGGGGGGAAAAAAGTGAGGAAATGAGAAATTCTTTTGAAGCTTTTTAACTGACCCTCCCTTCTGAAGGAATACATGTTTTTATTCTTAGCAGGTAAGATAAAACAAAGCCCAAACATTGATTTTTTTTTCATAATATGCTCTTTTCTAAGAACTTTGTTAGCTCACTCAGAGAGGTGAAGTAAATTTTAAAAGAAACTTCATCTCTTTGCTGAAATGGGAAGTAGAAAATCTCTAGGGCTGCTGAGAGAAAGGACTTTAACTCTTTAGAGAAAGAGTGTGGCTCTGAGAAGAAAACCTTGGGAAGGGGGATAAAAAGTGTGTGTGTGGGGGAACCCCCAGAAGGAGCAGGCCCACCTTTCCCCTGATGGTCAGAATGTTGATAAAGCAGCTAGTTAGCAACGCAGTCATCCCTTGTGGCATGTGGAAATCTTCCAGGAGGTTCTCAATTAAGGGCGCTGTCTTTCCTTTCATTCTCTTAACTTTTGTGTTAAATGTTAACAACTCGATGCCATCTATTATGATGCCATTATCACAGAATGTTGACTGAACTGGTTCTTTTCTCTCGATTATGGGGCTGGCTCATTAGCAGATTTATGCATTTTTGATATCAAACTCTTTCTCCCATTAAACCTCAACTCTTGTTGACTTTCATTGACCCCCTGCCCTGGTCCCCAATACTTTTCCATATTTAATATTGAAACATTTTTTTTTTCCCTCTCAATGCCCCTCTTCGTTTAGTTGTCATCCATTTGACGGCTGTCCCTAATGGCCTGTGCTGTTTGCTCTGTTCTTGAACTTGGTGGGGTCACACAGCCTTAAACAGCGATGTCCTCTGAATGTCCACCCTTGCTGTCCCGCTAAGTTGCCCTCGTGTCACCAGCTCTGCTCTTTTCTCCGCCCCTAACTACCAACTGCTCCTAATCACTTAAACAAACACCTTCCCTCCTGGTGCCCCAGGCCCCCGGAGCCATTTGGGTTTTGTTTAGCTGAGCTGCTAATGTCCTGCCATGGCCCACCGGCAGCTTGGCCTCCCTGACCTGATCCATCCCAGCTCCTCTCCTCGGAGCGCCTGCCTTGTCCAGCGTTCCCTGGGCCAAAGGCCAGGGTCCGGGCAGGATTGACCAGCTGCTTGAGGTGACCACAAAAGACACCAAAAGACAACTTCAGCTTGAAGCAGGCAAATGAATGTATTCATTTATCTTTCTCCCCCCCCCCCCCAAAAAAAAAAAAAGCCTATCCACAAACTCAATCCACTGCCTGGCTGTAGATGAGACAAAGGGGAAATGTTGGGAAGGGGGGCAGGAGAGGCCCATCTTGCACCAGAAATCTTAGCTCCCTTCTTGGGGGCCGTCTGTTCAGTTTCACCACACTTACACGACCCATTTCCAGAATTGAAGTTGCCTGGTGTTTTGATTCTTCCTTTGCCGGTGCATTTGTGCCCCGAAGGTCCCTTCCAAATGGATACTAATTGTGGGGGCTGCACGCTGCTGGCTGCTCCAGTGCCCCCGGGGCCCGCAGGACCTGCTTCTCAAAGCCTTAATTGACAAGGACCTGTCTGTATTTAGGAGCAGCTGGTCCAGAGCGTTGGCACATCAGTGCAATCTTAACGCAGCCTCCCTAGCCCCGAGGAGGATGAGGGTAAATGTGGTTAAAATGAAGGAAGATTTATAGCCGGCCCCCTTGGGTAATACGACAGAAGACAGCTCCCAAGATTTTTCCCCCCTACGAGGGGGTTCATTCATCAGCTCTCGGTTGCCGAGTAGGAGGCCCGCTCCAGCCATTATTACCAATGGGGGAGGGGAGGAGGCCCGCTTAGGACAATTAGGCAGGTGACAATATTCCCCTTGAATGCATCGCCCACCCCCAAACCGGACCGAGGTTTCGCAGACTATCACGCTGGCTCCTGTGTCCGTGGGCCTCGGCGCGCCGGTGCCTCCGCCCGGGTCTGGCTCTGGGTTAACAGTGGCGCCGCCGCCGCCAGCGGGCCGAGAAGGGAGAGAGGGGAGTGCGCCCTGGTTGCCCTGCCCTGGAAAAGGAACGGATGCTTTCCTGGGCGGCTCGTTAGGGTACTTGAAAGCCCCCAAAGGCCCTTGGCGGGGCCCCGACTGTGTAGACCAATTTCTCCTTCCTGCGCCCCGGCAGGAGCAGGAGCGCGCGGCTCCCTGGCTTCCCGGCTCCCGGTTCCACGTCGCGCCTTGCTGAAACCTGCTCTCTCTGCAGATACGGCCATTCAGCGGGGCACAAAGAAGGTCGACCGGCCCATGAGGAACCCGGTTTTGTTGTGATGTGTGGGAAATACTTTGATGTCCGTCCGGTTCGCACGTGTGAACAGGGATAATGGCTTTGGGGGGATCTTCATTGAAATGGGAAGTTTTAAAGAGCAGAAATCCCCCGAACTTTTGCCTGTTTTTCTCAACTTCTTCTTTTTCTTTTTTTTTGATTCCTTCAGGAACAATGCCAACATTGAAGCCCTCGGTTGGAGTCTGCACAGTTGGAGATCTTTGGTGCCATTTTAGACATCTTTGGATTTCATCAATCAAACTGACTGCAATTTTCCATAAAAACCCTGAATTTGGGTCAGAAAGTGGCCAAAGTAGATAAAGATCATTCGAGCTGTCTTATAAGATGATAAATAGATATCCTTTCAGGCCAACAATGCCAAAGTGCAGTTTTGTAATTCACTTCCACGGGCTCTGAATGCAGTGCATCCAAACGATTTATCCATGTTTTGCCATGGTTTAGGAGGTGTCTTTACATCCTCGGCAATAGTAGCCTGACCTTCTCCCTACTGAGCTGTTAAGTGGGTTGCCTTGGGTGTGCCCCCTCCCTTGTTGTGTGTGTGTGTGTTTCCCCAAAACACACAAGAAAAAGTTTTTTTTTTCTCCTTTATTGCTCAAATCAATAGACTATGGGTCTGATCTAGAGAATTCCTCGCAAATAGACTGGTTGCAGAGGCCTAGGAGTTGGTGTGAAAATTCCATTTGCTCAATGGTTGCTCCTGAGGCACTTTAGACACTATTTTGACACCTTGCTGGGATGTCAACTCATTTTCCTAACCACCACGACGACAACAACAGACATCCGTTGGCAATGTGTCCTTCCTATTCTTGAATTTGACAAATGGTCCTTTGTATAAAGCGAATGAAAGGAAACCCTAAAAGAAATAGCAAAGAGAACACTCCCCAAAGGTATTTAACTCATTACCTCTAGGGACCTTTCAAGATGATAGCCGATATGATTTTTAAGTGAATAACAACATTTTATATTTTTCCTCTTCATTATTAAAAAAGATAATCTGTTTATTCAGTATAATTACATGTCACTTCCTATTTATTGCTCACCTCAGTTTAATTCCCCTTTCTTTTAAATCCTCTTGATCTTTCCCCTCAAAACGTTTTCCTTTTGATAGCACTGGCTCTTCATGGAGAAGCCATGTTTGCCATTCTTGGCTATTTATGAACTAATTATCTGGTGTGTTCTCATGAGCTCATAGATTCTGTGAGGGCATCCACAGTTACGCAGCGAATCCATTTATATTTCTTGATATAAGAATATTTTCCTATATCCATCACGTGAGCATCATCTCCCTGCTGTGCTTTGCTTTTCTATACTTGTTAACTAAATCTCAAATGCATGTTACACAGCATCTATGGAAGGGAGAACGGTACAGTGGGAGTTAATTACTGTTATTAACTTACTGGCTTTATTAGTTTTGAATGAAGCACATAGCTGTGGCTACAGTTATTTAAGCACTCTTTATTAGCTAAAATAATTTGCAATTTTTGGACATACTCTTACCATATAAAATTTAAAAATTCCTTCAATGTCTCCTAGGGCGGTGCTGGCGGGGCAGGGTGGCCTGGGGTCCCACCCTCTATATCAACTTGCTCTCTCCTGATTTAGGAGCTGGGGTTCCCTTTCAACTGCAACATGATACAAAGGGCTTCATGGCTATAAAAAACCACACTGAACAGTTAGAGAGGGGATGGTGCCGTTTCAAGCCACCCCGTTTTAAATATTCTTAATTGTGGTAAAATGCATGTAACATAAAATTTATCATTTTTAATCATCTTTTAAAAAATATATTCTTATTGATTTCAGAGAGGAAGAGAGAGAGAGAAACATCAATGATGAGAGAGAATCATCAGTCAGCCACCTCCTGCAAGTCCCCTACTGGGCATGTGCCCTGACTGGGAATCCAACCATGACCTCCTGGTTCATAGATGGACGCTCAATGACTGAGCCATGCCAGCAGCAGTTAACTATTAACCGGTTAATAATGCGGATTAGCTGTTAACCAGTTAATAATCTGGATTAATTATTAACCAGTTAATGATGTGGATTTTGTGATCCAACGAAAACATCAAAAATGAGAAACATCAAAAATGCTTTATTCAAAGTAATGTCCATCGCTAGCTACACATTTCCCCCATCTTTCAGGCAATTTGTGGATACTGTCCCAATAGAACTTTTCTTGTTTTGAGGCAAACCATTCAGAGACCCAATTTTCCACTTCTTCGTATGTTTTAAAGTGCTGCTCAGAAAGTGCATGTGCCATCAATCGAAACAAGTGGTAATCTGAAGGAGCAAGGTCTGGTGAATACGGTGGGTGGGTTAATACTTCCCAGGAAAGATCTTTTAATGTGTCTTTAACTGGTTTTGAAGTGTGTGATGGTGCGTCATCATGAAGCAAAATTACTTTGCTGTGTCTTCTGGCACATTCTGGACCTTTCACCACCAAAGCATGGTTAAATCAATGCCAACAGCGCATTTGGAGAGCTGGGCTACAGGAGATCTCCTTTCATTGAAGATTTCTGTTCTTGAGAATTACCTGGATAATTTCTTCAGTGGTCCCATTTCTGTTTCCCTACTTGCAATAAAATGAAGTATATGAAAATTCTTCACACAGGGAAAAAAAGAAAAATAAAGAAAAGTAAAAAGGGCTGTGCCTGTATATATAAAGAAGAAAAATACTCCCAGGTGAGTGAAAAAGAAGGGATTTGAAGCCATAATTGGACAGTTTGCAGGCAGATAAGTCTCAAATTTGTTGTATAATTCATTGCACCCTCTACTTCTCTAGATAACTATCACTACATCCTCAGCAATCCATATAGAATTTATTTCTTTCCCCAATACAACAACATTTTAAATTCACTATTTGACAGAAAGCTATAATTTGACAATTATCAATTATGCTTTTCAAAATTCTTTTAAAGCTGTTGTTAACATGTGCAATAAGGAGGGATGACATTTTTCTTATTTTCAATAATGACATTCATTAACTTGCTATCACCACCTCCTCTATGAGGGTAATTATTCTGGTAGTTATTGTTAACTCTTACAACATCTGAAAATGATGTGGTTTACTAAGAATTTTGGGAGATTTAAAAAGGCAATACAAAGTAAACATTTGAAACCAAATCTATCTCCTCATTTAGTTGGGTAATTTAAATAAAAACCATCTAGGTGGGTGTCATGAATTTTCTGAGTGATTTGACCTTCTGAACCCAGCTACCATATATATTATTTAGAAAAATTGTTTGTTAAAATGGCACTTTATCACTTCTTTGCAAGCATGCAATACAATTTTACTTCAGAACATTTTCAAGTTTTAATAAGGACTTAATAACCTGATTTAGAGGCAGCTAGAGCAAAGTTGTTGAATTTAATAGAGGCTAACATATGGGAAGGGTTTTAAAGAGCCATTCACATCAAAACCCCAAAATGGTTTCAATCAGCAGGTATCCTGATGTTTATTTAATGAAGAAATGTATGAGCAGCTGCTGTCTCCCAATTTCAGATGTAGTTATCTTTCATTGCAGCGCAACAAATCAGGAAGAACAGATTTTTAGCTGTAATTTGGGATCATGCCATTAGACAGGCAGGGCTATACCAGTAGATTCATAAACAAGAACAATAAGACTAGTTTAAGGAAGAAAATGAAACATCATAACAACTCGGGCGATGGAATCTGGGCGTTGTGTTTTTAGACCTATTGCTTAGTTTCTAGGTCATAAAAATGTTTTTTTCAAGTTTAGATTAAGTCCTAAAGGCCTTTGTGTAGATAAATAAAAATCCAATCTGGCATTGATTCTTGATTGACCTTGTGGCCTTATTGCAGATGGACACATGGGGCTAATTTTTGTTGCCCAGTGCATGGTAGGCATCGACAATGCCATAATATCCCTCTAACCATTCCAAGAAAAAAAAGATGGACAATTGGGCTATGATATGGCCTTGAGAGTTTATGGGGCCATTGCTTTTGGGACAGACATTCTTATAGCAGGTATATCTAGCTGTGAATGCATTGTTCATCTTGCTCCTATTTAAAGCAAATTCTAGGGATTCAGGGGTTGTAAATATATTAATTTCTCTAGCCATGTCTGTCTTTTGAACAAATATGAATTGGTGGTGGTGGTGATGGGGGGGGGCGGGGACATATACTGATTGCTATCCCTCTCATTGTCCAACATTTAGGCTGGACCTTTTAAAATGAATTAAGTTGGTATTTGGTGACCTTAATAGTAGACTCCCTACTTTAGAGAGCAGTTGAGAACCTTTTAGTAACTCTGGCCCTGGGGATACAGTCTTGCAACTTTTACCTGCTATTTCTTGTGAACAGTTCTCAAATTTGGTGGAAGTAAGAATGGTAGACCCAAGTCTGCTATGATGGGGTCTACTGTAATATGTATATTAAGGTTGTTACAGTTATAGTTTTAAATTCTCCACCCAGGGCCAATACCAATGGTGAATTTATTGGAAAGTTCTTTTAGAATACAGTTCTTTTTTTTTTTTTTGGCCTTCATTTTTTCTTTCTCTTTTTCCATTTTTTTTTTTACAGTTTTGCCATGATAAAATTTACTAACTTTTAATGTGTTTATTGGTGACTAAGGTTAAATATTTGTCTGATTTAGATTCTCAGAGGCCCTAAGTGTTTAATACAAATGTCTAGGTGAGTCTGAAAAGAAGACCAAAAAGGAGGTAACAAGCTATTATCCAATAACAGTGATTTCTAATGACTGAGTACAGGTGAGAACCAGGAGTTTTGATTCATCTGTAATTGATCTGTATTGCCTGTTGTAGATCTGGCAAGTGGGTTTGCATGTGGACTGATGGCTGTAGCCTAACACACAGCAAACATCGGGAAAGGAGCCATTCACTCGGTTAAAAGCCAGGACTCTGCTTTGAATGGGGGCCGCCCACTTAACCAGCGCTGCGACCTTGGACACACAACTTAACCTGTCCGTTTCCTCATCGGGTTGTTCACCAGGGGTCAATGGTGGATACTTGCTAAGTGCTTCGAATAAAATAGTGCATCTCACCGGTTACAGTGATCAGGCTCCCCATTCAATCCCCGCCTTCACCACGAATCCCTCACACCCAGTGTCCCCTGCTTCCCTTGGGAAAGCAGCCTGCCCCAGGCCCGAGGACTGTCCTGCCCTGACTGCTCCGTGGATCTGCTCACACTGTCGCACCTTGACCTTCTCCAGGCCAGGTGGCCACAGACCGGCTGAACCGGAGTTGGGGTCTGAGCAGGGGCGAGGCGGGGACGTGGCACCCAGGCGGACGGCTGAGACCCGGAGGGGCGCCGGGAGGCCCGCCGGCGGGCGGGTGCGGCGGGCGCACTCGGGGTGCATGCTAATGAGCCGCGCGGGCTCCCCCGCCGCCGCCGGCGCGCTCGCAGCGCAGGAGCCGCGCCCCGGCCGGGGCACGCGGTGCCACTCAGGCCCGCGGGGGGCGCGCAGCTCGCAGCAGCCTCGCTCCCGGGCCTCTCAAAGCCCCTTTCAGCAGCGCTGCGGGCTACGCACCGGAGGTGTCTGGAGCGACATAAAAGCGCATTATGAAAATTATAATATCAGCCACAGAGCATGTCCACGGAGGCAGCTCTGCACCTTTGAGGCATTGAGCCCCGTTCGGCGGGGCCGAGGGGGGAAAATATCCATTTGAATTCGGCCCCTGAATGGGGGCAGCGGCGGCGGCAATGACAACAGTGCCTCCTTTATCCCGCCGGCCACTTCGCCCGCTCGCTCATTCCCGGGCGGTGGCACCTTGTCTCCCGATGGCAAGGGTGTGGAGCGGGAGGGGTCCCGGGAGCACAAGGAAGCAGAAGTGGGGGGGCCCCCCGATTCACAGCCGGGCCCGGCCAAGGAGCGTTGTCATTCGGATCCCCAGGAGAATGATAAATGAGGCTTTCTGGGGCCCGGGGAGATTTCTGTTCTGCTGGGGACCGGAGGATCGGGGGTCAAGGGCTGGTTCCTTGGCCGGAGGCTGGGAGGGAGTGGATTCGGGGGTCCTGCCCTCTCTGCTGGCCTGCGTGCCAAGCCGGAGTAGCCATCATTCGGGTATTCCCCATCAGAGCCCGGGTTCCAGCCAGCATCTGGAGTTACGGGGTGGGCGAAGGGGAACACCCGTAGGTCCAGGAATCCGGGTGCAACCTCCCCCCCCCCTGTGTCTGGGCAGGGACCGCGCACATCTTGGATTCCAATGAGGGAGCCAACACCTGCAGTCTCATCCGGGACAAAGCGAGGTCGGGGTGGGCCCCGCAGGAGGGTCTCCTTACAGACTTCAGCGGCTGACTCCCGTCACCCCAGGATCCCCTCGGACTCCGGAGGGTCCTGGGGGAATTCGCACGCTGGGGACCCCCCCCCCCCCCCGGGGCGGGTATGATCTATTACAGCAGATGAGTTGTCCCGCCATTCAGATCCCTGTCCATTGTCTTGTTAATCACTTTTCACCACGAGCGGCTCCGGACGGTCATAAAGCTTTTAATATTAATAAGGCCCAGCGCCCCAGCCCCCGCACGGCGGCCGGGGGTCCGGAGCGGCCCCGCAGACAACGCAGGTGCCCGCTGCAACCTGTTCAGCCGGCCGGGGCGGGGCGGCCGGGGTGAGCGGGCGCCGGTGGCTGGGAGGCAGGTGGCGCCGGGCTCCATCCAGCACAAGACTGCGAAGAACATAAAAAGCAAAACAAAACAAAAACGCCCGTCCAAACTAAGGGGTTTGTTTGGCTCCGACTTGTGTGCCGAAGAGTTTAACTCTCGGGGAGAGGGGAGGTGAGAGCTGGGGGAGGGGGGGTGGCGATGGGGGGGGGGGAGGGGGCCCGCTTGGGCTGGGACGTGCCATTTCCTGTGGTGAAGCCAGCATTGGCTGCTAATAGAGATCTAATTGATGGGTGAAGTCCCATTTCCGCGCGCTCTCCTTTATTGCTCCATCCAGTCTGTTGCAAAATATAACCTTAATCTGATTTAGCAATTCCTCCAGGATTCGGTGCGAGCTTCCAGCCCAGGAAAAAAAAAAAATCGTTATTAAAAAAGTTAAAGTGCAGACGTGGATTCGGTGCGTTGCCTTTTTAAAAATCTTGCCCTAGTTTCTGACATTTAGCACTTCCTCTGTTTTGTAACCGCCCGGTTTTTATGATTATTAACAAAACACAGCCCAGTGCGTGTCTGTTGCAGATGCCAATTAGCTCCTCCCCCGCGCCCCCCCCCCCCCACCTCCATCCCCGCAAAGGTCCGGGTGCTTGGGTGGAGGGCTGGAGGGAATGGCAGGCCGGAGGGAATGGCAGGCCGGAGGGAATCCGCTGGCGGCCACAGTGGTTTAGGGTTTCTGATCCCATCCCTAACCCAGGATTCCTGCAGAGGTCGCCCAGGGACAGCGGGCCTGGGAGCTGAAGCTGTCCGGTACCTGGGGGTGGCATGCTGGTGGGAGGGGCCGGGGCTGACCAGAAGCCAGCGCTCTCCCAGGGTAGATTCCCAACAAGATTTAAAAGTAACAGCACAGGACATGCAGTTGCCTGGCCCACAGAACAGCTGTGTGGCTGCACGAGGTGGTCCGGAGGCTATTGCTCGGGGGCTCGGGTGGTGCCGGAAGGAGATGGAACTCGGCAACTTGGCTCTCCTCTGACAAGTGGACTGGAATCTAACCAGGAGGCCATTCCAAAGTGATGGCTTCCCTCCTCCCATCCCGCCTGTCCCCTGCCCCCCAAAACCTCTTCTCTCCTATAAGTTAAACGCATATCCTTCTCGACTCCCAGTTGGTTCTAAGAGACTGATTTGACCAGAGAAATGTCTCTGTTTTTTTTTTATTTCCTCCTCTTCTTCCTCCAGGAAGGCTGGGAAAGACCTTCAGGGAAGTACATCTGTATGTAGATAGCCGATGTCAATCATAGACATTGTGACAAGAATATACACCAACAGACCCTCCCTGAGCTCCTCTTCACCATGTCAACAGAGTTCTGTAAGAAAAACGGTCGGGCTTAAGCCGTAGGATCTTGGTGAGAGTCCATCTCTTAGCGTTGGCTTTCTCACTTTGGAAATGCCATTGGAAAGAAACTCTCTGTTGCAGCTACCTCCCAAGGCTGTTTGGAAGTAATGTGGGCCACCCCCACCTCCCTTAATGTGTTTATACATAAAAATAAAGTGATCATTATGAAAACCTAAGAATAGAAATCTGAGTCATTGGAAGTTTGGAAAATTGTGGAAGCCTCCTTTCCCCGAATATAGAAGTGGGTTTTGTTTGGGTTACCTGGATGGCGATTCATGACTCACTTTGCCTCTGAAGGCCCTAAATTCAGTGTCAGGCTTCTTTCCTGACTTGAGGTCCCCCAGACTTTTCTTAAAACCAACATTTGCACTCTAGCCAGTTTGGCTAAGTGGCTAGAGCGTCAGTCAGCGGACTGAAGGGTCTCGGGTTCAATTCCATTCAAGGGCACAGGCCCAGGGTGCATGCTCGGTCCCCATTAGGGGGCGTGCAGGAGGCAGTGGTTCAATGATTCGCTCTCATCGTTGATGTTGCTGTCTCTCTCTCCCTTCCTCTCTAAAGTGAATAAAAATATATTAAAAAACAAAAACCAAACACAAACTAGCTTTTGCATCTGTCAGTCTTAACCACTTTTTGTGAAGCTGTGGGCTCCATTTCCACCAGCAAATAAATGAGTTCCTTAAGAAGAAAGACGGAGAAATGCATGCTTGTCATCCTGGGCTGATCAGTTCATTTCCCACGTGCAGCTGTAGGAGAGCTCCCTGAGCAGCCCAAAGGGTGAAGCCCGAGGATCTGATGGCCGCGGAAGTCGGCCTGTGCACCCCGCCCCAACGTTTGTGGGGCCTTTTTCCTCCCTGAGATCTGGGCAGTGGGAAGGCGCGCTGAGGCATTCCCTGGCCCCGCTGCCTCGGCAGCGCCCTTGATGGGTTTAATGAGGCGGAACACCGTGAAGGGGATGTGAACTGGTCCAAATGATTGATGACGCCAGGGGCAAAGCCCAGGCGTTTGCAGATAAAGCCCCATACAGCCCGTGATAAAGGCGGGATAGTGGCAGGGCTGGGCTCCTTCAAAAGCTGTGGTCCAAACGCATTGAGAGGAAACAGGCAGGGAAGGTGCTCTGTTGTTACCTAATCAGTTCATGCACTAAGCCACCAGCCGCAGAGAGCAGAGGAGGGCTGCAGAGGAAGTGGGGAGGGTGAAAGGCGAATCTCCCTCTCTTTCTCACACACACACACACACACACACACACACACACACACACACACCAAGGCCCACCTCCCACTCTCTCTTCTGGCTTAGCAAAGGCTAGATTAGTGTCAACCAACACAGATGTCTGGGTACTCAGCATGGGACCGGGACCAAGGCATCCCTTTCCATGGGGCATAGAGAGAGAAAGGGGGGGGGGGGGGGGAGAGAGAGAGAGAGAGAGAGAGAGAGAGAGAGAGAGCGCAAAGGCACCAAGAAGAGCAAAGAAACTGTCCACTGCGTGGCAGGCCTCCGTGTTAGGGCACCTGCTGGCTCCCTTCTTAGCTGTTAGATGCAATTATTAAAACAACAGGTTCTAGTCATGGAAAGTGAGGGGAAGAGGGGTGGAAATGGGGAGTCCCAAATCCACCCAGGGATTTCAATGAAAAAAAACACCACAAAACAAAACCCACACCAAAAAACAAAAACAAAAAAACCACCACCAACAACACATGACGAGTCTTCTATTTTTCTGTTATAAACAACTAAATAAAACAAGATTCATAGGCTTAGGGTGAAAAAAAACTAATTAATTTTCTATACTTATTACTTTTGAAAGGATGATTTGTCCTTACAACAAATTAAAAAGATAACAGTCGTGGCTAGGAATAATTTTGGAATCAGGGTGCACAGTGACTTGGAGAAGCAGTAGCTGCAAAGTGAGCATAAATATTCTGATAGCAAGCGACACTCTCCGGTTAAGCTGCTTAGGCTAACTAAGAAATAGAATGAGCGTAGGAACAAACGTGACCTTTTTTCCCTCCTGGGCCTCAGAGGCTGGTGGGCAAACATAGTCTCCTTTTTTTCCACCACCCACTTACTTGTAGGTCTGAAAGGGTTAAGAAACATTTTCATTCATGGAAATGGAAGTTTGGGGTTTTAGTAGGAGCATAATTTTGACACAGTTGTTGATATATCTATAAGTTCTACCTGTAAGTTTTAATCACTTACTAGAACTTGACTTCAAGTTCTCTTCTGTGGATGTAACTATGTTTGAGATTCTATGTTTTAAAGGCCATGTATGATAATGGTGCTGGAACGCATGAAGAAGTGGTAAGGACAGCCCTTGCCCCACACTTCTGCTTTAAAAGGAACTTGCCAGGACATTAGCTTTCTACCACATTAAAGAGCATTTGTATAATAAAGTAATTTATTCCGTTCATTTTTACTATTCATGCCTATTAACTGCAGGTCATTCCCACTTCTTTTGTTTGAACTTAGAAGGCAAGCCCCTGGAATATAGGTGTCCTGTCTATTGAGTGATTGTGTACTGCATTCCAAGCAAGTGGAACTTAATAAATAAATCATAGAAGTTTATCGTTTAAAAGAGAAAAGATGGAAAATTATGGCTTAGCACCTTTGCCTTTTTCCTTCCTTTTTTTGGTTTGTTTTCTTTTTCTTCTTTTTTGTTTTTTGTTTTTTTGTTTAGCACCTTTAGATGAAGACAGATAATTAAAACCCTTTTCTCTGATTATAAAGCAATGTATATTATTTAAAAAGGTTTTTGAATATGTTGGTTTAGAATTCTTTAGAAAAGAAAATTCCATGATCAAATTTCTTAATATTCCCTTGACTATATTCTCTTGAAAACCTTCCTCAATTTATTGTGTTAAAGTGAATCTTTTTCTTTCTTTCTTGAGCTCCGAAATATTATATGCTCACAAAAACCTTTTGGGGACAAAGATGAGACCAAGCCTGAAAAATATTTAATCTTGAACACAATTAAGGCTTCTTTGAGATTCAAGGGGAACCCCAATCTTTTAAAGACAACACTTAACTGCAGTCAGTGCCATCTATATAAAATATTTTTGGCCATATCATTTGTCAAATTGGGTTGTAGAATTGAGATAATTATCCATATAACTCAGTTGAATAGATATGTGATGAATGTGAAAATGTTCCCTGGAAGTATTTTCACAGTGTCTAGGCATAGTAAAGTATGTATCTCTGTGCATGTTATTGAGAGAAAAGAGATTTAGAGCCCGGACTCTCTAATTAATTCAACTAAATGGATTTTGTTTATTAAATACTTGCTTAGCTCTCATGGTCTCTTTGTCTATAAACAAAATAAATTGTGAGCTTTTTGGAATAAAAAGTCTATTGTGTATCTTGGATTCCCTACTACCAAGTAGAAGTGTCTAGTATTGTTAATCTAAGGCTAGAACAAATCAAGTTTGCCAAAAGTTGGCCTAAATTTCTTTAAAAAAAATAGAATTTATCGGGGTGACATTGGTTAATAAAGTTATATAGGTTTCAGGTATACAATTCTGTAATACATCATCTGTATATTGTATTGTATGTTCACCACCCCAAGTCCAGTCTCCTTCCATCACCATTTACACCCCTGTATACCCTCTTCTACCGACCCCTGTTCCCCTAAATTTCTGATTGAAGGTCCTAGAAACTCCCAGAGTTGTAATGGGTCCCCTGAGAGCAATATGTTTACAGAAATTATTCAGGACAAAAAACACAGCAAACTTTTTATGTAATTATTTTCTAATTCATGTTGGAAATAGATGCACCTACAAGGTGGACTTTAATTGGCTGCTATAGAGGAAAAGCTCCTATTGTCTTTTTTTTTTTTTTATAGTTTCAAGTTCCTACTGTTTAACTGGATTTCAAGAAAAATTACAAAGTAGGGTTGTGCAGATGAGTGAATCAGCATTTTTGTACCTTAAATGTCAAAAATTGAAATAATTATAATTAGGGAGAAGATATAGGAAAATATCCCAGCATTAACTTAAGTATATAGGATTATTTGCATTAGGGAATGTTTTGTTGTAATCATAATAAAGATGCTAATGATGAGAAGACTTTCCTGCAAGTGAGTTAAAAAGAATAAAATTTCCACCAGACATTGTAAAATATGTCTCTATTTCCTTTCTTCTCCCAGCTTAATTCAAATTTTGTTTTTTTTCATTAAAAAGGAAAATAGTTGATTATTACCTCTTCATTTACTTTGTTTTAAGGAAGGTCAAGGGAATGAGCCTAAAATTGCTTTAAATTTTTCAGGGGCGGAATTTTTACTTAATTTTTTTTCATGATAAATATTATTTTATTAAGTTGTCCAAGCATCATGACTAAGATTATGCACACATTTGCATAGCTATTTCTTTTTGCTTAGCATTTTCCAGGAATATTTTATTTGCTTAAAAGTGCACAGTGAAAAATTTTTGCTCTTCCTCTAATAACTGGCTGGCTGAGAAATAAAAATGATGAAACTTTTCATGTGCTTAGTCCTCATTGGATCTCTAGGGAAATCTGGAAAGAAATGACAAAATAAGTAGCTATAGTGACTGAAAAATTGCATTTGTTCAAGTGTAGGATGGAATTCATAAACATTGGGATTTACATAACTACTTATATGACTATAGAGTTTCATAAGCAGGAAGTATTGATGCTTGCTATTTACAGGGCTATTAGTTTTAGTACATTTGTTTGATAGGGATGTAGGTGGATTTTGTTTGTATATTTAAATGAGGCTGTGAATAGCTGCATTCGTATTCTTTTTATTTTTATTTCTTCTATCTTCTATGATAAAAAGCAAATCAAAACAAAGAAACCTAATGGCCTTAACTCAAATTCAAATTCTTTGGGCCTCTTGGTGAAGCTTGAAGGTCACCAAGTTAAACACACAATAAGATATAAAAGTTTGGCTCTTAGAGTCAAATATGTTTACCCATATTGTGACTAACAAGATTTCTTCCCAGCTTTAAAAATGTACTCAAATTCATTTATAAAAGAGGTTGGTCATTAGTATTGTACAAAGACCTTAGCTATGCGTTGTTTAAATATATCATTCATTTAAACTTAGAAACTTAATGTTTATATGCTTCATTTTCCTTTGCACATATAAAACATGATCCATATTCTTAAAGACCATTCATCTATTTATTACTTTTGAAAATAAATGTCACTCACAATCTGGCTGTCAAATATTCCAGATACAATTTTGTGAGACTCTTTTTTTATTACATTATTTTCCCACAGGTCTTTATAATAAACATTACTTAACTCATTTTCTCCATAAACCGTTCTCAGTACATCCTACCCTCCCAACGAAAAATTTTTTCCTTTATGTATTCGCAGTCTTTTCTGTGATTTTCATTATCTGGTGTAGCTTAGGAATGTGTCTTTAAAAATCTTAAACAGTTATTTAAGGGGAAAAAGTGCCCTCTGGAAGTGAATAAAATGCACAACAAAGATTGGCTGGGAAGTGTTCAATGTGCCTTGTTTGCCTTGCTTTCTTCAGAAGCCACTCCCGTCAGTGGTCAGTTATAATAAAGAAAGAACAAAGTTCCTTGATGTGAACTGAAAAAAAGAAAAAAGAAAAAAAAGAAAGCTGCCTGCAGTTCCTTTCAATTGCTCCGTTGCCCAGGCAGGCCGGCCTCCAGCCAGAAGCCAGCAGGCAAAATTTAACAGCCACGCTTCAAAATGTTAGTAGCAGCTATCAATGCATCCATAACTCTTAGCCCTCAGATATGGGGTCATCTTTCAATACTACCCCACTGTCATATACAACATTTGTCTTGTCCCACATTCAACTGATTGTGTCAAACTATGGAGTGACTATATAATACACATATACAATAGCACAATGAAAGCAATAATCTCCAACCCAGTTTCTTTATTTATTTGAGCGCTATTACAAAGTTTCCTGCAGTAAGGAGTAGCTGGGGAGGCTGTGACATGATCCAGCCCACAGTGGATCTTAGAGGAGTCGAAGCTCTGGAGGGTTGAAAGACAGCATGCGATTCCTAGGCTGTTAATGCAAGAATCTAGCTTTGCCGTTACTTCAATAACCAGTCTTGTTTTCCTAAATTCGTACATATTTTCTAAATATAAAACTACTTATATTATGTAGAATCTATTTTCTATTTTTACTTAACAAGTATATTCTCTCACAATATTTATGTATCATGGCTAGAAAAGAATAGGTTATATAAACAGCCATTTACTCACCTTGATTCTTTGACCAAAATGTAACCTACATACAATGGTATTTTGTTGCATTTTATCTATGTATAAAAGCCTTTAAGAAATAAAAGTTGGCTTTGGAGAATGTTTGCATTTTTCTTTGAATCCACACCTGCCAAAAGGAGTGAAATGTCAAGTCCATAGAGGACATTTAATTATTTAGTCACTGCAAAGGTTGATGAAGCATTTAGATCCCAGCTGAAATGTCTGGATAAAATAATACTGAGATGTGCTGAACTCAATTTAGAAATACTACATAAAGCAGAGATTTAGTAGCTAAACAATAGTTCCAACAAAAAGCTGTGATACAAATACTCTGGTGATTAGGATTTGTATGAAGCTAGTTAATTTTTTAGTCAATTATTTCATTTTGCAATTATACTGCAGTGTGTCTGAGCACTAGCGCCCACTTTTGCCATGGCAACAGTGTGAGAAAAAATGACAAAGAAAGGCATGAATTTCAGGAGAGCAGTGTTCAGCAATCAGAAGAAATGCTTCGTTCAAGAATATACGCCAGTTCACGATAAATATGAAAATGGCCATCCAAAAACAAATTGCATGGTGAGGGAGGAGAGGGTCTTAACCCAGGTGTAACAAATAATTTGTAATTCGTGTACATTGCAGAGCAGAGAAAGAGCTACTAAAAGCAGAGTTAGTCTCCTTCGGAGTATATGTCCAAAAAGAAAACGAATCTTGTAAATATCTCCGCAAAAGTCAATTCTCTTTCAGCAGTCAAACAATGCTCTTTGTAACATAGCTGCAAAGTACGTGGGGTTTTCAGCCACACTATAATATTTTTACAGCCCCGCAGTCACCATCTATTCCATATACACAAACATCCGCGTACCCAGAAAATAATTGTGGATAATTCAATGTTCAGATTCGATAATGGATGCTCAAATAAATATGAGAATTCCAAGCAAATTTGTGCAAATGAAAAAAGATTTCCTCTGACATAATGGCATGGTGCAAGGCTGTGTGTAATGAGCTGTAATTTGTCTGGAAGAGCATTTTAAAGGGGTTGAGCCATCCACTGGCAGGCCAGCAGCCGCTCCAAGTCTTGCCGCAGTGAGCCGGCCTGCCTCGTCTCAGAGGAAATTACACCACAAGCAGGCCAAATTTCTGACAACTTCCATAAATTATTTCAGATTTTCATATTTCAAATTTCATCTGCATTCATCATGTGAGTTTGACTGGGGAAAAATATCTAGGAGGAGCTCTGCTAGCATTCAATGCAGCAGTCCCAGGAGCCTGCCCTGGGACTGGCTAATTTAATTTCGTTTTGATTAGATTATTCTTGCTGCAGTCTACTGCCAATCTGAAGTATTGTGCCTTCTCTTCTACTTAACCTTCCTGCCCCATGCCTGCTCCAGCCTGCATGCAGCTCTCTGGATTGCAGAATATATTTGAACAATCAAAGTTAGGAGTTATTATTTTGCTTTCCATTGTCCATCCTTATAAAAGCACACATCTTTCACTGGGCTCCCTCTTCCCAGAAATCGGATTACTTTTTTTTTTTTTTTTTTTAGTTTGTAATATTGTTTACCATTTTCAGTGGAAAGTGCCCTGTAATTTAGGTGGAAAATCTAAAATCATTACTAAATCTCAGGATGATGCAATAGACCCTAAATGAGGATCATCTTTAAAACAACTATAATCATCACTAGGCGATACACAAGAGACGGAAAACAGGTAAATAATGAATACCCCCATCCATTAAACTACAAATCTATTGTAAACCGAAGTTATTTTTCAACCCTCTACCTAATGGTCAATGAAGAAAACCCTCTGTAATCGGTCTTCCTAGGCAGGACATTAGAGATTCCGCATGCAGACTCTTGTAAACATGCAAAAGCATAAACATGATTAACTTATGAAAAATACTGGCACAATAGCAAAATAATCTGGGAAGCAGGCTCAGTAAGGTTTTTAAAAATTCTCAAATTTAATTTGAATACATGAGATGACGATTAACAGTAAATATGGATCATGGGTACCTCGAAATGCATAAT
This sequence comes from Cnephaeus nilssonii, assembly GCF_951640355.1. Lineage (NCBI taxonomy): Eukaryota > Metazoa > Chordata > Mammalia > Chiroptera > Vespertilionidae > Cnephaeus > Cnephaeus nilssonii. The sequence continues at coordinate 92,387,542 of NC_137072.1, forward strand.
CACAATTCCCCGCCCCCTATTTTTAGAACATGGCTGTATTTCTGTGAGATTCAATAACTGAGGAACACCAAAAATGTTTGTCACTTACTAAGTTAGAGGCAGGATTATTAGAAACGTAGATAAATAAACAAAGCAAATGTTGTTCTTTAAGTAATATCTATCACTTCCTCCTTATTGAGTTATTTCTTTAAACAATATAAGTTTTTTTGATGCTATGTGTCTGAACTGAGGACTTTAGGTTCTTTATTGTTCTCCATTTTGATGAAAAAAAATTGAATTGGGGTCTGTTCTATTGAATTTTGTTCAGTAAATATACTGAAATCATATTTTTGTTAGAAACTATCAATAAATCCAGTATAAGAAAAGTAATAAGATACAAATATGAACAGGACCTTTGCAAAGGAAATATTACAAAGAGAGTGCACTCAGAAAATATATTAGGGAATTTTTTTTTCTCCCTTGTGCTGGAAGAAAATACAGAAAGAAAGACACAAAACTGCGTTATTTTTAATACAGATTCCGTGCTTGAAATAAAGACAATTCTAACCACTATCTCACATGGTTCATAAATTCATTTTTCCAGCATTGCAGTTAAAAAAATACATTAGGAACAAACCTAAATCTTTTTTTCTACGACAAAAATACTTACTAAAAAGACATCACATTTGAGAAATCACTGGACTTCCCAGGTTATGAAAATTTGAACTTTTTGCTGTCCATATTCTACTAGAGGGTATATAACAGCCTCAACTCTTTATTAAAATCAATTTCAATAGCATCTGTGGCTAAATCATCTATATGCAGAATTCCATTATATTCTATCAGTAATATTCTAGGAAAAAAGGCACAAGGACTTAACAAAAGCTATTATGGATACATCTTTTGATGCAATAGGTGGGGTCTATTCCCTCTAGTTTTGGAGATATTAGGGGTCAAGAGAGAAAAATTAAACATGCTGAATGTTATTTTTTCTCCCACTTGTTTAATTGAATTAATACTGTGGGAAAGAAATGACAATGTAAACTAAGCTGACTCGAGGCAGGAATGACGTTGTACTAGTAAACTAAAGTGACTCGAGGCAACTTCATTTTGTGAAGTCATAATTTGCTCTCTTCTATGAAGTCAGACACTGGACGATGTTCACTTGGGGTGCTAGAAGCTTCCATGGTGTCTTCACTTTTATATGTCACCATGGAAACAAGCACCTTGAAACCCAGAAAACTTTAATGACATTCCCCATTGGTTTAGACCTTTGAACAGTTCTATATCCACTTGGATACTAGCGACACTTGTTAAATAACTTTTCAGTAACTAGAGGGCGTAAAGGAAAAAAAGTTTGCAATTCAGTATTTGCAGCTTGTCTTAAGGTTCTAAAACTTGTTCTAATAAAATTAAATGTTTGTACTTTTAAAGTCCTATCTAATCACTCTCTTGAAAATCTTTGGGACTTAATGTTGGAGCCACTGTGCCATTTGGCAAGGAGGACTGGCAATTAAGCTTTTTGTATCCAGTATTCAAATTTGAGAATGTCACTTTATTACTTTGATTTTTAATTATGGACCATGTCAGCAGAAAGACTTCCATTGAGTGCAGTAAAAGAAAAAAAAAAAAAAAAAGAAAACCCTTCTTTCCTGGAAATGGCAGTCAATGAAGTGAAAAGCAGCATTCCTAGAAATGTATAATTTATGATTGAAGTAAGAGGCTCCTGTGGGCTCTCATAAAGGTAGTTTTAAGCAAGGATGGAGGCTTGCGGGAGTATGCACATGGCTGGGTGCCTTTGGCAGTAGAGTTTTGGCTTCTGATCCTGGGGAGTAGCCTAATCACTTCAAACTTTGTAAGCTGCGCTGTGGAAGAAATGCAATTAATTAGATGTCCATGCTGTAGGAAGACTAACATCTTTTCAATAGAGCAGGAAGGTTGTTGCTGATAAGAAGGAAAATTAAAGCCTTGTTATGATGGACCATTTTTCTAAGGCGGGAGCATTTTATTCTAGCTTTGAGTTAAAACTTTTAACCCCCTGCCTCCATAATTTAGAGGCTCCTACGTTGCCTGCTTTGCATAACTACATGGCACATTATATGCTATGCAGTTGTCCTCTTGGGGGGGTCATTTTCATAAAATGTAGTGGGAATAGTGCCCCCTAGTGTTGGGGGCGCCGTCAAAGTCATTGTTGAATGGTCTCTGTTGTGTTTCTGTCCAGAAGAGAAGACAGAAATGGGAAGAGAGAAAAGAACCACAGGGGTCCATTTTTTTTCTCAAGTGCAGCCCTTAACTTTCTCTTCCATGTGACTTTTTCCAAACCACTATTGAAAGGTACTTATTGCTGGTCTGGATCTGCCTAAATGAGGGAGTGGGAGAATGGGAGCCTAGCCTGGCTGCATTTTGAGGGTCGCTCTCCTTTTGACCTCGTTCATGTAGTCAGAGCCTAAGCTTGCTCAGTCGGATGGGCATCTTTTCACGTGTCTGAGCGGCAGTGCTGCGTTAGAAGTGAGACCCTGAAGCCAAACGGACCCTCGTGTATCCTTTCAAGGTGTCTTTTTTTTTTTGGAGTCAAACAGAGGCTTCCTTATCCTCAGAGAGACATATTCAGTCCAGAAAAATCTGATTCCGAGCACGGGGGTTTGGATTACTGGTAGAATTAGTTCATTATTTGAAAAAAATTGTTACCTAAGGAAATGGACAACTGGCTTAAAACCCAGGCCCATGATGTTTACACCTTTGGTTGAGAAAGGAAGACTTAGGGCAAAGAGCATGTAGGAGGCAGATCAGAAGAATTAACCTTCTGGGGTTTCACTCTCCTCATCTGTAAAATGGAGTGAGTGGATTAGATTATGTCTTGAGTTATGAAATGTGTTGAAAGTAATTGCAAATTAATAATAGTCAAAATATAGGAGTTTATGAACTGTAATTGCATTTGATATTGGAGCAATTTTGCATTCATGTGCTCCCAATTATGCTTTCTTGGGTGTGGGAGAGATAATGGTGAGTTACAGTCAATGCCACGGGAATGGAACTGTGTCAACCAGAGAGTATCATCCACTAAGAGTATGGCAGGGAGTTCAGAGTTGGTCACTGCTGAGCCAGTAGACCTACAAGGCAGCTTCTGTCTGGCAATCAGTGGGTGTGGGTCAGTTCTTGGATACACCTGTAAAATAGGTAAGTTCATCTTCGGTATTTCACTGCTCTTTACCTTTTTGGCATTTCATTTGCTCTTGCCTCTTTCTTTCCTCAAAATGAAATTGACCTATTCCATTGTGGGTTACTCCAGTCCAGTTTTATAAGGTGTAGTTCATGTAACCCTGGTAGGGCTCAAGATTATTTTGGATGGAACCTGCATGTATATTTGAAATGTAAGATCTATTTATTTTAAATTGTACTGGAAACACAATTTGTTCAACACAATTGTGATCCTGGAATATCATTGCTTAGGGCTAGGCTAAGGTAGGAATATGTATTTTCTTAAACTAAGTCAATTTAAATAAAATATTGAGTATCTATAATAATAAAAGCATAACATGCAAATTGACTGAATGACCGAACAGCAGAACAACCGTCCGGACAACTTTCCGGACGACCATGCTATGACACCCACTGGTGCCAGGACAGCCAAGGTGGGTGCGATGCAATTGGTCGCAGGCCGGGCCATCATCCCATGATCGCCCTGCAGAAGGAAGACCAGGCCACTGGCTGGCGGAGCGATCAATCGGGGGCTCCTTGATCACCCCAAAGAGGGAGGCCCAGGCCACCAACCGGCGGACTGTGATGGGTGGACGGGGCCTCCCTCTGCGGGGTGATCCATTGAGGAGCCCCGGTAGGTGGGTGGGGCTTACCTCTTTGAGGTGATCTGTCTCGGGGCTCCTGGACCGTGAGAGGGCTGAGCCCCCCCCCCCCCAGTGCACAAATTTCGTGCACTGGGCCTCTAGTGTAATCATATAACAATACTACAATGTGGAAGGAATCATGAAGGTGGTACATCAAGGACTGAAATTGGGAAATTTTGGATAGATTAATTTTTGCTAAAGAAATAGAAAATCATTTAGTGAGCTTTACTCCCACTCCAAGTAACAGAAAATCATAAAATTACAGTGGCCTTAAGTGACAGAAATGGAAACCATTTGCTATGGGAACTCCAATGATACTCTGTTTATCTTTGTGTGATAATTCTAACACTGCTGTCTAGAGCTTTTGCTAGTTCTTGCTTATGGGGTCTTGGTTGCTTGTGTGTACTGTGATTTTTTTTTTTTTTAATCATGAGCTCTTACTCCTTACCTAATTCTATGTGACTTTCTTTGAGGTCTGGTTTAAAGGATTGTCCGCCCCCCCCCCCCCCGCCTTTTTTCCCTAGGTTCCTTGGGTAAACTACCCAGTAAAAACAACTTAAAAAAAAACCACCACAAGATTTGGGAATTGAGAAGAGGTTTGGGAAACAAAAGTTAAGAAACTTTTTTTTTTTTTTGCAATTACAGTTTACATTCAATATTATTTTACATTAGTCTCAGGTATATAGCATAGTGGTTAGATATTTACATAATTTACAAAGTGATCCCTCTATTAATTCGAGAGCCCACTGGGCACATTAAGTACTACTTTAAACTAAATTCTAGGCGTGAGGTTTTTTCAGACCTCTAAGGTATGATGAATTTGGGTTACAAACCTTTGTGGGGGCCAGCTTTGGATCATGAACTATCAGGAGGGATTTATGTCTACCTTCTTCCACTCAGTGCCAAGGTCCAAGATAGGCAGTTTTCTTGCTATCCTTCTAGAGAGTAAGTTTATTTAGTTCACCTTCACTTGGGCACTTTGTCTCTCATCCCCCATGGTCCCCATGGCCATGAAATTTCCAAGCTCTGAACCATGTGGGCTCAACAAATGTTCATGGCGTAGGCTGACTTCGGGCCCAAAGTACTTTTCTGGGTTCCTGCTTTCTTAATTAAGTTTGGGCTTCTGAATATTTCATACTTATTTAACTTACGTATTGATGCATTTAAAAGTTTAAAAAATAATTTATAAAAGGACTCTCATAGATGGTTGGGGGAATATAAATTGGTACCACCACTTTAGAAAACTGTTGGCAGTATGAACTAAGACTAAACCTAGGCATATCTTATGTATAACCTAATCACTGTATTCATAGCTATATAATCAATAGAAGTACATATACCAATTGTCTCAAAGACACTGATCGGAATATTCATAGCAACCTGTTCACAATGGCCTTACAACTAGAAACTACACAAACCCCCAGCACCAGGAGAATGGCAAAATAAGTTGTGGCATGTTTTACACGACTATACTGAGGTGGGGAATGAACAAACTACATTGGCATGCAATAATGTGAATATATCTCACAAGCATAAGGAAAGAATCCAGACACCGAAGAGAACATCCCATGTGATTTCATTTAAATGAAATCCAAAACCAGCAAACTAATCTATGCAGTTGGAAGTCAGGGTGGTGATTGCTCTTGGAGGATAAGTACCAGCAAAAAAGCACAAGAGAGGCGCCTGTGATACTGAGAATTTCTTTCTCATTCTGGGTGCTGGTTCTACAGGTCTATTTAGTTTGTGAAAAAATTCATTAAGCTGTACACCTAAGACACCTGCATTTTTGTGAATATACATACTTTTCTAAGGAGGAAAAATACCTTATACGTCATTTTGAATTCTGTCTAGTGAAAACAGCGGTCAGAGTAAGTGATTTGCCATATTGCAGGTAAGGACAGAACTCACTGTTTGCTTGGCTTGCCATTGTACCTTCAGCATCTAGTACAGTATCTGGTCCACAGTAAGTGCTCAATAAATATTTGTAGAAGCCAGACATTGGAATTTAATTTTTTAAAATACACAATTACGAGCTGATCAGGTTTTCCTATTAAAAAACAACCACAGAAAATAACTGGTGTGTACTTTAGAAATACAACTGCTTTACTCTAAAATACATGGGCTGAACAGATTTTACTACTGTCTTTACTCTCAGAGGGTTATGAACTAAGTGAGAGCGGCTCTAATAGTTTCTCAGGTTAAAAGAGAACAGAATGCTCCTAGGATTCGGGTATGGGAGAAAGGAATTCTTAAGTTCTTTTTTTTTATATTTTGAATGTTTTGCCCTTTGAGATGTCAATTGCCTGAACAAAGAGTAAAAAGTAATTTCCCTAATGGGAAGAAATGGGGAAAAAAGAATCTTTAGAAAAGTTCAAATTATATTTAGACATGAAGGACATTTTCCTTGAGAAAGCTATCGCTCTGCAGGAAACCTCAGTAAGTAGCTGTGTGACCTTGACCAAGCCTCCCATCCTCTCTGTTTCTAGTTTTCTCATTTGCAAAACAAGAAATAAATAAATACTAGGTTTCTTTCAAAACTAAAATTCTATACTGTGCAATATTATCTAATTGTACAGAAAATTGGCTTGAGTTACTTTATTTATTTATATTTTTAAAAAAATATATTTTATTGATTTTTTTAAATATATTTTATTGATTTTTTACAGAGAGGAAGGGAGAGGGATAGAGAGTTAGAAACATCGATGAGAGAGAAACATCGATCAGCTGCCTCCTGCACACCCCCTACTGGGGATGTGCCCGCAACCAAGGTACATGCCCTTGACCGGAATCGAACCTGGGACCTTTCAGTCCGCAGGCCGACGCTCTATCCACTGAGCCAAACCAATTAGGGCGGCTTGAGTTACTTTAATTAAAAAGGAAAGGTAGTTTTGTTTAAGGAAAGGTAGTTTGGTTAAGGATTAAAGAGGATTTGACAGTAGAACATTCATTGTTGAAATTTTCCTCTGTGTTTTGGTAAGTGCCATGTGGCAGAGACTGACGAGTAGAGACAGTCTTTTTTTGCTTCTTCCTGGGCACATAGCTAGACTCTATTCCCTCTCCCGTACTGTGAGGTGTAGCCAGATGAGTTGGGCTGATGGAGCATTAGCAGAAGGGATACCACTTCCAGACCTGGCCCCTGAACATCTCTCACCCAGGATCATTCAGACATTCCCTTCGGCTGCAGCGTCATAACCTGAGAAGCCGCCTGTAGAAGACAATAAGGCCCAAAGGTGAAGGGATTCTGGCCCTGAGTTCTCACTTATTGATCAGTTATCCTGCTGATCAACCAGGAATACCTGTTGTGGTCTTCCCATGAACAGGAAATAAATGTGTCGAATCTGATCGATTACACGGTTTGAGTTTGCAACGATTAGTATACATTTAACTAAACAAACCCTCACAAAATGTGTCTGACAAAGACAAACTGAAGATTGAAGAGAAAACTGATTTTCAGTTTGTGAAGCTACATTGAGCTGTACACTTAAGATATCTGTACTTTTCTGAATGTATATTATACTTTTTCTAAAAAGGATAAATGCTTTAAGTTAGATTTCAGACTTTTGCAAGCAAGGCAAAAAATAAGAAAATAGCAAAGCTGACATTTCTTCTACTCATAATATTTTTAAGAACAGGTATCAAGATCAAGTATTGCCCTCCCACTATTCTCCAGGACCTGGGCCAGTTATTGCAATATTGGCATTGGGAAGGCAGCAGGGTGTGGTGGAAATGGCCAAGACTCTGGATTCAAGTAGGCTGAGTTCGAGTCCTGGTTTTACCACCCCATACCTCGATTTTCTCATCTACAAAATGGAGCTAATAATATGCACCTAATTAGGTGGTTAGCAGTAAATCATAGTGGCTAAAAACATGAAGTTGGGGGTTGGCTGCCTAGCGTTGACTCCTGGCTCTACCATGTGCTGGCTCAGGTGAGATGCTTAAATTCTCTGCTAAGTGTCTTCAACTGGAAGATGGGGAAATGGTACATGGTTTGAAGAGTAACTCTAAGAATGAGATGAGTTAATACAGGCAAAGTGCTTAGAATAGTGCCTGCCAAAAAGATGTATGTAAATGTTTAAATGTTTATTGTTATTGTTGCAAGGATTAACTAGAACATAAGGAAAAATTCCCCCACATTGTAGACACTCATTAAGTGGTAAGAGTGCATGATTCAAGATATTTGGCAATGTTTGTCTGTACCTAAAAATGAGTCTTAGTTTCCAACTTTCCATATACATGATACCTCATCATCCAGAAATTTTATTTTAACCCATTTCAGTTGATCTGATATGTGCTGGTCCAATCCTATATAATAAAAGCCTAATATGCTAAGTGTCTGGTCGACTGGTTGGCCTTTCAACCAATCAAAGCATAATACACTAATGATATGCTAAGGCTGCTCAACTGCTTGCTATGACGTGCAGTGACCACCAGGGGGGCAGACACTCTGACCAGTAGGTTAGCTTGCTGCTGGGGTTTGGCTGATCAGGACTGAGTGGGATGGGCCAGACATGCCCTGGAGCCCTCCTGTGGTCCCTCCCTCATTGGTCAACCTCCAGTGTCTCTCCCCAGCCCAGATCATGCACTGGTAGGGTTTCTCGGCCTGGCCTGCACTCTCTTGCAATCCAGGACCCCTCAGGGGATGTCAGAGAGCCAGTTTTGGCCTGATCCTGCAGGCCAGGCCAAGGTACCCCACTGGTGCACAATTCCGTGCACCAGGCCTCTAGTGTGAAATAATTTGATTCTGTGATTTACATTAAGAAAAAATAGAGCATATAGAAAGCAATCTGTCTTATCCAAGATCAAGATTTGAGGGCGTATGTCATGTTTCTTACTCTATTTAGCATATATCTAAGCCTGTGCATCAAACAAACTTTTATGATTAAGGCCAGACATGCTTTCCCCCTTAGATATTGATAGAATCATTTTTCAGATAGGATAGATTATCCTTTTTTATCATGTCCTTTATTAGTAAAACATTCTTAAACATGCACTCTCAAAATAAGCACATATATATTTACTTGTAAATGTTCTACACTTAGTATTCATATCTATCTATCTATATCTATATCTATATCTATATCTATATCTATATCTATATCTATATCTATATCTATATCTATATCTATATCTATATCTATATCTATATCTATCTATCTATCTATCTATCTATCTATCTATCTATCTATCTATAATCCTAATATGCAAATAGACCGAATGGCAGAACAACTGAACAAACAGTTGCTATGATGTGTGCTGACCACCAGGGGGTACATGCGGAACATGGTGGGCGTTGGCAGCAGGTGGCAGAGCATGGAACATGGTGGGCATCAGCTGTGGTGGGATGGTGGAGCAGGTGAGGGGGGCACCAGACCAAGGCAGGGCACCGATTGCTGTCATCAGGGTGAGCCTCTGGTGATTACTGAAAATTCTTTTCTCCCGTGTGCCAAGGTCCTGCTGGGCACCTGCACCTGCTGCCAGCGCCAACCCTGCTTGCACCTGCTGCCAGCGCCAGAGCTGCCTCTCGCACCCACTGCTGGCAACGGCCACGCCTGCATCTGCTGCCGACACCACTGCTTGCACCTGCTGCCAGCACCTGGCACCAGTCCTGATAACTAGGTGCTGTCAGTGGGTGCAAGTGGTGGCTGCTGGCCCCGATCGCCCCTGAGGGTTTCTCCACCTCCCCCTGCTCCTGAGGGGCAATCGGGGCAGCAGCTGTCACTTGCACTCGCTGATGGTGCCGGCCCCAATCACTCCGTGCCGTCAGTGGGTGCAAGCAGGGCCAGCGCCATCAGACCATGGGAGCAGTGGTGGGCAGAAGTAGGGCTGCCAGCAGACAGGGGACTGGGGGCTGCAGCTGGAGGGGCCAGGTGGGGGCGCAGAGGATGGGCCAAGACCCTCCCTGTGCCCACTGCAGCCTTGAGGCCCACAGTTTCTTTCAAGGTGTATGAATCCGTGCACTGGACCCCTAGTTAAATAATAATACATACACAAAGCAAAAATTTTAGCATGATGAAATAATGAAATTACTTATAGTTTAAAACAAATCCCAAATTCTGATGGCTTTAATCCTATCATTAGCCAATACATCAAATCTCAATATATACTTGGGTTGAGGTTTGTTGTTAATGTGCATGTTATTCATATTTTAAATAGGATAATTTCTTGATAATTTCAAAATTGTTTCACTCACTTATGGCAGATCTGATTAGATCATCTTTTCTTCTTGAAATTCATACTACAGCTGATGAAGAATCTTTGTAGTAGAGTCTAAATTCTGCCCTTTGCAAATTGTGCTTGCTTCAGTTTGTAGTTTCTCCTTTTTTTTTTTTAAATTACCTTTATTGTTGAAAGTATTAAAGATGTCCCCTTTTCTTTCCCCACTGACCCCCTCCACCTGGCATCCACCCCTCCCAGGCCTTCACCACACTATTGTCTGTGTCCATGGGCTGTGCATATATGCATACAAGTCCCCCAGTTAATCTCTTCCCACCGCCCAGCGACCCCCACCTTCCCTCTGAGATTGGTCAGTCTGTTCTGTGCTTCTATGTCTCTGGACCTATTTTGTTCATTAGATTGTGGTTTCTCCTTTCAAGCTTCATTTCTACTTTGCTCGCTTAGTTAATACTAGAAAATACAATTCTTACTAAACTGGGCACACTCTAGATTGCAATGTGCTTCCTTATGCCACCAGTAAACAATTATGCGAAGTGCCTGATGGCTGCCCCTGCCTTTGCCCGGGGAGAGGCCTGCTGGACACACGGATCTCTGACCGAGGGACTGAGTGAGGCAGCAATACCACTTCATGTTTCACATGTTACTTAAGTTAACTTTCTGACTTCTAAGCTAAAAATGTACCTACAGGCAGAAGTTCTAAGTCTTTCTTCCTGCACATACAAAGGATCCCGTAGGGCCCTCGCCTCACTTTCATTGGCAGGTGGCGTAGACGGCCTGTTTCATGCTCCTGCAACTTTCTGGCTGGGGATTGACTTCCTTTCTCACCAGAGAATCGTATTCTTCCATCTCTGGCAGATCTGAAGGTTTCTTTCCTAGTGGGGAAGAGAATTTTGCATTCTGTAATAATAATTAAAATATATTTTTATTGATTTCAGAGAGGAAGGGAGATGGAGAGAGAGATAGAAACATCAATGATGAGAGAGAATCATTGATCAGCTGCCTCCTGGACACCCCATACTGGGGATCGAGCCCACAACCCAGGCATGTGCCCTGACCGGGAATTAAACTGTGACTCCTGGTTCATAGGTTGACGCTCAACCACTGAGCCACGCTGGCTGGGCTAATAATAATATTTTTAATTGAGACCTTAGCAACGGAATAAGAGAAAATGGAGCAGCAGATTGAAAGCCTGACCCTTGACCCTGGGAGGCTGGCGAGTAGGGTGGCAAAGAGCCTGACTTCGGGCATCATGCTTGGCCCAAGTCCTGTGTGGATTTGAGGTAAGTTAATTAATTGGAACCTCAATTTTGTCATCTGAAGAAAAAAATGATGATACCTAATACATTAGTTAGGATGTATGTTAGATTGCTGTTTTAAAAAAAGAAAGTGTGGGGGGCGGGGACAGAGAGAGAGCTCGAGCTCAGAATTCAGTGGCTTAAAAACATACAGTTTTATTTCTTTTTCATGTAAAAGTTCATGAGCACTGGGCTCCCATCTCATGACCCACTGGCGGTCTCAGTTACCGCCATCATGTTTTATTCCAGCCAGAAGGAAGGACAAGAAGAAAAGGGAAGGCTCACTACTTTTCTTCAAAGGTCATGACTTGGACATTGTTTAAATTCCATCTGCTAGACTTTAGCCACATGGCCACAACTAATGCAATGTTTGCTGGTAGCCGTGTGCCGGCTCCAGGTTTCTATTCGTACAGGAAGACAGGGGAAATAGTTAGGGGGCACAACTAGCTGTCTCTGGAACACCAGCCTCTCAGATTAGTTATAGGGATTAGATGACGTCGTTTAGCACAGAACTGGGCCCTGGGCTAAACAACAAACCCAAGATTACTATTATTTATTACTATCATCATTATTATTAATCTCTGAGCCTTTTGTTTTATCTTAAGCAAAATTAATATTGATTGATTGTTCCATTCTGTAACAATCAAAATAAGTATTGAGTACTAATTTTGTGGCAATGTAGTAAAATCAGATGGTAAGCATGGAAACAATAGCAGCATATGTGGATGGGCTTTGAAAAAAAAAATTCATTCTTTTTACTTTGTGTTGGGATCTTCTGAGGGTCCTGTATCATAATAAAAAAAAGACAAAGGGAAACATTATATTTTTACTGAGAATGTGCAAAATAAACATACTAGGAAAAATAGGCTGATGGGAGAGCTCCTTGAGCAATTGGGATGAGAAGTATTAGAGAAAAATAGAACAAGTCTAGACTGCAGATTCAGACAGACCTAGTGAATTAGTCAACTTACGCTGTAGTAACTCCCCAAGTCAGTGTTGTACAAAAGCATTTCTTGCTCCTAGATATGTAGGTTAGCAATAGCTTTGCTTGGTTCTACCAGGTTCTCCTCAGCTTTGCTCCACATAACTTTTCTTTCTTTCTTTTTTTTTGGAATATATTTTTTATTGATTTCAGAGAGAAAGGGAGAAGGAGAGTGAGATAGAAACATCAATGATGAGAGAAAACCATTGATGGGCTGCCTCCTGCATGCCCCACACCAGGGATTGAGCCTACAACCTGGGCATGTGCCCTTGACTGGAATTGAACCTGGGACCCTTCAGTCCGCAGGCTGACGCTCCATTCTCTGAGCCAAACCAGCTAGGGCGCTCCACATAACTTTTCATTCTGGTACCTCTATGCTCTTGTGGCAGACGGCAGTAGCTCATGAAGTCAAGCTACATCATGCAAGTGCATTTGAATGCTGTCCCTCCCCAGGTTTATTGAGATATAAATGACACATAACATTGTGTATGTTAAAGGTGTACAATGTGTTGATATGATATGTAGCAAAATACCACCATAGCATTAACTCCTGCCTTCAACCATTTCTTTGTGTGTGTGTGTGTGTGTGTGTGTGTGTGTGTGTGTGTGTGTGGTGAGGACATTGAAGATTTACTGTATTAACAACATTCAAAAATATTATGCAATATTATTAGCTATAATCACAATGCTATACATTAGATCCCCAAACTTGTTAATCCTATAACTGGCAGTTTGCATCCATTGCATCCACTATCTCTCCATTTCTAACCTCCCCTTCCCCCCAGCTCCTGGTAACCACCGTTCTACTCTCTGTTTCTCTGAGTTTGACTTTTTTAGATTCCACATACATGTGATATCATATAGTATTTGTCTTTCTCTGTCTGATTTATTTCACTTAACATAATGTCTTCAAGGGTTATCCAAGTTGTTGCAAATGATGGGATTTCCTTCTTTCTCATGATTGAATTATATATAACTCACATCTTCTTTACTCATTCATCCATTGACAAACACTTAGGTTATTTCCGTATATTGGCTGTTGTGAGCAATGCTGCAATGAACCCATGAACCTGGGAGTGCTGCTAGCTCTATGAGATTGGAGCCTCTATGGCATATCCACTCACATTCCGTTGACCAAGTCATATGGCCCAGTCCAAAGTCAATGGCATGAAGAAGTACTTTCCATCTTACATGTAAACATGGCAAGGGCAGGAAAGGAATAAATATGAACAAATAATGAAGTCTACAACACCCGAGTGTGAACTCTTAACTAGTTCTGTGATCCAGGGCAAGGCACTTAGCCTTCCTGAGCCTATTTATAAACAGAGAGAAGACACATAGTCTATAAGATTGTATTTATTAAATGAGAGAATCCCTATAAAGCAGAGTCTCCCAATAGCAAGCCACAAACAGATTACATACATGCCATAATATTGTGTTTTTTAGCCCACAGAGTTGGGTCAGGCTTGGGTCTTCCATATCCTCGGCCAGTAGTCTCCTGCCACAAGCAGCCCCACCTGTGTGCTGGCTGCACAATTTTCTGTGCACCATGATAGGAAAAATGTCAGGAAACACTGAAAATTAAAGCACCTAGATGGTGTTGGCCGTGGTAAGTTTTTTTTTTTAAGTCCTCACCTGAGGATATGTTCATTGATTTTAGAGAGAAACCATCGAAGTGTGAGAGAGAAACAACTATTGGTTGCCTCCCGTGTGCATCTCGACCAGGAATCGAACCCACAACCTTTTGGTGTACAGAATGATGCTCCCACCAACTGAGCCACCTGGCCAGGGTGCCCTTGGAAAGTTTTAAACCCAGAAGCAGCTGTCGTTATGATAGAAGGAGAGGGTTCTGGGGACACAGTTTTGATGGCAATGAAGGCATCAGTGGGAATCATTGAGAGACGAGAATACCGCCCTCCCCCAGTAGCTTCAAGAAAACTCTTCTTGATGCTTTGCTGGTTTTCCTCTCTGTGACCCTATAGGAGTCATGACCTGCCCCCCTCACCCCCCCTAACAATTTAAGAAGTCCTGGGAAAGAGGATGTGGAAGACAATGTCCAGAGCCCATGCTCTGTGCAACCAGAGTTGAAAGTTGAATCTAAAAATATGTCTTGCTATAGAACTCCAATTGTGGCTGTTTCTATAGTCATTCCGGAGCTTATTACGAATCTACCCTGAAAGAAATTCCTGGAATTGTGCTCGTCTGTGAGTGCTGGGAAGACACAGCACCATTCTTGGGCTGGCGTGTGATCAAGGCTGACTGGCTGGGGTCTGAAGTTGGAGCTCCTCACTGCCCGTGCAAAGGCTTGCAGTGGGAAGCTACCGCTCCGCGTCTCTATCAATCAGAATCTACCCCAGATGCTGAAATAGTCTCCTCTTATTACCGTACAGATGAGTATTCTCAGTGTAGACCAAAAACCTAGGGCAAGAGCTTAAGGCGTTTGAAAATGTTGCTAGTCCTTCGGCTTGTTACACTGCTATGCTAGACATAGTATGTCTTCATTGTTCACAAAGAAATTCTACTATTTTAACCTTATGCTTCCCCATTATTCAGCATAGGTGTAGTCAGGGTCTAGTGTCCTGAAACAGCTATAGCAGATATTGGAGAAGGTTATTCAGGGTCCGATTTGCCTGTTATTTCAGAAACTCAGTGTTAACACATAAAGTGATTTCCAAAGCACGACACTGGTTTGCTTGAGAAAGACTGAACCTTCTCTTATCCATTGCTTCAACAGACATTGATTGAAACAAAGCCTTTATGTGAGATGCTGGAGAAACACCAATCAATAAGGCAGTCTCTGGTCTCTGGGCAGGAACAGAGTTTAACTAAAGGAAACGTTATTCTGAAACTGCACAATGCTAACCACTGCTCTAATAGTTTACATTGAATCGAAAAAAACTGCGTAAAAATTCTCTGGAAGTGAAACAGTACTTTAGATACACATTTTAAAAGTGTTGTTAACTAAGTAAATCCCCTCTCTCCACACTCATGAGTCATGATGAGTGTCTCTTATAATCTTTCTGTGGAGGAAGAAAAAACACTTGGTCAGCAGTGTTGTGAAGGGGACAGGAAAATGGACATTCTCATTGCTCATAGTGAGGATAGGGACCTACATTATTCAGGCTTTCAGGAATGGCAGTATTTACTATGTAAACCATCAAGATGATGCTCTAGGTAAATAAAGAACCAGAATATGCTGTTTTGTGAGAAAAATACAAAACAGTAGACACAGTATGATCCCAATTGTGTGTGTGTATGTGTGTAATTGCAGGAATGCTTGTCAGCACTTTTTGAATTTTCTACAAAGAACATGTATTACTATCATAATCGGAGGTGATTGGGAAGGGTTTGTGACTTTGTTTTGTTTTTTAAGGAAGAAAAAACAAAGTCTGGGCCAGGCCATTTCAATCCCAAGGGGGAATAATGATACCAAATAAAAACATTTATGTGGCAGAATTAAAAACATAAGATCGAGTAGCTGGTGGGATTTCTAACTGATGTAGAGATTTCCAACCAGGCCTGTTGAAGAGGCAGCTTCGGTTTTTAATTTGTGCACAGAATAAAAGCTGATGTCAATTTAGCACACTCGCAGGAGATGATGAGCTCAGCTCTCCTAGACAGATTTTGCCATCTTTGGCGATTTTTCATTGGCAATATGGAAAACAGGCTTGCAGGAACACTCTGCAGAGTGAGGCCTGTTCAGGGCCGTGTGGGTGTCAGAGTTAGCTCCCATCTTCCCTCAGGTTGAATTTATGGAGGCCAAGAGAGCTGATCTGTAATTTCATTCAGATTTCTAAATAAAAGTTGACTTTTATTTCATATACTGTACTTTAAAAATCACTATATATTTAAACATACTTTAAAAAGAGAAAATTATAGGACAAACACCAGTTTTATAAATTGCCTTATTTTCTTTAGATTTGCCCCTCCCTCCAACATAAATATTATAAATACAATTGAAGCCATCTGTGAGCCCCCTCCCCAACCCCATTTTCCCACCTTTCTCCTTGGAGGTAACCACACTAATTATCTCAGTGTTCATCATTCCTATGCATGTTTTAGTAATTTCTCTCTATATTTTGCATCAATAAACATCTAAACTTTTGCCAACTTATTTGGTATTTTTTTTTAGACTCCTGCAATTTGCTTTTTTTGGTTATTGTTGTTTCTGAGATTCATCTGTTTGGCAGATGTTGCTGTAATTTATTCATTTTGACTGTTGTATAGTATCCCAGTTGCATAAATATGGCACAATGTATTTATTTCTCCTTCCCTTGATGGTCACTTAGCCTGCTTGCAATTTTGTTTTTGTTTTTGCTATTTCCAACAATGCTGCAATAAACACTTGTGAAGTTGTATCCTTGTCCAGGGTGGATACCTAGGAGTGGGATTGCTGGGTCATAGGCTAAGGGTGTCATCTGCTAACTAGGAATAGTCAATGGCTCTTCTAGGTGGTTGGACCAGCTTACAGTCCCACCCTACAGATACGAGGGTTCTTGCCAATCTTTGCAATCGTCGTTCTGTAAATTTTTGCCAATCTGAAGGGTGTAAAATGATTTCTCATCATTGTTTAATTTGATTCCCTAAGTAATGCCGAAGCTGATCATCTTTCCATATGTTTATTGGCCATTTATGTTTTCTTTCCTAGTAGTGACTTTTTATATCCTTTGATCACTTCCTTAGTGGATTGTTAGTCTTTTTCTTCTTGGTTTATTTTCATCTTATCTTTTAAAAAAGTAAGAAAAAGAAATCCAGCCATCCATTCAATGTATTTTTCTGAGTGAAAATGAGATGTTAGATGCTATGAAAAGAGCACAAAAGAAGTATAGACAGTCTCTTATATATAAATACTCAACTTATACTATTTTTGATGGTAGGAAGAGAAAGCCGTTCTAACTTTACATAACTGTTGTATTAGGATGAACCTTTACTTCATTTATATTTTTGTTCTTGAGGTTTTATCAGACTATTCCTAATAATACAAAATTATATGGTTACAATTATTGCTGCATTGCTCCTTAATTGTTCAAATAAAGCACACATTCTAGAGTCTAGAATCAGAAAATAAAGGAAGATAGCCGTGCTCCCCCAAGGTTATCTTGCACTCATTATGCAGCAGCACACGTGGATGGTCAGGGGTACACAGAGAATGACTAATGCATTAATAAGGCTTACATGTACTTCCCACCCCCTGTAATTGCATTCCTTTCATTAGCTTTTATCCAGCTGGTCTGAATTGCACAAACAAAATGTTGTATAAGATCGGCCCATTGATGGTAAATTCAGAACAATTTTTGTAAAACTCTTGCCAAGTTACATACTGACCCCAGGGTCTTTAAACCAGCCAAAAAAATGTTGAGCAAAAGCTAAATTAAATCTATTATCACAAATTTGTGCCCCATAATCTGATGAGACTTCCAGATGTCCAGCCCGAGACCATCTGCTGAATGTCTGTGGCCACACATTCCCAAAACCTGTGCATGGATAAGAGGAACAGACCGACAGCTTGGAGCTCTAAAACTCTGAGCAGTTCCTGCTTAGGCATAAAAGCAGACAAAGAAAAAACAAGTAAGAGAGTTTTGGGATTTTTTGAGAGTTTTTCTTTTTTTTAACCATTTTTTACTTTCTGTTGACTTGTTCTAGAAGTGGGATGGCTTTTCCAACACATAATAATAAAACAGACTCAAAGACAATGAATGATGCGATTTCAAATATTTTAAAAAGTAACAGCAAAGCCTTTGGAAATTAGTTGCTGACTTAGCCTTGGTAATAATTCTAAGTAGTGTGCTTTGTTCATTTGGTATCTTTGTCTTATGGCAGGATTCTGAGGCAGCAGACTCCCAGAGGGAGCTGTATCTACAGGGGGTTATTGTGGGGAGCTCTCAGGAACAACTTGAGTGAGAGACCAAGGGAAGCAGGATTGGGTAGAGGAGAAGATCGACTGACAGGCAGAGACAACAGAGATCTCAGAGGTTCCTATGGGAAGCATTAGGTGTGACAATGAACTTGATGTGTCAGCTTGACCAGGTTGTGGTGCCCCGTTGTTAGGTCAAACTCCAGGCTAGATGTTGCTATGTAGGTATTTTTCAGAAGTGATTAACATTTAAATCAGTAGACTTTAGTGAAACAGGTAACCCTCCATAACCTGAGTGGGCCTCATACAACCAGTTCAAGACCTTAAGTGCAAACAAAGATTGAGGTTTCTTGAAGAAGAAGGAATTCCTAAAACTACAACATAAAGAGCCTGCCTGAGTGTCCAGTCTGCTGGAAATTCGACCTCAAGACTGCAATATCAACTCTTACCTGGATTTCCAGCCTGCCCTACAGATTCCATACGGGACAGCTCTCACAATCCCGTGCCAAGTCCTTAGAATAAGTATCTCTTGCTGTCAATCCAGGACCTTAGGGAACTATCTTATGACTCTTCCATTGGGGTTTTTCATAAATTGCACACAAGAACTGTGAAGGGTCTGAGGTTTTATCCTACCCGCAAGCTAACAAGGTAGCCTGCCACAGTTTCATGGATGCTGGTAGAAGACATGAGGCTCCCGGGTCAGAGATGAAGAACAGTTTGTTACTCACAGCTCTAGCCCTAGCAAGATTATCAGCATTTTGTACTGGTTCCCTGAGCCCCAGTTACCATAAGGTGATGCAAAGTGGGTCACATCACACCTGCATTCACAGTGGGTTGCATTACAGTAGAGGGACCCTGAGCTTAGGAAACCCAAATCTTTTATAATGGGCAGTAAATGTGCCTGCCCTTTGCTCTAGAAGGAGATGCTATCTCTATCTCCTAGGGATGTAAGAAAACCTGCCCTGTGTTCTGGAGGAAGGCACCTTCTCTACCTTCCAAGGCTGTTTGCTATACAACCTTGAAAAGTTGGTCCAAACAAAACAACAACACAAAAACCCATGGAGAATGGCCTCTCAACAAAAGATACCTCCAGCATATTACCTGCCAAGTTATATGGTCCAAATGGCAGAACTTCTTGGGCCAGAGCCTGGGCCTACTTCACAGTACTGTCCTGCACTGGGGTCTACCAAAACTTGCAGCCTTCCATGTCACTTGGTAAATTAATTGGGATAATACTCAAATGTGTCAAATATGCTTCTTCCAGAACCCAAAGTTATGGTGCTTTCTTCCTAGAGGTGGATGTATAAGAATCATACTTTGGAGAGGATTTCTTTAGATGTCCTGGATAACTGGACTCTTTAAAATGTATTGATGTATTGGGCTTATGAATCTTCATAGGGTTTACCTTCCACTCTCTGTAGTACATGAATCTTATGAAAGTCTTCAATATATTTGCTATTTCCTGCTTGTCCAGTCTGATGAACATGATGTCATCGATATAATGGACCAATCTAATGGTTTGTGGAATGTGAAGACGGTCCAGATCTTTTTGGAATATATCATGACAAACGCAGGAGAGTTAACATAGTAGCGAGACAAGTCTATAAAAATATATCATTGTCTACTCCACGTGAATGTAAACAAGCTTTAATCCTCCTTCCTTGTATGGGTGGGGAAATTGCATTCATAAAGCTTCTCCAACAATGATAACATATCTGGTACAACAGTGGTAATTGGGGCTGCTACTTGGCTGAGTTTGCAGCTGTCCACTATTGTTCACTGGGATTCATCTGGTTTTTGTATAAACCAGACTAGTAGGACCCAGGGTGGCCTAATCTCTGTCATTCTTCCTGGATGTGAAATTGATTTTGATTTACTTTGGCTGGGTGCTCCAGTTTCACAGGTGCCATGTATCCTTCCCCACTATAATAGCTCTTAGACCAGTGGTCGGCAAACCATGGCTCGCGAGCCACATGCGGCTCTTTGGCCTCTTGAGTGTTCTAACGCCACTTCTTCAAAATAGCCTCGCCCAGGCCGAAAACCGACTTCTGCGCATGGGCCACGAAGTTTCAATCGCACTGTACGTGCACGCCCGCACGTGGTATTTTGTGGAAGAGCCACACTCAAGGGGCCAAAGAGCCGCATGTGGCTCGCGAGCTGCAGTTTGCCGACCACCGTCTTAGACCATTGGTCAAATGACCCATGTAGAATTCTGCCAGCTGCAATCTACGTCCATTGCAAATATGCAGCTAGGAACCAGAGAAATGACCATCACATGAGTTTGTGGACTCATCAGCCTCACTGTACTCAGATGTAGGCCTAACTTCCCTGGCTCCTCTATGACCCCACTCTAACAGGGCAGAATGACAATATCTCAGGTCCTCAGGGATAGTCCACAAAATGTGGACCTTTTGTCTAACAACAGTTCTCAAAAATCTGGATTTTTAACTTGACCCAGTATATGGTTACATGAGTAAATGACCATAGGGCCTTGTGGATAAGGATTGAGGGAATTATTACTGTATTCACTTTCCATTCTGTTGCAGGCCCTTCCTCGTGGGACCTAGATCTTTAGTTGATGGATTCTGGATCTGAGAACTGGCTCAAGTTTAAGATTGGGCAGGGAATTATGAATATATATGTTAGGGCAGCTGCCCTTAGTCTCCTGATTATCTATCTTTGATTCTTATTTGGTTGTAATTTGAGCAAACCATTATGGGCTACCTGTCTACCTTGCCCCTAGATATATCAAAGTCTATTAACCATCTCCAGACCTCTTTCAGGTCAGGCCCCCCTGGTTGCCAATATAACCTTGCTGATCATTATGAGAAATGCACCCACTTTGCTTCTGATTTTTAAGTGCCACTACCTGGTTTCTATTATTTTTGGATTCATCCCCAGTGCTATCGGTGAACTCAGGTCTACCATCAGCCCTAACCTATAAATCAGATTGGCAAACTATTGCCCATGTGCCAAATTCAGCCTAGTACCTGTTTTGTAAAGTTTTATTGGAACACATGGAGCTCAGTTTTTTACATATTGTCTTTAGCTACTTTTGTGCTTCTACAGCAGAGTCTAGCAGTTGTGGTAGAGACTATGGTTTGCAAAGCCTAAAATATTTATTCTCAGGCCATTTATGGAAAAAGTGTGCTGACTTCTTTTTTAATTTTATTTTTTAAATTGATTTTTTTACAGAGAGGAAAGTAGAGGGATAGAGAGTTAGAAACATCGATTCAGCTGCCTCCTGCACACTCCCCACTGGGGATGTGTCTGCAACCAAGGTACATGCCCTTGACCGGAATCGAACCTGGGACCCTTGAGTCCGCAGGCCGACGCTCTATCCACTGAGCCAAACCGGTCAGGGCAAAGTGTGCTGACTTCTATGCAGAACAGCAATCTCAATAATGTTGGTTCTCTGTGTACTGCTTCATTGGCTATTGCTTTTGTAAAAGATTTTCTCTGGGTCTCCCCATGGAACATAATTGGTTGGTAGGTTATTCTATCTTGCATAGTATGTCCTCTTCTCTGAGCTTTTCATTTACTTTTCCCATTGTGTGCCATTGAATCTCCGTTTAGTGCCCTCTATTGGTAGAACTTAACAGGATCAACTGTAGGGTGTAGTTTATAGAAATGGAGTTCATAGCAACCCAAATTAGAGTTTAGAAAGTAAGAAACAATCCTATATAATAAAAGACTAATATGCAAATTGACCAAACAGTGGAACAACCGGTCGCTATGACATGCACTGACCACCAGGGGGCAGATGCTTAATGCAGGAGCTGCCCCCTGGTGGTCAGTGCACTCCCACAGGGGGAGCGCTGCTCAGCCAGAAGCTGGGCTCATGGCTCCGCGGCAGTCTGACATCCCCAGAGGGCTCCCGGACTGCAAGAGGGTGAAGGCCGGGCTGAGGGACCACCCTGAGTGCATGAATTTCATGCACCGGGCCTCTAGTACATTGATAAAAAGCCCAAAGAACAAGAATATATGTGGGAAAGGTAATATAAATGAATGCATAAAAATAAGATTTAAAAAGAGTTTAATAGCTGCTGACATAGTCAATGGGTCCCAAGTTACACAGAAGAATTAAATAGGCTATTGCTGATTGTTCATACCATGGTTTGATCATGTTAAGCACACAGGCATTAATAAGGGGGAAGTAAAACCACAATGAGATGCCACTTTACACCTATTAGAATGGCTATTATCAATAAGACAAGAAATAATAAGTATTGGATGTGGGGAAAAAGAAACCCTCATGCACTTCTGGTAGGAATGTAAACTGGTACAGCCACTATGGAAAACAGTATGGATCTTCCTAAAAAAAAATTAAAAAGAGATCTACCATATGACCCAAGAAATCCTCTTCTAGGTATCTATTAAAAATTTTGAAAACATTTATTCATGAGGATACATGGACCCCTATGTTCATTGCAGCATTATTCATGGTGGCCAAGACATGGAAACAATCTAAATGTCCTTTGATGGATGACTGGGTAAAGAGGATGTGGTACATATATACAATGGAATGCTACTCAGCCATAGAAATGATGAAGTACTGCCATTTCGATATCATGGATGGATCTTGAGAATATCATGCTAAGCAAAATAAGTAGATGGAAAAAGAAAAGAACCATATGATTTCACTCATATGTGGGATAAGCTAGAAAGCAACAAATGAACAAACAAAACAAACTCAAACACAAATAACAGTATGTTGGTTATCAGATGAGAAGGAGGTTGTGCGGAGGATGAAGAGGGTAAAGGGGGTCAAGTATATGGTGACAGGAGACTAGACTTTGGATGCTGAATACTCAATGAAATATACAGATGTCATTATAGAATTGCACACTTGAATTTATATAATATTATTAACCAATGTCACCCCAATAAACTAAAAAAAAAAATCACAAGAAAGAAAAAGTATATTTACAGTACACTACATATTTATTGGAAAAAAATCTGTTTCTAAGTGGACCTACGCAGTTCAAACTTATGTTTATGGGTCAACTGTACTCAGTAATCCTTTTTCTCCCCCTTACCTTCAGAGCATCAGCACCTATTCAATGTAAATCATATTTACAAGGCAGATTTTGCTGTTGTTGTTGTTGATTATTTTGTTTTTCAATATCTGGAGTATAATTGAGATAAAATGTGGGTCACTGAATAAAAGGCCTGAGACTTGTATTTTTCCGTCAACAAGCAGTCCTTCGATCTATTTAAATTCATCAATAATAGATTAAGCACATTACCATTTTATCTATTTTCCACAACCTCAAATCTGTTTGAAACTTAAAAAACAGATAGCTGCATTTTTATGTTGATATGCCTTTCAACTAGCATGAATTTGACAGGGTGGCGCTTTAGAATTCCCAGATGTGGGAAATTGTGTTTAATGGATTTGATAGGAAACAAAGGGAATAACAGAGTTGCATAGCCAAAATAAAAAGGTTTTCTTCTCTTAAGTAAGAAGACTGGAAGTTATATCAACAGTTGTATTTTTCAGTTCACTTCGTTTCTCTTTCTCTCTGACTCCAATCTAATTTATTTTTGCATTAAACAATTCAGCTCCTTTCCCTTTGTAACGAACGGGCTGTATTTGGGGAGATGAAGACAAACTGCTTAGACCTTGAAAAACACATGGGCTCCTCGGGTAGATGGCATCTGTGAGGACTCAGAACTCCCTCCACATTCTATAGGGAAAAAACAGAGCCAGGTGCATTTCTTCCCAAATCAAATTAGCTGCAAGATGCCACATCCAATTGTGGCAAATTGATGTGAGAGTTTGTGATGTCTGCAGCGGCTCTCCCAGCAAAGGTCACCATGAAGAGACACAGACACCAGGCGGGGGTGCAGCAACTTGTGCTAAAGCCGCTCCGACAATGGCAGGGAAGATGTAAAACGCAATCAGCTTTTTGAAAATTGCAAGAGAATCCAGTTGTAAGTATGTATTCTAATTGGATTTACTGTGCCATCATTTACCTCTTTAAGGATGTTAACATAACATTATGTTTAATTGAAAAAAATTAGTGGGTAACTATTCAGGAGAGACTCTCCAGCCCCCCCAATATGAGCCACAGCCTAATCAGGCACAAAATATAGGGTGCCCTAATCATATCGCAAGACAGTTTTCCCATTTCTTAAATAAAATTTGCTCATTTACCACCGAAAATTAACTAAAAATGTTGACATGTGACAAATTTGCCCATCTTGATAGTTGTTTTTAAAGATCTCCCCTGACATTAACAAGTTTACATCATGCTTTATGACATTTCATTAGTCATATTTTATTCAATTAGCATGGTAAGACATCTAAAGTAATCCCAATGTTTTCTGAAATGCTCCAACAGGAGGAGGCAGTCCCATACATTGTGAGGGACTAGGCACGTGTCTGCTCAGACGGCTTCCCCGGATGCTTTGCATTTTTGGCTCTATCAGGCTGCTCGTACTGAGAACGGGATATCTTATGGTTTCAACAAATTACTTCAGGATCCTCATCAAAATTTGACTGTAAAATGCAAATACTTTTGCAAAGCCAGCTAGGACATGTCTCTGCTTGAAGGAAAAATAAAGCTGCTTCACCTGGCAGCTCATTCTAGAACTATATTTATTAAAGAATGGATGGGTGCCTAAGTATGTTCTCTTCGAGGGGCTTGTTTTATGCCGTTGAAATCCTTCCTTCTCACAACTTTCTTCTTGACTTCTCACATACATTCTTGCCCCAACTACTGATAATTTTCAAGGCATGTCTTGTACAGTATAGAACTTTAATTGAGCACTTACTATGTGCCAGGCATCATGCCAAAGCACTCTCATGCATTTAATCCTTCCCCAATCATTAGGAGGGGAAGCCATTATCACTCCCATTTTTTTTCTTAGATGATGAAACCAAAGTTTAGAGATGGTTACTAACAGCTGGTGACTAAGTGACAAAGTTCAGGGTCCACCCCAAGGTTTCTTGGAGCACATCAGGGCCCCTGTAAAAAATTGTCTGCCTCTCAGAGTGCAGATCTGTGCTCATAGAAAATTCCTCAGCCATGTTCACACCCAGGCTGCTCTATTTTGAATTTAAGGGTTAGCACTTAACCTGTCCACATCTCAACCTAACTCTAGTGGTTAATTGCTGCTGGTCCTACGCCTTAAAAGAAGATATATATTCTGAGCAATTCAAAACACTATGGAATATCCATAATAAAAAGTACAAAAAACTATGATGGGAACTTTATTTCTAATTCTAGAATGTAAATTCTGCTCCTTTCATACTGTAGCCTGGTAATAAAACCTACTCTGTCCTAGTTTGCCTAGTTATAAGACTTCATTTTAAATGCTACTGTAAACCTTAATGTGCCTCCAAACTTACTAAAATTTTTTTTTTCTGTACAGACATAAGTTAGTTAAACTTTTAAAAATTCCAGTAAGGAAAAGAATCACCTTTGTTTTGTGCAGGTAAATAAACCAAGATGTGCAAAGGAAGGGGGCAGTGATAGGAGAGGAATCAGAGACCTGCCTTCACCTTGACCATGCAAAACCTCAATAAAAACACCCGAATGCCTATATTTAAAATCAACATAAATATAACGTTAGTGCATTTACTTAAACATTTCAATGGAGATGAACCCCCCCCCCCCAATCTGTGGTTACCCCCTCCTCCCCCAAATAGGGGATGCAGATGTAGATATTATGCTAAAATAGCAAAGCTCTAAGTGCATTAAGAACATCATTTCAATATAGCTTTTACTAATGCAGACGATTTTTAAAATGAAACAAGGCAGATACAATAGCAGAGGCGCCACCGATTGAATAAATATCACTCAACCAATTATCCGTGCGAATGAAGGATGAGGCAGAGCCCTGATGAATTAAAACCCCAAATAAACCAAATGTTGGTTTAACCAATGCGTCTTCCCCTTTTGCAAGCTTCTAAGGCACAGCCATAACATGACTGATCTGAATTTTACATCCTCACCCTTCCTCCACCTGCCCACCCTCTCTCTGACTGTGGCCCTGATGGGCAGGAAACGGTCAAAGGGCAGACAGCTGGAGGGAACTCAAAGCGAGTATGGGGGACCCACGGAGTGGAGAATCTGCCCTTGGATAATTGAGAGTTGATTGGATACACAATGGCCTGCTATTGTCCACTTCTCATTTTGGACGAGGGGCCAAAGCCAAGCCTGACATAAGTAGCTCTTTCCTGGACCTTCCTCTCCTGGGCCAGCTGTGAGCATTCATGGGTGACAGCCATGCTGGGCACATTCCTCCTTCACTTCTCTCCCCTCCCGAGTAATCGGGGATGGAGCTGGAAAACGCTGGCCATACCGGAAGTCTGGTTCTTGTCATTTTGCAGAACCTCAGTCTGGGTCAAAGACTGGAAAGGACAGGAAAGGCTGCAGAACAACATCTTCAACTGATCTGGTGTGGGGGTGGGCGGGGGTGGGTGGACGGGGGTGGGGGGAGGGCTTCAGGCTACAGCATTTTTGGGGCCTCTGTTTTGGCCCCTGACTTCCACTATGCCTTGCTCTCTTCTGTTACTCTTGCCCTGCATTCCTTTATCTGGATTCCTTCCTCCACTCCGCTAATGCTCAAGGTTCCATCTTGCCACCCCTGCCTTTCACCTTATCTCTGCTTTGCTGGTGGCCTCACTCACCTCAGCATCACACATCCTGCGGTAATAGCTGGCTTTCTGATGCTGCGTGGGGCATCTTGCCCAGGGCTAACATAAAGCTAATATGCAGCTGCATAGTCATATCATTAAAAAAATAATTCTTTATTTTTCAATTATGTACAGTACTATATTAGTTTCTGCTGTACAGCATAGTGATTAGACAGTCATGTAACTTATGAACTGATCACTTGATAAAGCTAGTGCCCATCTGACACCACACATAGTTATGACAATATTGTTGACTTTAGCCTAAGCGTGATGGGGAGCCATCAGAGACCAAGGTAGTGTAGTCCCTGTAGTCATGTTGGCGACCAGACTCGAGCAGAGTTAATACAAGTTTTGCTGGTGTTATCAGGCTCAAGTATCAAGCTTTATGATAGCAAGACAGAATTTTTACTATCCCCATGTGTGCTTTATATACCCACTAGAGGCCCGATGCACGAAATTCGTACATGGGTAGGGTCCCTAGGCCTGGCCAGGGGATTGGGAGGCCCCCTGCTGGCACCCGCCTTGGCCGGCCTGGGGACTGACTGCAGGCTGGGGGCAGCTCCTGCATTAAGCGTCTGCCCCCTGGTGGTCAGTGTGTGTCATAGTGACCAGTCGTTCCACCAGTTGTTCCGCTGTTCAGTCGATTTGCATGTTAGGCTTTTATTATATAGGATTATATAGGATAACTTTTCCGTAACAACCAATTTGTACTTACTAATCCCTTCTCCTTTTTCATCTATCCCTCAACCCCCTCCCATCTGACAACCACATATGAGTGAAATACAGTATTTGTCTTTCTCTGTCCTGTATGGTCACATCATTTTCTAAAATGTCTGAGCCTCTAGAGTGCATCTCTGCTAGCCTGGTTTTCTCAGCCCAACCCTTAGGTTCTCCCCACCACCCCATGTTTCAGCAACAAAAGGGATAAAGCTGGGCCAGCCAGGGTATCTACTTAGCCTCCTTTCTATGGTTGGTGCGTTTGCCATGCTCATCAAAGAGACACTCTGTCTTACCAACCCATAGCTCAGATGCACTCAAGGTACCCCTAGGAACCTACAAGGCCAAGGTTTACAGGCAGAAATACGGGAATAAGTATAAAATGTTAAATATTTAGTCACTTACAGATCAGAAGTTGTTTTCAGGTACTATGAGCAGGACTCTGACTCATCTGTGACCA
The DNA here is from genome assembly GCF_951640355.1 of Cnephaeus nilssonii. Taxonomy (NCBI): domain Eukaryota; kingdom Metazoa; phylum Chordata; class Mammalia; order Chiroptera; family Vespertilionidae; genus Cnephaeus; species Cnephaeus nilssonii. Next base: position 92,415,492 of record NC_137072.1, read on the forward strand.
CCTGTGTTCGGGTCTAGCATCATTTGGGGAAAAGATTTCTACTTACTTTTAAATTTCAAAAATGTTTCACAGATCCATGCCTTTATTCCTTACTCTACCTGGAATGCCTGTCCCAGCTGTGCTCACCTGGCAAACTGCCACTGATCTTCTAAGACTCTGCTCTAGTGTCACCTCTATTGTGCCATCTCTGATGACCCTTGTCTATGAAAGGAGTCACATGCTTCCCTGTGTTCCCACAGAGGTTTGTAACTTTCTCTACTGGAGCACATATTGCCTTGTGTTGGAGCTATTTGTTAACCCATCTCTCTCTTCCTCTAAGCCAGTATTTCTCAACCTTGGCAGCACGTTGGAAGCACCCAGAGAGTTTTAAGACACACCAATAATTGGGTTTCAACTTCGGAGATTCTGGCTTAATTGGGAAGAGGCAAGACCTGAGCCCTGAGAGATTTGATACCTCCTCAGGGGACTGTAACATGGAGCCAAGTTTGAACTCCACTGTGCTAGATGGTGAGCTACTTGAGGGAAGTTATTGTGTCTCATTCATCTTTATAACCTCTGCCCCTGGCACCTTGCATGGCAAACGGTAGGTACTCATTGACAAACGTATATGTGCATTAGAGGCCTTGTGATAGAGGCTGCCAACTTTCCAACCATATTTATTTTCCCTCTGGGAGAAGTGGTTTAGGGCTGCCTAGGAGAAAGACCACCTTTCTTAGCTTCACTAGTAGCTAGAAGAGGCCAAGAAAAGTAATTCTGGTCAATGGGAGGTGAGCAGAAATGGTATGTGCAATTTCTAAGTATGCCATTAAAAAGAAGATTCATACCCTTATACTAGTATGTCCTCTTTTCTCCTTCCCCACTGGCTGAAATGCTGATCTGGTGAGGGTGAGCTCTCATTGACCATGTGGATGAAAGTAACAGAACAGAGGGGACCTGATGCCTGATGTGGAGCCATCATGCTGGCCCTAGAGAGAGACATAAACCCAAATCACTATTATTTGTGGTTTCTGTTATAGCACTCAACTGTTAGTGCCTAACTGATTTGAAAAAAATTATATTTTACTATCATAAAGTTTGATACCTGAGCTTGATAACTCCAGCAAAACTTATACTAACACCACTTGAGTCTGGTAGCCAGTACCTTGATTCACAGGGACACTAACTTGGGTCTCTAATAGCTCCCCATCACTCTTAGGCTAAGACCAAAATCTATGACATGGACCATCTGCCTCTCCAAACTCACCTTGTTCTCTGCTCCCTTTGGTCTCTCTGCCCCAGTCTCATTGGCCTTGGTTCATCAACTGAGCTGCTCTCTTCTATCACAGGGTCATTATATGAGCTGTTTCTTCTCTCTGGAATAATCTTGCCCAGGTTTTCACCTGGTTAACTCTTACTCATTTTGTCATCCCTCAGATCTCAGCGGGGTTGTCACTTCTTCAGGTCTTCCCTGACCCTTCTGATGAGGCAACCCCCATATTATACAGCTTGAAACTCTGCATTCATCATAGTTGTGATTTTGCATATACTGGAATGAATAGCAATTATCTACATATCTACATATCGAATTAGCAATTGTCTACATCATTAGTTCATTAGCTACAAAAGAGCAAGGCCTGTGGTTGTTTTTACTCACCATTGAGTTACCAGTGCCTAGCATAGCATCAACCATGTAGTAGGTGCTCAATAAATATTTGTTAAATGAACAGATGAATATGTAAGTAAACTCAAGAAGAGAATCTTTCCCTTCCATTGCAGAACCAGACCGAGTCAGAGAAGATGGAAAGCATATGGTTAAAGCATTAAGAGAAGAGGCATTTTATTTCTTAGCACTCTTGCCAGTGAGCATCAGCCAATTGCGACCTGACTAGAGGAAAGTTAGCCAAGTGTGATATCACTAGCCTCAATCCCAAATTAAGTTGCTCTTGGCACTCTAGCCACCAGATCACAAATAGGCGGACTGGCTCAGCGCTGGGTAGCAGCATTTCTTCCCTGAGTTCTGATGAATGGGAGAGCATTTGCACTTACTCTTTCCTTTCTTGTGTGCAGGCCCTCCTGCCTAAATGCCCCTGAGCTCTTTTAAAGGTTCATAAGCTCTTATCTAACATGACTCCTCTTGCCTGGAATCACCCCTCCCCCCTTCCAAAGTATATGAGTCCTCACCTCCCTTCAAGGCCTCAGCTTGTTCTATCTCCTTCAGGAAGATTTGATGAGTTACACTTGTGAGTAACCTCCCCTTTCCCCCAAACTCAAAGAGTTTTGTCAGGAACATTCAATAGGCCCTCCTGATAAATTGCTTAGCAACTTTGTTTTTATGTAACTATAGTATCTCCCCAAATAGAATAGAAATCTACTGAGGGCAAGAATATGAATCTTATATTCTTAGCACCTAACACAGGGTGTGCTGCCTCATAAGCATCTAGTGGAGCATGGAGTGTTTGTTTAGGGTGATGATGGTGATGATGATGATGACATAAGGAAGTTATGTATTCTCTTCCAAAAGACTGCTGGAAGCTCGCTAAACTATAATCCTGTATCCCAGGACAAGAACAGAGTGTACATGGGTCTAAAAAACAGATTTCACTCCAGGATTGAAAGTTCAGTTCCTTCCAGTACAATGCACCATGAAGGCTCTAATTTACTTACAGCTGGAGCAAAACAGCTGAGATCTAAATCTCAGAATTGCCCAGGGCAATGGGAACCGAGTGAACTGAAGAAGTCTCTTTTAACTTTGATTGTAGTGGAAGGAAAAAAAATTTAACCAGTTAGGTTAAAAGAACATTAATCTTGGGTGCTAGCTCTGTGACTTCGTTGTAGTCACTTGATTCCTCAAAGCCACCCACGTCTGACTACCTGATTTATTACTTATGGTTTCTTTTCTGAGCAAATACCAAATTATTTTTTTCAAAACATGGATTGGTGTGTTTGTTTGCTTCTATCTGCCCATGTGTCTTTCCTTCCTCCCTTCCTTTCTCTCTACCCTCCTTCCTTTTTTTATTCATTCGGCCAATAAGCAAAGATATATTGAGAGTTACCTATGCACTAGGCACTATTCTAGGCATGCGGCATAAAACCAATTATTAGCAGCAACCAAAATAATGGTGAATGCACTGCTGCATTTAATCCTTCCAACAACCCTTAATGTACAGGGTCATGGTGTGCCTCATCTTACATCTTCTTGGCTCATCTTTTTATTCCAGCTGTTGCCATGACAACCTTCTTACAGGTATGACCTGGCAGTACCTTTTTCAGTTACACCCCTTATCTTTTGCCTTCTGCCCTGGGATTTCACGCCAAGTATGTCACCTGTGGGACTAATTGCTCAGCCATTCTGATGCGAGCTCAGACTTGAAAGTATGAGGGAGTTGCCCACAGGGCCGTGGGGGATAGCTGATGGTGGGTGCGTGTTCCCTCTTCTATCCCTCAGGAAGACGATTCTGAGGTCATTCTGCACAGTTCCTCAGAGGGTCCCAGCAAGACGGAGCCCCAGCTGCCCACAGTGACCCGCTCAGTGTGTGTGCTTATGGTGACTTTCCCTCCTTCCTGGCTTCACTCTTCCTAGTCCCCTCTTGCTCCCTGGGATCACTTCTCCCAACATATCACTTGTGTGAGTCCTTGACCTCAGGCCTGCTCCATAGGAAGGAACTCAAGCAAAAGGAATTAGTATTTTTAACACTTGATACTCAATCCTGATTCCTGGAACCTTTAGATGTTACCTTATTTGGAAAAAGGGTCTTTGCAGTGTGTTAAGAATATTTAGAAGGGAGATTATCCTGCGTTATCTAGATGGGACCCACATGTCATTATATTTATCCTCAGATGTGACTTACATTGATAGGGGCAGAAATAGAATATTGGGGACCAGCTACAATTGTAAGAAATAGCAATCATGCTCTGTTAACTGTGATTGCTTTATTTTGATTAAAGAAGGCACATTCTAACCTGGCTGGAAGTTGCACGAGGGACCTGGGAGCTCACCTGGAAATGCAGCCCACCCTCCCCATCCGGGAGCTGCCTATTACCCTGAAAAGATTAACAACCTTGTTGCAGAAACCAGAGACGCCAGCCCTTTGAAAACCCTCAACCCTTTGCATACTAGCAAGCCTTTGCATATCCAGCCCGCATTATCTGTACATTGCCCATTTGGCATACCCTTTTGACTACTTCCCCTTGTAATCTTTGTCCTTCTACACAATAAAAGCAGCTGGCTTATGGGGAGAGGCAGAGCAGATTTTTGTGGATGACCTGCTGCTCTCCCATAGTGCTGGCAGGATTAGAATAAACGCTCATACATGATTCAGCCCTGTCTCTGCTTAATTGGCTCAGGTAGGGACAGGCAGCACGTACCCACTGATTGTCCTGTTACAATACGATGGGGCAGAGGGAGATCTGACACACACAGAACAGGAGGAGGCAACGTGACCACAGAGCAGAGACTGGAGAGGCAAGGAGAGAATTCTCCCCTGGAGCCTCCAGAGGGAGTGCAGCACTGTCGATACCTTGATTTCTGCCCTCTGGCACTGATGTCCAGGTTCTGGCTGCCAGGACTGGAAAGGAATACATGTTTGTTGTTTTAAGCCACCAAATTTGTAGTTAATTTATTGCAAGAGCAACAGGAAACCTGAGGTGCACAGAACTCAGATAATTTGCCTGAGGTCCTATAATTAGTAACTGGCAGAGCCAGGATTCAAACTCGGTTCTGACTCCAGTGCCCAATTTCTTAATGCTCTGCTTGCTCTCCAAGTAGAGAGGGCAAGGTTCCTGCCCTGGAGGGCAGGCCAAGCACTAAAGGAATCATAGCTGATACTGGTAAAGGCGGTAATGGAAGGAGGTGGGTGTCTAGAAGTTAGGGGGAGAGGAAGGCTTCCCTTGGGGAGAGGCTATTACTTAGTGGCAACCAGGAACCCCTGGCAGTGAGATGGGCCACTTGCATGAGAGGGACACACCAAACAAAGTTCTGTCAATCCATTTTAATATCCTTCTTTAACCTCTGATGTTGGCTGAAGACCAGATCTCTATCAGGTCAGTCCAACATATTTGCTTTGATTCTCCTACCCTGTTGCCCAGAGTGAAGTGAGATAGGAAGACCTCGCAGTTCTGGAGAATTCTCTAGGTTCCCACTAAAGTAAAACATTTTTGTCTCTGAAGCCTCAAAGAAGGAATTTATTGGAGACTTAAGGGTTCCTAAGGACCTGCTCTGTATCGAAATATAGACACCACCAAATGGGACAGAGACCCCACTAGAAGTATGCGGGACTCCACTCTAGCATGCAAATAAAGGGACAGCAGGAAGTGGGAATAGACACGGAACAAGCAAGAACTTTTGCTGGAGATATATATATATATATATATATATATATATATATATATATATATAGAGAGAGAGAGAGAGAGAGAGAGAGATTTCAGAGAGGAAGAAAGAGGGATAGAGAGATAGAAACATCAATGATGAGAATCATTGATCAGCTGCCTCCTGCATACTCCCCACTGGGGATCAAGTCCATAACCTGGACATGTGCCCTTGACTGGAATCAAACCGGGGGCCCTTCAGTCCACAGGCCGATGCTCTATCCACTGAGCTAAACTAGCCAGAGCACTGGGTTCATTTGCTGGTAGATATTAACTCCTTAACTATGACCTCTCCAATTTGGTCATTAAGTCATAATAAATTTTAACCATGACCACTTAGCATTAAATGTTTCACTATACAATACTTCTGGGGTTACCTCCTTCTGTCCCACAACAGTTTAACCCTGAGGAAATTCCTTGGGTAATGTTACCAGGTAACCCTATCTGATTCTTCTCAGGGTACTGGGTTGGCACTTCTGCTCTTTTATTCCATAACAGTGATCAAACACTTCTTCCAAACACTGAGCTAAGTTCTGGGGACACAGAGATGACAGATACAATCCTCAGTGTCAGGGTGTTCACAATCTAGGTGGAAAGGCACATCAATATACAACACTTACACAATAATACTGAAGGCATGCACACGTGGTATGGGAGAAGAGAGGAGGCACACCCAGTTTAGTATGGAAAACTCAGAGAAAGGAACTTGGAACAGGCGACACTGCTGAGTCTTAAAGGAAAAGGCTGGAGTTGCCCAGGTGGAAAAGGAGGGTAGAGAGAGGGGGGTGTGGAGAGAAGGCACAGGGAAACATTTTTAGTCAGTTCAGGCTAATTTAACGAAACACCATAGATTAGGGGGCAGGGTGGTAAACAACAAACATTTATTCCTGGTTTACAAACTCTTGCTGTACCCTCACGTGGTGGAGAGAGAGAATTCTCTGGTCTTTTCCTCTTCTTATAAGAAAACTAATTCCATCCTGGGGACTCTACCCTCATGACCTCATCTAACTCTAATTACCTCCCAAAGGCCCCACTTCCAAATACCAACACAATGGGATTAGGACTTCGACATATACATTTGAGGAGGGCACAAACATTCAGTGCATAGCACACGTACAAAGGCAAAGATGTGAGAGTGAACGAGAAAGTCTGAGAGAGCAGAGCGAGAGAGAATAGCTGGGGAGTTTGGATGCACTTGGTGTGGTGGAGCTCAGGGTATCCGTGCCTGCAGCTGGAGAGAGAAGCATGAAAACCTTGTGTGCATGTTGAAGTTAGACTTTATTATGAATGTAATGGGGAGTCATTGAAGGATTTTAAGTCAGCAGTGACATGATCAGATTTACCTTTGAAATGATCACCATGGCATCAGTGTGCAGAATAGATTGGAGCGAGGCCTGACTGGAAACAGAGAGGCCAGTTAGGAAACTATGGCAGTGGTCCAGAGGAGAGATGATGAAATGGGGATGACAATAGGGGACAGATGCAAGAGCAATTTAGGATATAGAATTAGCAGGAGGACTTGGCCACAGACAAGCCCTGGAAGCGGAGGGAGTACTTGAGGATGACTTATAGATTTTCAGCGTATACAAGTTTGTAAATGAGTAAGAAGAATATTTGAGGGAGAGAGGAAATAATGAGTTGAGTTGAGGATATTCTAAATTTGAGAATATTCTCCATCATCCCAAGTAGGGATGTTTGGTAGGCAGCTTGTTGGAAAATCCATTCTAGATCCTCTTCTCTTTCCAGTCAATTCTCTCCTTGAGTAGTATCATTGCTCACACACATCAGCTACCACCTAATTGCTGATAACTTTCAAGCATTTAAATTCTACCTGATCCTCTTTTCTGAGCTCCTGGATCCAACCACCAATCAAGCATTCCTCTTGGATATCTCATCTTAGATATTAATTGACTGTGTCCTATTATCAGGGGGAATCTATCTAAAGTTGTGCTGTCCAGTAGCTGCTAGTACTATTGAGTACTATTACTACCCAGTACTACAGAGTACTTGAAATCTGGCTAGTCCATCAAGAAATGAGAATACAAGTCACAGACCAGGAGAAAATATTTGCAAAAGACATATGTGGATAAAGTACTACTAACTAAGACATACAAAAATCTCTTAAAACCCAATAATAAGAAAGTGAACAATCCAATTAAAAAAGGAGTAAAAGACATAAATTGACTCCACACCAAGGAGGTATGCAGATGACAAATAAGCACATGAAAAGTTGTCCACCATATGTCATTAGGAAATTGCAAATCCAAATAACAATGTGTTATCACAACCCACCTATTAAAATGGATAAAATTCAAAATGGTGAGAACATCAAAAGTTGGTAAAGATATAGAGAAACAGGAGTTTTCATTCATTGTTGGTGGAAATGAAAAATGCTATAGCCACTTGGGAAGACAGTTTGGTAGTTTCTACAAAACAAACTATATGATCAAGCAATTGTACTTCTTGGTATTTAACCACATGAGTTGAAAACTTAAGTTCATACAAAAATCTGTACACAGATGTTTGCAGCAGCTTTATTCATAATTGCAAAAACTTAGAAGTAACCAAGATGTTTTTGAGTAGGTGAATAGATATATAAATTGTGCTACATTCAAACAGTGGCACTATAAAGAAATGAGCTATCAAGTTATGAAAAGATGTACAGAAAGCTTAAATACATATGACTAAGTAAAACAAGCCAATCTGAAAAGGCTACAGACTCTATGATCCCAATTGTATGACATTCTGAAAAAGGCAAAACTATGGAGATAGTAAAAGGAGCAGTGGTTGCTAGGAATTAGCAGGGAGGGAAGGATGAAAGCCAGAGCACAGAGGATTTTTAGGGCAGTTAAACTACTCTGTGTGATACTATAATGGTAGATTATGTCTTTATACATTTGTCAAAATCCATAGCAGATACAATACCAAGAGTAAACCCTAATGTAAATTATAGGCCTTTCATTGTAGGGTCATCAATTATAACAAATGTGCCCCTGTAGTAGGGGATGTTAATAGTAGGGGAGGCTACGCATGTGTGGGGGAGGAGGTGTATGGGAAATCTCTGTACTTTCTGCTTGATTTTGCTGTGAATCTGAAAAGGCTCTAAAAATTAAAGACTATTTTTAAAAAACGTGGCTCGTCCAAATTGAGAGGTGCTGAAACTGTAAAATAGACCCTGCATTTCTTCCTGGTCTGTGACTTGTATTCTCATTTCTTGATGAAGAAAGGATATAAATACCTTATGAATAATTTTTTATGTTGATCGTGTGATAGGAAGACAATATTTGGGAATACTAAGTAAAACTTATTATTAAAATGCATTTGCTTTTTTACTTTAAAGAATGTGGCTACTGGAAAATTTTAAGTAGCATGTGGCCTGCACTCTCTCTATTGGGCAGTGCTGGCTTAGACTATAAACAAGCCAGCACATGAACCAGGACTCCTGGCTTCTAATCCAGGATGTATCATTCACTCAGTGACTATATTTGAAGTACCTGCTCTGTGATGAATAAGATAGAGATGGTCCCTGCTCTTGGGAAGTTTACAGTCTTTTTCTGCCTTATTTTTGAGATCAGTATAAGAAACAGTTTTGAAAAGCACAAAGTACCTTAACAATACAAAAAAATAACATAAATATAATTTCCAGGTAGAAGAAGACATGTTATGATTTCCAGATGAGAATTAGAGGCATTAGGAATCCCTGTGTGGGTAGAAAACTGAGCAATAAGTCCAATAATTATGGCTTATTAAATGACTTGGAAATAGCATTGAGGTTATACCAGAGGGTAAAGAGGAGAAACTGTGAGGTCTATACAAATTGCAGTTTTTGGCAAAATAAGTTCAGTTTGGAAATCGCTGAATTGTACAAAACCAAAGGAGCTCTGCCGAGAGAGTTTTGCCTATTGAGTCATCTTTGCTTTGGTAGTAAAAAGAGAGGTTGGATTTTAGTCCACTTTTTCTCCACCAGGACTGTTGGAAGATCATGGCAGGAATAGGTAGGGCAGAAGATACAGTCAAACAAGGCCTCAATGGAAGCTTAAATCACACACAAGTGGTTGGAAATGCCAGAAGTGGCCACATAGTAGAGGCAGCCATGTTTTAAAGGGCAGCTCATTTTGAACCAAACCTTTGGGATGGCCAAGGAGCTAAGGGGCAGGTAACCAGCAGCCCCAGTCTCTGAGTGGATAGAAGGATGGGGAAAATGGAGCCAGAACCAAACTTTATGGTGTGCTTAGCAAATGCTTACCTCAGTGCCCTGGAAGGAGGCCTTCAAGACCAGACCTCTCATTTCATAGGTGAAGGGGAAAGAGTTGTGGGATGGGGAGAGCCGGACACTGGCAGAGCTCCTGCTTTGTGCCGGGCCCTGGGCTACGATGGGAGCCCAAAGGGAGCCCAAGGTCTCTCCTTCCAGGGAGCAATTCCCAGCTGGGAGAAGATCCCATTTACTTGGCAGAGTTTCTCCCGGAAGAAGTCTGTAAAATGATTAGTTTTAAAAGTACATTGTACTATTTAAAAACCAATTTTGATAAAATCATCCCAACTTCTTTGTACGGTTCTGAACAATTGGGATGGTTAACAGAATTCATTATAAGGGTACATTTTGTATTTCAAAACAAAGAAAGAGGGAACAAAAGGAAGAAATACCCATTTTTGGAATGGCTCTTTGTCATTTGCAAATTTCCTCCCAATTCAGGTGCAGGCTGGAGCAGGAGTTTGCATGGTGATTAAACAAGATGGGTTTTAGAGTCACAGGCCTTGGTTCCCACTCCTGTCTCCCAACTTGTTAGCTGTACATCTTGGAGCAAGTTGCTTTACTTCATTAGGCCTTTACCTCATCTGTACCTTTAAGAGGCTGTAAAGGGGATTGAATTAAATAATTGACTATGCTAAAACTCAGTGTCAGTAAGCTAGTAATGCTCAGTGAATGATAGCTATTGTCATGGTGGTTGTTGTTAATATGTAAGCAAGCCTAAGATCTGGATTTTTCGAAACCCTCCCTCTCTTACATGCGTTCATACACACATGCTCATAGGATGAATATATTGACAGACCAGACCTGGGGCTGGAAAGCCTCAGACCTGGGTCCATTCTCTCTCTGTCTCTCCCCACCCCCCCGCCCCATGATACTCTCTGAAAAAGGTCATATCCTATTATTGAGACTTCAATACATTTTGTACACTGGAGGAAATAATTACATTGACTATTACTTGAAATATGGGTATACTCTGGCTTAGAAGCATTTTTTTTGGGTCATACATTCGGCACGTATTTCCTGAGCAGTGGCTGTGTGTCACTCAGTCCTAGCCCTGGAGACACAGCCATGTCAATGAGGCATCTTGGCAGTGGATCCTCCAGTGAAGCCTTCAGAGGACAGTTTGGTGTTTATCTTATGAGAGACCTTGAGCCAGAACCACCCAGCTAAGCCACTCCTGGATTCCTGACCCACAGAAACTGAGATGGTAAATGCTTATTTTAAGTTGCCAATGTTTGGGATAATTTGCTATGTGGCACTAGATCATGAATCAGTGAGGAAGAGCAAAAGCCAAGAAGTTAATAGGTTATTTCAGTAATCCACATGAGAAGGTGACTTGGAAGTGGTGAAAAAGTCAGATTTATAGTAAAATTAGCTCTTACTTGAGCACTCACAATTATTCAACATATTCAATTATTCCCTCCTTAGAATCTTTTCTCCTGGCTCCCGTGACACCACACTTTGAACCTGGGGTTACCTCTCTAACATGGACTGATCCTTTTTGTTCTCCTTCGCTGGCACATTCTTTGCTCAAAGTCTTAACGTTGGCATAACCAGGGCTTGACTTTGGGCTTCATACTCTTTCAGTTTACAGTCTCACTAGGAATCCTCATCCTCTGTAAAGATTTTAAATACCATGCCTATGTCCAAAGATTCCTATTCCTCCAGTTGCTTCCTTTTTATTGAGTCCCAGACTCAAAAATGTCATTGTTTACTTGACATCTCTATGTCTATAACTGATGTGTTCTCAATTTTAACATGACCAAAAACAGAACTCCTGATTTCCTGCCACCACCAGCAGTCCTATTCTTATTACAATGGTCTCCATCTCAATATGTAGAACCACCGCCATCCCAGTTGTCGAAGCCAAAACTATAGGGGTCATGCTTCATTTCTCTTTCCTTCATCCCCCGCCTTTAGCCCATTGGCAAGTCTGAATGATTCTATGTCCAAAGCATATTTTAACTTCCTGTATTGCTGCAGATACCCCCCTATTTGGAGCTACCATCAACTTTCTCTAAGACATGCCCTCCTACTCTCCTACAGCAGCTAGTGTGATATTCCAAGAACACAAATCAGACTGAGGAGCTTTAGTTCTTGAAACCCTTCAATGACTTTTCATTGCATTTAAAATCAAATCCAGACTTGTCATGGCTAACAAGTTCCTACATGTAGCTGGCTCCTGTCTTTCTCTAACTTCATCTGATACCACTCTCCTCCTTTATTTTTTCTCCAGTAACTCTGACCTTCTCTCTGTTTCTTGATGATGCTAAATTCATTCCTGGATTAAGACACTTGCATTTGTTGTTCCCTCTGCCTGGAATAGTCCTTTTCAGATAGTTGCATGGCTATAACCTTCTTGTCATTTTGTTCTCATACAAATGTCATTTTCAGAGAGTCTTTTCTGAGTTCTAAATCTAAGTAGCGCCCTTCCCGTCACTTCTTGTCATTTTATACATTTGTTTTTTGTTTTCTTCATAGCACTTATCTATCTGAAAGTTCTATCTTTACTTACCTATCTTGTTCATATATTGGTTTACTTATTCATTTTCAATCTTCTCTTCTCTAGACACCTTGACCCTAATCTTTTTTTAAAAAAAATATATTTTATTGATTTTCTACAGAGAGGAAGAGAGAGGGATAGAGAGCTAGAAACATCGATGAGAGAGAAACATCGATCAGCTGCCTCTTGCACACCCCCTACTGGGGATGTGCCCTCAACCAAGGTACATGCCCTTGACCGGAATCAAACCTGGGACCCTTGAGTCCGCAGGCCGACGCTCTATCCACTGAGCCAAACCGGTTTCGGCTTGACCCTAATCTTAATCCTTACTCTCATCTCCTTGGTTCATTACCATATATATTCTTAGCTGCTATTACAATACCTGGCATATTGCAGGTATTTGATAAATAATGTTGAATGTATGTGTGAATAAGTAAGTAAATGGTCTGACAGGAAAGAAAAAGTCCAATCTACTTTTCCATCCCCATATCAACTCAAAGTGGTACAGGTAAAGGAAACCCTTCTCACTTGTACCAAGCATTCTCCTACTGTATGGTCTTTGCATTTTCTGACTTTATATCCTTGACCTCCTCCTTTCCTTAAGTCTCTGCTCAATTGTCACCTTATTAGAGAGATCTACCCTGACCTCTCTTAATCAGATAGATTACCCCCCTCCCATCATTTATTTCCCGGAATTTGGGGAAATATTTCAGCCCCATTTTCTTCTATGTTCAAAATATTGCATTTTTTTTTTTTACTAAATGTTTTTTTCCCCCCACCGAAGTTGATGAAATTATTAATTATTGTGAAGCCTCTTTTAAATTAACTAGAGGCCCGGTGTACGAATTAATGCATGGGTGGAGTCCCTTGGCCTGGCTGGTGATTGGGGTCGATCAGGGGGGCCGGCTGGCTGGGAGGAGGGACCACAGGAGGTTGAGCATCTGCCCCCTGGTGGTCAGTGCACGTCATAGCAACTGGTCAACTGGTCATTCAGTCATTCACTTGCTTAGGCTTTTATATATATAGATGCTTGAGCAAGTTGTTTCAATCATTTAGTGCTTCATAACAAGCTACCACAACACATAGTGGCTTAAAACAATAATTTATTTTCTCACAATTCTACAATCTGGACAGGAGCATTTATGAAGACTCACCAACATGGCCAGCAGTGGGTGTGGCTATAAGCTCAGGGATCCATATGAGTGCTCGCTTCACCTCCACTGGCCTCTTCATGTGGGTTAGGTGTTTTGCAGCATGGTGGCTGGGTTCTAAGATGGAGTCTTCCAGGTCTTTGAACTCAAGCTGCAGATTGCTTGAGACTCAGCTTTGGAAGTTATACATTGTCACTCTGCTGCATTCTGTTGACAGTCAGTCATAGGGCCACATCAGAATCAAGGGGAGGGGATATATGAAAGATTGGGAATGAATTTGTGGTCATCTTTAACCCATCATCTTTAATAATTTCAGAGAGGCAATCATTTAAATTTCAACCTTTGTTGATGAAAATGTTTCTAAAAATAATAATTAGTCCTACAAGTAGATTATAATGGATGTAGTCTTTTCAATGATTAGAGGTCTTTCAGAAACTCAGGGTCACTGTTCTTCATTTCCATTGTTATCAAGTCTGAGTTCTAGCCTCAGCTCTGTCACAAGCTAACTACGTTTATTATATTGGGTAATATCACAGAGGCTTTTGACATTCATTTTTCTAACCCACAAAATGAAGGGATGGAGGTACATGGTTTCTATTTTTATTTACATATCTAAGACACTATGCTTTTATAGTTTTAGATAAACTACAGGAAATTCAACTATATTTGTAATAAATTCAAGGCATGACTTCCATGCATAAATTTCTTGTATGAATTTGTGTTTGCTTGTGATTATGTTATTTCACATAGAATGGAAGTATATAACATCTGTTAGATGGTTGAGGAAGGATAATTATTAAGTTCAGCTAGTTAAGTTATAGTGGAGACTGCCAGGTATTCTCCAAAACCCATTTTCTCATCTTTCTGGACACATAGCAGAGCTGCATTTTTCTAGACTCTTGCAGTTAGGTGTGGCTATGAGACCATGCTCTAACCAATAAAATGAGAGTAGACGCACTCTATACCTTTTTCCCCTCTCATTGGCCTGGAATGGAGACAATCCCCTAGAGTGACCCTGAAATCCCCTTCTTGAAGATGGCAGAGCCTCCACCAGCATGTGTCCTTGGGACCTGGTGGGTTAGGACTGACCTGTTCACCACACATTCCCATAATACACTTTATCATGTTTGAGTCATTGTACATTGTGCGGGTTCTATTCCTCATAACAAATAATCTATAATAAATAGGTTTTACTATGTTATTCAAGATGCTTCAAAACAGTTTAATGCTGCCCTAACTGGTTTGGCTCAGTGAATAGAGTGTCAGCCTGCGGACTCAGGGGTCCCAGGTTCGATTCTGGTCAGGGGCATGTACCTTGGTTGCAGGCATATCCCCAGTGTGGGGGTGGGGGTGCAGGAGGCAGCTGATTGATGTTTCTCTCTCATCAATGTTTCTAACTCTCCTTCTCCCTTCCTCTCTGTAAAAAAATCAATAAAATATATATTTTTAAAAACCAGTTTAATGCTACATTATGAGCTACAAAAAAATAACTAAATACTTCCTCTGTATCTCCTGAAGCCAAGTCTCAGGCCCTAAGCTATCCTCACAAGTATTCCTGGATTGTTCTTTTCATACCCATCTTCATCTCTGCTCCTAGACTTCCCATCAGCATGTGGTCATTTATTTGACAAATATCACTTTGAGCATCGAAGTGATACAGGCATTGCAGAAAGGCAATGAACAACTCAGATCAAGCCTTGCCTTTATACTGTTTAGAGGAGGCTGGTGGTCTCAGGAGGCCACTTGGTTTGTCACAGTAACTAGAACTCCCTACTCGCCCCTTGGATAACAAACTTGTCCTAACAGTTGAGTTTATCATATAATCAAAATATCCCACTGAAAGTTTTTAAAAATTATTTCTAAAATGGGTCACAAATTTCCTTTCCCCCCACTAGAATCAGTGTACAGAACACAATTTAACTTTATTATTATAATAATTGCTTTATGTATATGGTAATGTAATATTACACCAAGGGCCAATGAATTACAGAGAAGTACTTGACCAATACAAAATGACCTCAGGTTGCTATGCATTTTGAATTCTTGTGTCTACCTTTGATAACTTTTCTATTATTTCCTTCCTTCCTTTGGGTTGTTATTACTCTCCCACCAGAATCCACTATCACCTTGCAATTTGCTCCTTACAGCTCAGAGAACTGAGAGCTCTCATTTTCTTGAATGGGATTCTCATAGAGTGACGAAGTGAGAGGGCTCGCGGCTGTTGGACCCTGAGTTTTGTGATGCTGCTTTGGCTGCGTAGGGACTTTCCTGGTCATTTGCTCCTTTCTTGCTGAGTTGTAGGTAGCTGAGGTGAAGGGATATTTGATTTTTGCACCTGAGCCAAAATCTTGCCTGATGTTTGCTTCATTATTCTGCTCTCATCCTTTGGTAGAATTGTCCATGCTTTGCAGAGAGGGAAATAAAGAGATTAATAGCCATAAACTCTGCTAAACATGGAACTCTATAAAAACAGCAGATTTCAGAGAAATTTTAAAAGTTTTATTATGGGGGGAAAATAAGACTTCTAGTGTTCCATGAAAGTGGATGTCCAGGGAGCTGGCCTGGGGAAGGCAGTCTCCTGGCCTCAACAAGGAGAACCCTGGGGCCCCAATAGCAAAGTTCCAGGAGGGAGTCTCAGTTGATTGTGGGGAGGACAATTTTTGGTGGGCCTGAAGTCCAGACAGAAAAGATTTTGTCTTCTCCAAGGGAACTGGGATAAATAACTGTGGTGTTGACTTAGACACAAATAGTTAAACTAGAAATTGTAGAAGGTGGAACTGTAGTTGACTCTAAGAACCTAATTTATGGATTAACCAGTGCCCAGTCAAAATGACTAATAATTCGAGGACTATAATTACCCACCTGTAGGCTTTATTTTTTTCCCTCTAACTTTCTACTTTTCTGTATTTTACAAATGTTTAATAATGAGCATAAAATTCTTTTATAATAAAAAAATCCAATTAACTTAATTAGAAAAAAATTACCTACCAGGTGATGGGAGGTTTCTCATTAATTTATCATCAGGTTTCCTAGTCTGGCTTCAAAATCTCTGCCCACTGAGAAACAGTTCTTTTTGTGCTCTCAATGGCTGACTTGGGGTGATGTATTGCATGGGGTGTGGCAGGGGTGGGAGGTGATATAAAGAGTAAAGAGAGACTGTTTCCCAGAGCACTGTCCTTGGAAGAGGGACCCACTGCTGCTTTGGTGATTTCAAGGAGAGAGAGGAAGGAAGGAGGCAAAGGTTCTGTTGGGGTTTGGGGAGGCCCCCTGAGTGTCTGGATTTGCCCCACTATACCCACTGTCACCAAGGGTCCTAGAGTTGGAAATCTGGATTTGGTCCAACAATGTGCTGCCTGCATTCACATTATGTGGTTCCTGCATGGGCGCCAGGGATGGGGTGGCCTGTCAGCCTCCCTCCCATCCAGGGCCATGTGCTACCTTCTGCTGAAGGGCTAGATGGGGAGGCTTGTTGGGTAGATCTGCTTTGGAACTGCTCCAGTAGTTGCAAAACCACCAGCCTTTCTCTGCGGGAGACCTGATGTTGGTGTTTGGGCATCCCCAGTGGCGACTTGGGAAGACCCAAGTGATTTACTCAATGAAGATGTAGCCATTCACTTTATTTCCATCTGAGGGAGTCGCCATCATATGATGAGTGGCTGCAGTGTGCTTATGAAGGAAATACAGGATGAAGTCCTTGCCAGCCCATTTCCAATTGGAAGGGTCATTCATTTCTCTGAAGTTCAGTGTAATTCTGGGAGTCCAACATCACACACCACTCTGGTGGGTGGGTGGGGAGGAATTAGTCACAGTTTGAACTGAGTTTCAGAGGAGACAATGGAAAAGGCAAATGTATCATCACCAAGAAAAAAATGCCTCTGGAATTTAAAAGCATGTTCATCCATTGAAAGGAGCACTCCTACAATAGGTATAGCCAACGCATGACATCTTTGTAATAATCATTCCGGTATTGATTAACTTCACATTGCGCTTCAGTTAGTTAATTGTAGCCCTTTCCGGTTTCTGCCTCTGGAGTTTAAAGGCAAAATAGGCTCTTTGTTATGCTCTCAGAAGAACAATTTACACATTTTGATTTGGCAAAGCACAGCTCATTTTTCTGGGCCTTTCTGGCTTTTTTTTTATTCCACATGGAACATGCAAGCAAAACTGGCTGAACTTTCAAACATCAGCTAAACCCTAATAATCACTCGAGCGTTTCTTGCCTTGCTCTTTTCAAATGGCTACATTGATTATAAACCAAGTCCACATTCTGCCTCAGAAAGGTCACTGTCTAGCGGGTCCATCTGCCTGCTCTCCCAGCACTTCCAGAACCAGAGCCCCTCTGACGTTGGTCATTCTGCTTTGCAGGCATCCTTATCTGGAATGTGGTTCTCCCCTGCCCCCACTTTCGCCCCCCCAAAGGTCCCCAAGCACCAGTGGGGGAGGGGAGGTTGGGAGCAAAGTCATCAGCCCCTTAGAAGGCATCCTGACCTCCCTAGGACTGAACTTTCAACCTCTTGAGCTGACAGTTAGTGGTGGATGCACAAATTTTGTTTGCAACTAATTGCAGCTTGTAAATGGAGCATTGTGGCCCCAGAAAAGGGCCAGCAATCTCTCTCCCCAGGGTCACCCAAGTGGAATCTGGACACAAGAAAGCCTGTCCCCTAATGGGGCCTCCTCCCAGAGCCCTTCCCAACCTCCCGGGCCCTGGGCTTGTCTCCTTCATCAAGTGGAGAGCTAGAGGGCACAGCGGGAGACTCCTCTGCGAATCTTCTCCTCCAAATGCCAGGCTATTCATAGCAACTTGCAGCTCCCTCAGGAATTCCCACAGACTGACTCGCCAGAGCCCACTATTGTCTCTCCACCCAGCAGCAGCGGGTCTTTCACAGAGCCAAGGACACACACGCCATCTCAAAGCACACAATGCTTTGCAAACCTTCCATTGGGAGTTCACCAAGGAAACTACCGATAAGCTGAGAGGTGGAAAAGCAGAGGCAAGTTGGAAGGGTAGGCAAGGTTTTCCAGCAGACTAGCCGCTTATTTTTTAATTTCGCAAAGCAGATATGCTTCCTCAATAAATGATAAATTAGCCATAGAGCGGCTTGGAACATGAAGCCACATTTCCATTCATTGGAGGCAGGCCTAGGGATGCTCCCAACATCTCTGATAGCACAGCTGGTTGCACGTGTGAATCGCAGACCTCACTGGCCTAAACCTTCAGCTGTAAACAAAAGGGGTAACCAAGGGTGACTCTCTTTGTTTTCTCTGATAGTCTCATTGGACTGAGGTGGTAGCTAATATTATCCTGTATCCGTAGACCATGAAAAGAACATAAGGAACTCTGTGAAAGTGTAGAATGAGCTTCCCAGGCAAGCGTCATATTGTTCTCAGTTAATCAAATTTGTCAAATTGTTCCCAGTGCCTTAGAGCTACAGGGTGATACTTAGGACCACGATAAACAAATCCCCAGCCATCTGCTCTGACAGCTGTTGGACCTTGAGCAAGAACTTGTACCCGTGGCGTCTTTTGAGAGCCCCTAGGCGCAGAGATGGACTAGATACGTTCAATCATCGAGTGGCCAAAGGTTAAAACACCTAACAGCCCTGGGATACCCGCACCCAGCTAGAGGTGACCCCAGGAATGAGGTCCCCAAGCACCCCAGTTTCTCTGCCCACTGGGTATTTTCTCAATAGCTGCAGCCTCTCCTGAAAAATCAATGCAGTCAGGGAACTGCTTAGTTGAAAGTGAACGTATCTATTGATGCCGAAACAGGAGCTGTGCACTTCCAGCCAATTTAAAGACATCTCCTCGGATGATCTGTTCGATTCTGTACCTCTCAAGTGTGAGGGCTCTGAGGTTTAGCTTGCAGCTGCAGTAAATTATTTCTCTGAAAGCTGTTTGCCTCAGACAAGTTAGTTTTTTGCGCGTCCATTTCATTAGCCTAACTGGGTTTCATACATGATGCTACAATAGGAGGACCAACCACTCCAGTTATGCAGAGACTGTCCTAGTTGTAAAGCTGAAAATCTTCCATCCCGGACCAACGGGGGTGGTTTGTCACTATTCCAAGTCCTCTGTCTTCCAACAGATCAAAACGTCCCACTGAGGTTGAAAGTGCAGCAATGTAATCAATTCCGAGTTTCTGCACTTAACATCTTAGTGGGGTACACATTGAAAAGGGGGTCTTCTGAAAGCGGTGAGGGAGTGTGTTTATCCACTCGTAAAGAAGATCTTCGTGAGGTCCGGCGGGTGGGGAGCTCAGCATCATATACCCCACAGAGTCGCCGCACGGGGACATTTAATATCTAGGATTTTACTCTTTCTTCTGTGGCCTCAATTTCTGATGAGCCAAGAAAAAAATGCAAGACAAATTTTTTTATAATGTTTCCTTGAGGCATTTTATATTTCCATTTGAACACTTTTAGGCACTTGAGCAATGTGTGAAAAGGGCTAAGATAGGAACAGGTATTTTAATTGTGTGAGCCTCTCTTTTCTTATACTGCATACTTAGGAGATCAGAGTCATTTTATGTGTCACCACCTATCCATACTTAAACTTTAACATTCGGCTTTGTTTATTCCATCCAATTTGGCCTAAGTCGGTGCTATTTATTTATTTATTTTAAAATCTGTATTGTTGGAAGTATTACATATGTCCCCGTTTCGACCACTCGGTCCTTTTAAAACCGGAATGTGCCAAGGAACCACCTTGGGGATCTAGCTAAAATGCAGATTCAGATTCAGTGGGTCTGGGATGAGGACTGAGGTTCTGCATTTCCCACAAGTGCCCAGGTGAGGCGAATGGTCCAAGGACCACACCGTGAGTAGCCAGGTCTCAGGTAACTGTACCTAAGTTTTTGCTACCCTGTGGGAATTTCTGAAAGAAGAGAAGAAAAAATATTTTAAAAGATGTGAAGGGAGAAAATTGTGCTCCAGAACTTCAAAAACAATGCCTGTTGAACCAGAGAATACTGTGTGCTCTTGTGTGCAACACAAATGCAATTAGAATTGAACCGAAGCAGCAGTGTACCTAGGAAAGAAGGCAGATGGGAGGAAGTGGAAAGGAGGAGGGAGGGTGTGGCAATTGCAGCCTCTCTGGCTAGAGGTTGGGGGAGGCTCTTCAAAGTACTGGCACTTGCTTTTCTTCCCCATTCTCTTTCCTGGACATTAGTGGCCAGGCACTTCCCTTCCAAAAGTTGCCCAAAGTGGAAGCAGTACTTTGGTCCAAGGCAAGGAAATGTTTCATTCTCTTTCAATTGGTTGCAAGAACTCTGTAAAAAAGATCCATTAAAGATGAAAAATGAAACATGCCCTGAAAACGTACCAATCTTTTCATGTTGCTTATACTTTATTGTGTTTCCGAAGACACAAAAACAGATAATGAAATGCATAAGTAGAAGAGGAAATATCATTAAGCCAAATGCTTGACAGAAAATGGATTCTACTAAATCACATACAGTTCTGATATTGTTTTTCAATAAAAATTGTTAATGCAATTCAATGAGTTTCTATCGCTCACACAGGCCTGGTTAATGAGATGACACATTTAGGGACAGAAAAGGAATTCTGGGATTCAGTGTCTTAATTATTTCAGAATAAAATGTATGTGCCCCAGAAATGGAGGAGATGTTGTTCTCCAAATCGCATCTGTTTTGATCTTGGGAGAGTTTACATCCTTTCTCTGAAGGGGAACATCAAATGTGGGTGATTAAATTATCACTGAGCACCCAGAACCCCTCCAACGTATGTTTATGTTCCATGGAAAACGTGTAGACAGGGTTCTATCCAGTATGACTTGTACTTACTGCTCTCTTGGGGGCTTCAGGGTAAAATAGAAAACCCCTTTTCCCCTGCAAATCATCAAAGCAGAAGTGGCCCCAAATATGCTCCATGTTTCTTTGTGTTTCCACAAAGGAGGGGCATATAATAGGGATAAATAGATTTCAATATTGTTCCCTTACCTAGGAGCCTGCCTGTGTTCAATTGCTTCCCTTATTTTTGTTTTGAACAGCCAGCTGCTCATAAACGTTCCTTTTGATAGGATGTTCTCAGATACCCTTTGAGATTATGAAATCCCAGTAAGTGGAACTAACTGCTTGTCACCAACTCAGGTGGTTTCCCGGCCCAGCACACATCACTCCAGTTCTGCTGGAGGACCCCGGTGCCATTGCTTTGTTTCCAAATGGATGAACATTTCTGTTACATCTTGGGCTTGATTTCCTCTCCTTTCCCTGACATGGGTGTGTGTGGGCTGGTGGAGGGAAGGACAAAGAGGGACAATGAAGGAGGGCTGGGTTTCTTCTTCTGCCTCTGCCCCGGTCATGCTCACATTCACTGCCTCAGCCTAGAACCATGCACACACCTCTTGAACGTTATCATGTCTCATCAGGTCTCATAGATTGGACTTGCACCATTGGTGAGAGTAGCTCACAGGCAACAAGATCACATAATGTGTCTTTGCTTCTTTTCCTTAAATTTGCTCAGTCACTTGCACAAATCTATAGAATCATTCTACTTCTATATAGTTTGTGCATTAACCTTATAGCTTCCACCTCCTCCCCCTTTTTCCATTCTCCACTACTGACTGCCTATTTCTCATGACTACCTAGTTACATCTGTGTCTGCACTCTTTTCGTTCCTGAGGGCATTGGGTCTTTCTGTTACTAAGTCATTGAGCAAATACTTTTTGAGTGCCTTCTACGTGGCAGGCCTTGTTGTTGGTGCTGGGGTACAAGATTCAACAAAACAAAGTCCTTAGCTTTTTTCATTCTAGTGGTACGATGAAAGGCAATCAACAAACCAACAAACAAATAGATAAGTACTATATTCGATGTAAGAAGTATTAGAGAGAAGGTACAAAGTAAGGAAGAGGGAAGTCCTACAAGGGATGTGGGTCCTGCTTTTCTGCATGGACTTCTCCTCCGGGGCGACCACTTAGGGTTGGGTTGCACACACTCCAGGGGTTGCCTTCCCCTCAGGTTGTTATACATCTGTGTAGCTGTGAACATTTCCTGGCAGATGGGATCGAAGTATTTGAGGACTAGTGTCCTCAAGGGTGACATTTAGTGGAGGCAGTGAGTCACAGAGCTATCTGGGAGAAGAGTACTTCAGGCAGATGGAAGAGGGCATGCGAGGCTGTGAAGAAGGAGCAGTTCTTGGTGTGTCAAAGGAACAAGGCCAGTGATTGAAGCAGAATGAGTGAGGGGGCAGGTGGTAGGAGGTGAGATCAGGAGAGGAGGAAGGCAGATCACAAAGGTCTTGGAGACTGTAGTAAGTAAGGGCTTTGCCTTTCATTTTAATGGAAACAGAAAGTAGGTGGAGAGTTCTGAACTGAGTTGATTTGTATCTTAAGGATCACTCTGACTGAAATGTAGATATTTGATGTAGGGACAAGAGTGCCAGAAGACAATGACGGGCTGTTTGCAATTTTCCTGGTGAAAGAAGATGGCAGCTTGGCTCAAGATGGTAACAATGGAAGGTAGGGACTATTAATTCTGGATATGTTTTTGAGAGAAGCCTTTTATATGATTCCTGGGGCCTGCTGTCTACTTGTGCAATGTCATGAGAGTCCATCTCTTGCATATCAGGACTAGTTCATCAATTAATATCCTACAGAAGGAAGGGTGGGACCTCAGAGTTGGAAAGGCCCTTAGAGGCAGGACATCTTATGGAGGAGCAGTGGGAACAGAGGTGTTCAGCTTGGTCTTCAAGCTTGTGGGGTCTTGAATTTTGACAATAAGATTGATGCCCTTGGACTCAAGAGGCCCCACGCTAGTGATCTGAAGGTGGAGAATGGAGCCTAATGTGAGACAACCCCAAATTTGAACTGAGTTCTCTTCTCTGAGTTCCAGCCTCTTGCTCATGCCGGGTTACATTACCCAGCATCCCAGAGTGTGGAAACCTAGCCTTGACTACATTTCCAGGGGCAGACTGCTCATGATATTAAGGTGCTTCACCATGTTTTTGGACAGCTCTAAGCTTCTGGAAGGTTTTTCTTGTATAGGGCTGAAACCCTCTTCTCTTCCACCTTCTTAACTCTAGAGCTATGTTATATTGGTTAAGAGCATGGGCTCTGGCCAGGTTCTTTGTAACTCTGAACAAGTTACTTAACTCTTCTGTGCCTCAGTTTCCTCATAAACAAGGTAGTGTGTCTAAAGCACTAGGAAGAGTAAGTGCTAAAAAAATTGTAACCATAATGATTCATCTTGCATACTGATATAAATGTGAGAACCTATCTGTATTTGAAATCTCATGAAGTTGTACTTTTCATGTTATTTGCCAATTCTCATTCATTCTTGGAACCTCACATGATAGATACCTGATAGCAACTGTTAATGAAGTCTTACCAAAGCAAAGGGCCTGATATTCACCTTGGCAGCAGGAAGAAAAGGGGATTATTCATTACTGGTTTCTGGTTTCAGCAGCAAGAAACCTGTTGTTGGTTCTCTGGCATTTAGAGGCTAACTCTATCTCCAATATTGATTCTCAAACCCTATGTCACCAGGGAAGCATTATTTCAGGATGCAGTAAAGCAGTGTGGTGGAAAACTGAGCTTTTGGAGTCTTATTTTCAATCTTTCAATCCGGCTCTGGACCCTTGCATGAATTTTGTGCATCGGGCTCTAGTTATTCTATAATAATGGACAAGTTATTTAGTGATAATGATAATAATAATACATGTTCCTTAGGTTTGTTGTGAAGTTTAAATAAGACAATGTATACGAAGTGCTTAGTACAATGCAGCAGATCAAGAAATGCTAGCACTACGACCTTCCAAAACTCAACTTGGAGGAATAAAAAAAATCTGAATAGGCCGGTAACTCTGGAGGAAATTGAAGCAGTAATAAAAAAACTTCCAACAAACAAAAGCCCTGAACCAGACGGCTGCACCGGGGAGTTTTATCAAACATTCAAAGAAGAAATAAAACCTTTCTTCCTCAGACTATTCAAAAAATTCAAGAGGAAGGAGCACTTCCAACCTCTTTCTATGAAGCCAGCATTACCCTAATCCCAAAACCAGATAAAGACAATACAAAGAAAGAGAATTATAGGCTAATATCCCTCATGAACATAGATGCCCAAATCCTCAACAAAATGCTAACAAATCAAATCCAGCATTACATTAGAAAGATCATACACCATGATCAAGTGGGATTTATTCTGGGGATGCAAAGATGGCACAATATCTGCAAATCAATAAATGTGATACACCACATAAACAAACTGAGAGATAAAAACCATATAATCATATCCATTGACGAAGAAAAAGCATTTGACAAAATCCAACACCCTTTCTTGATAAAAGCTCTCAGCAAGGTGGGAATAGAAGGATCATACCTCAACATAATAAAAGCCATATATGACAAACCCACAGCCAACATCATTCTCAATGGGCAAAAACTAAAACCATTTCCCCTAAGAACAGGAACAAGACAGGGATGCCCACTCTCACTACTACTGTTCGAGATAGTACTGGAAGTACTAGCCATTGCGATCAGACAAGAAGAAGAAATAAAAGGTATCCAAATCGGAAAAGAAGAAATATTATTTGCAGATGACATGATATTGTACATAGAAACCCCCAAAGACTCCATCAAAAAACTATCAGACTTAATAAATGAATTCAGCAATGTAGCAGGATACAAAACTAACACCCAGAAGTCTATGGCTTTTCTATACACCAATAATGAACTCACAGAAAGAGAAATTAAAAAAGCAATCCCATTTACCATTGCAACAAAAAAATTAAGATATCTAAGAATAAACTTAACCAAGGAGACAAAGGACCTGTACTCAGAAAATTTCAGGACGCTAAAAAAAGAAATAGAAGAAGACATGAACAAATGAAAGAATATACCATGTTCATGGATTGGTAGAATCAACATCATTAAAATGTCCATACTACTCAAAGCAATCTATAAATTCAACGCAATTCCCATTAAAATACCAACGACACACTTCAAAGATGTAGAACAAATTCTCCAAAAATTCATCTGGAATAAAAAAAGACCCCGAATAGCTGTAGCAATCTTGAGAAAGAACAATGTTGAAAGGATCACAATACCAGATATCAAGCTATACTACAAAGCCACTGTTCTCAAAACTGCCTGGTACTGGCACAAGAATATACATATAGACCAGTGGAACAGAACAGAGAACCCAGAAATCGACACAAGTCAGTATGCTCAATTAATATTTGACAAAGGAGGCATGAACATACAATGGAGACAAGACAGTCTCTTCAATAAATGGTGTTGGGAAAACTGGACAGATAACTTGCAAAAAATATGAAACTAGACCACCAACTTACACCATACACAAAAATAAGCTCAAAATGGATAAAGGACTTAAACGTAAGATGGGAAACCATAAAAATCTTAGAAGAAGCCATAGGTAGCAAAATAGCAGATATTTGTCATAGCAATATCTTTACCAGTACAGCTCTTAGGGCAATGAAAACTAAAGAGAAAATAAACAAATGGGCCTACATCAAAATAAAAAGCTTCTGCATAGCAAAAGAAACCATCAATAAAACAACAAGAAAGCCCACTGCATGGGAGAACATATTTGCCAATGTTATCTCCGATAAGGGTCTAATCTCTAACATTTACAGGGAACTCATACAACTTAACAAAAGGAAGATAAACAATCCAATCAAAAAATGGGCAAAGGATCTAAATAGACACTTTTCGAAAGAGGACATTCAGAAAGCCAAGAGACATATGAAAACATACTCAAGGTCACTAATTATCCGAGAGATGCAAATCAAAACAACAATGAGGTACCATCTCACACTGTCAGAATGGGTATCATCAACAAATCAACAAATGACAAGTGCTTGAGAGGATGTGGAGAAAAAGGAACCTGCCTTCACTGCTGGTGGGAATGCAGACAGGTGCAGCCACTGTGGAAAACAGTATGGCGTTTCCTAAAAAAACTAGAAATGGAACTGCCATTTGACCCAGTAATACCACTTCTAGGAATATATCCCAAGAAACTAGAAACCCCAATCAGAAAGGATATATGCACCCCTATGTTCATAGCAGCACAATTTACAATAGCTAAGATTTGGAAACAGTCTAAATGCCCATCAGCAGATGAGTGGATTAGAAAACTGTGGTACATCTACACAATGGAATACTACACTGCTGTAAAAAAGAAGGAATTCTTACCATTTGCAGCAGCATGGATGGAACTGGAGAGTATTATGCTAATTAAATAAGCCAGTCAGTGAAAGAAAAATACCTCATGATCTCACTCATTTATGGATAATAAATAACATTATAAACTGATGAACAAAAATGGATACAGAGGCAGAGAAGCATCAAACAGACTGACAAACTACAGCGGGAACACTGGGAGGGTTGTGGTGGGGGGAGGTAAGAGATCAACCGAAGGACTTGTATCCATGCATATAAGCATAACCAATGGACGCAAGACACTGGGGGGCGGGAGGTGGGGGGCGGTGAGGGCATGTGCCAGGGGATAGGGGAGGCCGGGGAGAAGGTCAATGGGGAAAGAAAGGAGACATATGTACTACTATTTGTAATACTTTAAACAATAAAAACATCTTTTTTTAAATTAAAAAAGTAAAGCTTATGAAAAAAAAGAAATGCCAGCACTAATTTTGTTATGAAAATGAATTTCTCAAATGACCAGTTCTTAAAAATGACCATGTTCAAAAGTAACTAAAACCACATTCTGCAGGCTGCCTAGTGACTTTTAGATGGAGTGGAAGAGAGAAAAATCAAGGCTTGCTGCTCCTGCCTTCTTGCCAATACAGGCTCCCAGTGCCCCAGAAGGCTCATGATAGAACCACGAGCACAAATCCAGGAAACCCTGACTCACCATCCATTTAAAATTTTGCTTGAACTGGTTATTTGGTAGCAGGTAGATTTTTAAGTAAAAATTTCCCCCCTGAAACCAGAAATAATACATAGGAAAGCATAGACAAACATGCAGAAGCAAATCATGCTTATTTCCCCGGTCCAGCAGTTGCCCCTTACAAGAGTTCCTGCTCAGCCCACCAGGTGGACACGCAGTGTAAGGCCAGGCTGTGTCTGTCCCACTTCCAAAACCCCGGCAGGGGACACTGCCTGGTGCAGAAGAGTGCTCAGTAAAGGGTGGTTGGATGAGTGATGTATCTTGGGTATTAATGTGTTTCTGTCCTCACTGAGGATTATAATTACCAGCTAGATTTCTTTTCATGGTGCTTCACTCAATTGGGCCCCCTAAAATACTGAATGTAAAGCCAGCAGTAAATATAAGTATTTCCTCGATGTGCCAATAATCACAGGCTCCTGTTTTGTCCCCCGGCTGGTCCATAGCCCAAGAAGGGCTCAGATGATGGGTCTGAGGCTGACCAGGCTGGCCTCGAGGTGGGCCCTGCCCTGGCTTCTCCTATCCAGGCTGCCTGGGCCAGCGGGTCCCTCAGCCCGGTCCCAGGCAGATATCGCTCCTTCTGAAGACATTTTCACTCTACTTTCAACCATTTGGAGAATTTTGCAAACACTAGAGAATTTCCCAACCTATCCTAGTTCAACTTTCCTTCTAATTATAGTAGGTGCCTCTTATTAAATACTTAACAATGGGCCTGGTCTTAGGTTAAGCCTCAGTCAGATATTATCTCATTTAATTCTCCTAACAACTGTTTGTGCTATCCACTGTTAATATTTTGTAGATGAAAATAAAATGAAGGCTTAGGAAGGTGAAGTGATTTGTCTGAAGTCACATAGGTTGTAAGTACCAGATTCTAGGCCAGGTGTAGCTGAGTCCAAATTCCATGCTTCAGCCACCTAGATATGCTGTAATCAGAATTTATGTGTATTTGCATATTATTCTCTATATTTAGCTTCATATTTATAAGCATTCACCCAACCTATATTATCTTACATTCAGCATCATAATTTGAAATGTCTAAATAATATTCTAAGTGGGTGTACCATAACTTACTCAACCTTTTTCTCTATTACTTGTTGAACACTTGGGTTGTAGAGAATGTCAGAGCAGAGACCCAATAATTGAAATTCAGAGAGTCAACAAGAGTATCCTTTTGTGGAGCCCTTGTAATAATAAGAACACTGAACAAGGGGGCTGCAGAAAGGGAAAGAGAAAGTTCTAGACTTTTACATTAAAAATATATTTATTGATTTCAGAGAAGAAGTGAGAAGGAGAGAGAGATAGAACCATCAATGATGAAACAGAATCATTGATGGACTACCTTTAGCACGCCCCCTACTAGGAAATGAGCCTGCAACCCAGGTGTGTGCCCTGATTGGGAATGGAACCTCGACCTCCTGGTTCATAGGTCGACGCTCAACTACTGAGCCAAATTGGCTGGGCTAGACTTTGACGTTTTTGTATATCTGGGTTTTCTTCTCTGGACACTTCACTGGGCTGAACTATTCTTATTATCCCGATAACATGGCACATTACAAGAGTGTGACCATCAGAGGCATTGGGGGCATAGATGGGGAATATTGTCAAATTCTGATCTGCTGCTGTGATCTCTCTCTCTCTCTCTCTCTCTCTCTCTCTCTCTCTCTCTCCTTCTCATCTGAGGAATCTGGGGATGGCTACCAAGGGGCTTCCTGTCCCCGCCCCCTCCCGAGCCTGGGTCTTTCTGCCCTCAGAAACCTCGGTCCTGTCAGTGATTGTTAGAGGCTGTGTGGGCTGCTGCTTCAGACACTGCCGAGGGGCAGATCGCTGGACCCACAGCTCAGCCCTGCCTCGTGAACAATGAAGACCTTCAGCTTCTCCCCCCGGCTGTCTCAGGCCACCCCTGGTGGGGTGGGGGTGGATGGGCAAGTGAAGCCCATCGCAGGGGGGCATGAAGAGGGAGGCAGGAGGGCACTGTTAAAAATTAGAGTGTTTTTGGATTCTAGGTTCAAATTCCAGCCCTGCCATTTATTGTGTAACTGAGATTTGTGTTACATCATCTGGCAGAACCTCAGTTTTGCCATCTACAGAATGGTGATGATAATCTCTAACTTACAGAATTGCTTGCCAGTTCATGTTCACTGATATTCATATTATCTTAATATCTAGAGGAATTATTTTCTCTCTTTTATTTTGAAAACAATCCGATTTTGGTGTACTCTTCTTCTACTTAAATTGCTTTGTTTATGCTTAGATGGATTAATTTATGAACTTTCCTTTCTCTTTCCTTCCCCAAAAGTTGTTACTCTTCTAGGTTCATGGCTTGGAGAAAGGAGATATAGGTGTTTTTGTTTGAAGGATACCAGGGCCTGAGATGACCCCCAGGTGACCTTTTGTTTTAGCTGAGAATCTAGCTGGAGAGAAGTGTGCAGGAATCACAGGAATCATTTGTGTTTTTTCTTTAGTATTTAAAGACATGTGCTAGTCTTAGGAAGGAAAGGAAGAGAGAGAGAGAGAGAGAGAGAGAGAGAGAGAGAGAGAGAGAGAGAGAGAGAAAGGAAGGAAGGAAGAAAGAAGGAAAGAAAAAGAAGAAAGACACATCTATTGGTTGCCTTCCGTACACGTCCCAACCCTGGCTGGGGATCAAATCTGCAAACCAGGTACATGCCCTTGACTGGGAATCAAACCTGCGACCTTTAGGTCTTTGGCCCGACACTCTAACCATTTAACATCACCGGCCCGGGGCTCACTTTATCTTTTTATTCCTTAAGTTCCTCAATTTCTAGACACCCTATTTCTACTTTCAAGGGTAAATTCTGTCATTTTTCCTGTGACTATAGCAAGTCATCATTTCTCTTTCTAAAATGTGGGTTTAGAAAGCTGCAATTGTTAACAATTTTAGTATAGAATCTTTGGACAAAACTGGAAAATAAATTAAAGTGTTAGACTGTTTCTAGGAACTATTTGACTTAGGGAATTTTAAATTGCCAGTAATATTCACAGTTAATTATTCTACAAGTGATTGGGTTTACTCACATCTCCAAATTAATTGTGCCTATAATTTGCTTGGATTGATATGTTGGTGATATTTACCACAAATAATTCTTCAAAGCACATAATCTATTTTGAATTCCCCCCTCCTCCCCCAAATTAGAATTTTGCTTTTGGATAAAATTTGTTTACAGTTACTACTTAAAATTCCATGTAAATATATAAACTCTAACTCTCATTTCACTTCTCTGCTATTTTCATAGGCAATTTTTACATGAAAATTGTGTCATCTTTAACAACCTAGTCTTATTTTCTAATTTCCCTTTAATGGTTTTGTGTTCCAAGTTTAATTTAAGAATGGATTGCTTATATTTCACTTACAAATCTCCCTTCTAATCATTGTTATTAATATCACAATTTTGTTGTAATATCTGTAAGAGCACAAAATATGTCCCCTTAAAGATGCATTTGCCAAGCACTGAATTGCATACATTTCAATTACAACTCTCCCTCGTAATTACTGTTATTAATATCACAATTACTATTGTAATATCCATAAGACTGCAGAAGGTGTCCTGTCATGGGTGCATTTACAAACAGCTTTCTCAGAAAAATGTGCCAGACTTTATCTAAATTCGACTTCCCCTACAATTTACATTAGACAACACACTCCATCAATAAAACCATCAAAATGATCTACTGCATTGTAGACAAAAGTTATTGTGTCAAGTTGACACTAATCAGTTAATTCCAGTAAACCTTCAGATAAACAAAAGCTTGTTGTCTATTACTGATGTGTGTGATGGGCCCCTTGTATGTCCTATGGTTATGCCCATCTATAAAGATGTATCTGGCAGACACTTGCCCTGAGGCATCTATATGGAAACCGAGACAAGATGTATAGTTAATGATGTTGACCCTGACTCCCCCAACAGAGATTGAATTCAAGTCCTCATAATATCTCGACAGCTGATATGTATACTGTGCTAATAATATTAACAATTACTATGCCACTGGGATTCCCCAGGCTCTGACTTAAAAAAAAGAAAAAAAAAGAAGCTATTTTAAAGCTTATTCCCTTATATGAACTGATTTCCTTGTTTATACCTGTCATCAGCACCATCTCGCCATTGAGACAAAGATGAGTTTCTTAATAGGGAAAGGCTAATCCTGAATGTAGGTGTTTTGAGTTAGTAAGCAATGCTGTGTGAGCTAAGCATCTCCTGGAAATGCTGAGAGTACTGGGAATGATCAGAGGAAATGTTTATAGTCACTACCTCCCTGGTCAAAACTGGGGAGAGAGCTAGCTTCACATTGTTATTGTTGACGTGGATCAGAAGGCATTCAGAACGTCAACAGGCCTTCTCTGATGTGGCTCTTCTTTGGACACAGAGGGGCAGCCTGCCAATTCCTGCTGGACGTGATCGGGCAGCTGAGGCATCAGAAATCACCCTTGGGTCTCCTCAGCTAGCTGCTGAGCTGTGGAGGAAAGAGAAGGAACGGAACCAGACCTCTGCTCACCTGTTTTCTCCTCCCCTCCCTGCTTCTCATTCCTTTGCAAAGACTGAATGGGAGAGGCCACTGCTGGCTCACAGACTGTGGAGGAGCTTCAGATGAAATGTTGACAGGGGGCACTGTTAGAAATTAAATTCTGCCCTATTTTGTGTACCATTCTTGTGAGTCACATTCGTGAATAGTAGCGAGAGATTTAATGATCGCATATTTTTTATCTTATTTCCCTTCGGTCGATGGCAATTTTTTTCTGTTAATGTCAACTTAGAGCTCAAAGTAATTTAGTAATTGATTCTAAGCACAGCAGTTCGCCAATGGCAGCTCTCCATTTGTGGGGAATATCTTTGCTAATTTTATCCATCAGAATGAGATTACCATGCTAATCTCTCCTATCCTCATCTCTTGGGTCATTTGGGACATGCTGATGCAAATGACTTATTAGACACAAGGCCTTCGTCCATCCCTAGGACCGGAGAAAGATGAAAGGAAGCCAAGATAAGGATATTATAATGTCCTGACACACACAGATGGTATGCATACCTAATGCTAAAATTGTAAGACCCTAAACTGGAAACTGGTATAAAAACTAGTAATAATAAATGAAAAATACAATGGACCAAAATATAGTAAATGTATTTAAGGGAAAGAACAAAAAAAATTAAGGCAGAACAAATGCATCTGGAGACATGTAATTGGAAACCTAAACATTCACTAGGCCGGGGAAACCCAGAAAGTCATAAGTCAGGTGGGGTGGGGGTGGGGTGGAGGGAGGCACTCTTAATGAGATTAAGTGGAGAAAACCAAAATGGCTGTGTTAACAAAAAGATTGAGGCTGAATCTACAGACACAAGCTGTCTGACTGTTTTCAGTGAATGACTGGTTACTGGCTAAGTTAGCCATTGGTTGTTAGCCTGATTTAATTAAAATGCTCAAACCAGTGTGAGCGTGTGTGGTAAAAATAGCCTGAAACTAGTTTGGGTTAGGAGTACACAATAGGGTATTATATTCCACAATGGGCTGAAAGGCTTTCCAAAGACATTTCTAGTAAGTGGATACATTCTAAAATGCTTTGCTTTATGAAATAGCAAAATATTTAGAGGGGATTCAGAAAAGACCAGTTTAAATAATTCAGGTAAGAGGGGATTTCAAGAAAGAAAAATTAGTTAATATAGTGGCTGGGTGAGTTTGTATGAAGGCAGAAAACCCCCCAGAGAGAAAAAAGATATTTAGCATTTAAGAGGCCTGATGTGAGATCAAAAGAGGAAAATCTAGATATTAAGCAGATAAATAAATCCTGCCTTTATTCTCCTCAATGGAAGGGAGGAGAAACTGACATGATGGTCATTTTATCTTTAAAAAGCTAGAACCTTATTACCAAAATAGCAAAAATATATAATGATAAATCTAAAATAATACTATTTCCAAGTTCTAATCATTGGCCTGATTATTTCAAATGTTTTGTACTCCAAAGCTGCTATATCACAACGTCAATAGCCAACAATAGGACAAAAACTCAGATGCACACGGCTGTCACATACTCCTAACCTTCAACTCCTAACTCTGAGCCATCACATGTTACTACCAGATTACTTTTTTAAAAGCCAATTCCCAGACTGAGCTGGGACTAGGGTGAGACAGTGATGGGCTCACCCTGGGTGCAAGTTTTAAGGGCGGCGGTGGTGGGGTGGTGGCAGGGTGCCAAAATACTCTATAATCTAGATGAATATTATTTCAATACAATATTTTTAAAAATCAAAATTAATGCCAAAGAAATCCATGATGAACAAAATATAAAAAAGTTAAATGAAGAACAGGATTCAGCTCTGAGCTTGCACAGCCCTGCCTCATTCACTTTATCTTAATCCTATGCCTGGTTTCAATCAAACTTTATTTACAAAAATAGCAAAATAGGGACTAGGGGGGCTGTAGTTTGCTGATTTTATTTAAAAAAATATTACATTATGATATTTATCTTGATTACTGAGGTTTTTTGGTGTCCCCTTAAATTTTGCACCTAAGGAGATTGCTCCCTTGCCTCACCCTAGTGCCAGGCCTGCCCAGTGATTCATCAAATCAAGTACAAATTCCTCATCCTGGCATTTCAGGATTCCTGACATGGGAGGTAGCATGGTTTAATGATTAACTCCAGGGGCTTTGAGCTAGCCAGGCTTCAGGACAAACCCTGGCGCTGCTGCTCACCAGCTGTGGCAGGCTTGGACAAGGGACTTCACCTTTTGGCCTCTCAGTGTCTTCATCTGTAAACGAGGATTACATTTACAGGAGACATCTATTTTTTCAGTCTTACCAGACCACTGCTGCAGAAATGTGCAGGTCTTTATAAAGGGTTTCACCCCCATGTTCTCATTTAAGCCCAGTAATAACCGTGCCGGAGAGACAGGACGCTGCTTCCTCCATCCTGAATCTCCTTCTCCCTCAACTCCACAAGTTAGAATCTCAGCCAACTTTCACAGCCAGCCTCAGAACCACCACTTGCACGAAGCCTTTCCTAAATTCCCCACAACTGCCCAACCGCGAGAAACACACATTGAGGGCCTACTATGTGGCAGTCATTTGAGATCCAATGGTGAGCATGACAGAGGTGAGCCCTGCCCTCAGGAAGGGGGAACCTAATGATGAAAATGGACAAATAAGCTACTAAACAAAGACATAAGATAACTTTAATTAATTATAATAAAATTAATATGACCATCTTTTATAAAATTTAGTATAATTAAATTAATCCTCATGTCATTTTGAAAATTCCAGGCAGAAGAAACAGTAATTCAAAGGCCCTGAGGCATAAGAGTTTGATTTATTTTTGTGTTTAATGTGTTGGAAGAACTGAAAGAAGGCTGAAGGGAGAATGGCAAGATGCAGTTTTCTTTGAACACTGAGGTAACGTTCCTGTATGTTTCTTAGGACTATTATCTCTCTCCACTTTATATTCTGGTCAACTGGACTATTGTCTGGTTCTAGTATTTGAGGAAGTTAAGAGCATGGGTTTCTTAACCAGACTGTCAGTTGAAATCTTGGTTCAATCATTTATTAGCTGGAAGACAATGGATAAGTTTAAATCACTCTAAACATTGTTTTCTTGATTTGTAAAATGGGAGTTATAATAATGAAACATACCATAGGGTTGTTGTGAGGATTACCAGGTAAACAATAAATACACGTAAAGCATTTAGAACAATACTGGTACATAGCTAGTGCTATGCACCTGCTAGTTATTGTGATGATCATACCTTTAAGTCCCTCTAGGATTGCTTGTCTTTGCATTAATGTGGAAACTGCTTTGCAAATAATAGGCCCTCAAAAAGTGTATTGAATCTAGTCATAGATGAAACAGAAAATTGATACATTAAACACCAGTGATGAGATGATTATTATAGAGCCATGGATGCCTTATGTGGTACCATTTTTTCTGTGCTTTCATTTCTTTTTTTTTTTTTTTGGATATCATTAGTTTATTATAAAAGAGACACGGACATTATTTACATGATGAAAGATTTCAGAACTTCAATGGAATGGGCGGCTTCACATGATGCCAGTTCAATAGTGATTGATTTCAGTCTACATACTTTCCAAGAATGTCACCATCTCTAAATAAGAAATAGTCCTTGTCGTCTATAACTACTTTGGTGCCTCCATATTCTGGGAGGAGAACTTTATCTCCAACCTTCACGCTAACAGGCTGAACTTCTCCACCCTTTCCTTTGGAGCCCGATCCAACAGCGACCACTGTGGCTTGCAATACTTTCCCCTGAGCCTTTTCTGGAAGCATGATGCCTCCTTTGGTGACCGTTTCCGCGACGCTCCTCTCCACCAGCACGCGGTCGAAGAGGGGGAGGAACTTCCGAAAGGCCTGTCCTGCCATGACTCCGGCCGCCGCCGCCGCCTGTGCTCCGCTGTCGCGCCCTGTGCTTTCATTTCTTACCAACTGAAAGAATTATGTGCAAGGAGGGTCAGGCTGAAATAGCATTTAACAAGGGCCACTAGCATACAGCTTTTAACATGCAGCTGAAATCAACACTACCCAGTGTTAACATTGTTCTTTCTTTCTTCAGTTGGGACTGTTTTAGAATGTAGGCCATGTCAAATAATGATTTTATAAATTCTATGTTATTGATGGATATAGCTGAGCTTTTGTATTCACTTCCTTTAGGCGGTTTTAGAAATTTTCCACCATCAGGGATACATTTTTCTTGGCCAGGAGGGCTAATTGTTCTAGAGCATTTCTTACTGTGGCCTTTGATCTAGGAGCAGAGGTGTGTATCATACACTGTAGATGGAAGAAGTAGTCTTGGTCAACTTTGCAGATACTTTGGGATCTTAAAGAATATACTTTCAAGTGTTTTGAAATTCCTATAAATCAATTTCCAACAATGTTTTCATATTTATTCCCAGTTGCTTATCCAAAATAACTTAAAGTGTGCTGATGACTAATGAGAGGTGGAAAGACTACAGACCAGGATTCAAATCCCAGCTCTGTTATCTGACTGCAGTGTGATTTTAGTCACTTATGTAACCTCTCTCAGCCTCACTTTCTCCATCTGTAAATATATAATATCCATTTCATAGAATTCGTGTGAAGGACACACACACACACACACACACACACACACACACACACACACACTTTACCCAGGGCATGATACATGGATTAGATTCTTAGGGCAGTTCTACTAAATTACCACAAACTTAGTGACTTAAAACAATAGAAGTTTATTCTCGTAGTTCTGGAGGCCAGAAAGTTCCAAACATTATCACTGGGTCAAAATCAAGGTGTCCTCAGTGTTGAACTCCATCTGCAGGCCCTAGAGAAGAGTCAGGTCCTTGCTTCTTCCAGCTTCTTCCATGCCTCTTGACAGCATTCTTGCTAACTTGTGGCTGCATCCCTCTAATCTCTGCCTCCGTGAATATGTTGCCTTCTCCTCCTCTGTCTCCCCCTGCCTTGCTCTTATAAGGACCTATGTAACTGCATTTAGAGCACATCTGGATGGTACAGTCTAATTCCCCATGTCAAGGTTCTTATATGCTGGAAGCCAATTCCAGCATGTCATAATTGCAAGAGTTTCATCAAAAGGTTGATGGAATTTGGGGTCTCAACAAGGGCTGAGTCACATATGTTATCACCTGTTGGGAATGGCTAAAGGCATTTCCCCAAACCTGAAAAAGATGATTGTTTGCTGCCAGACAGCTCAGGGCATCTTAATCTACATGTTAATGCCTCCTACTGGCTAAACACCTGAACAACCGTAGGCTATCCCCCATTCTGACAATGCTTCTGTACAGAAACCCTACCCTTTGAAGTGTATATATCCACCTTGCCTTAGGACAATTTGTGTTAATAAAAAGCAAGGGGTCCTGAGACAAGGAGAACTTAGCTCTTTTAGCTAAAGCTCCTCTGACCCCCAATGCCTTTCAAAATTATCTTTCGTCTTTGGACTCCTACTTAATCTACCCAGAGACTTTCTCCAGATTCCAGAACCCTTCTAGATGCCGGATCAAGACCCATAAGCATTAAATGACACCCCAACATCCGGCATTACTTACATAGCTACATTAATCACATCTGCAAAGATACTTTTCCCATATAAATGAACATTTACAGGTTGCAGGGATTAGAACTGATACTTTTGAGGGGCCATTATTTTAGCCTAGCACCATACCTAGTTGGTATTTAAGAAATAGCTCATTATTATGATAATCAGTAGTAAATCTTGAATTTCTAAAAAATTAGAACTAGGGATCTGGTAAAAATAGATATTAGTGGCACAGTATTAGAAATATACAGTTAGAATTTCTCTTTTAAATTTATCTCAAAAGTGATTAATAGGTTATCACTCCCCACATACTACCACTTCCCATCTGACTGTGGACATGTTATATAATTCTTTTAGGCCTCAGGTTTTTTGTTTGTTTTGTTTTGTCTACTGGGTACAACCACTGTTGTAGGGTGGTCATAAAGATTAAATAATGTGTGGAAACCTCACAAAAGGAAATGCTCACCAAATGGTAGTTCTTAGCAATTTCAAAAATAAATATAGCAGCATAAATCTGGCCCAATATTTCTCACTTTTTCCCAGTGTCATTAGAACGATGTATTAGAAGACATAAATGTCAGTTGCCTGAGGAATAATTTTAGTTTGTATCTATATTGACCTCATTTTTTATCTCGGTTTGACCGAATTTCTTCCTGAGTTTAAATCTCAGACCCCGTTTTAATTTGCTTGATAGCTGCTGAGCTTTCAAGAGTAAAGTGCAGCTTCCTCTTTATTTGAACTGTTTCAGCCTCAAACCCTTAGGGGGCCTGAGTATGGTCTCAAGTTTTACAGTGAAGTGGACATGGGTTGAATGCTGGGCTCTGTAATTGACTTCTGCATACACCTGATGATGAAATAATTGGCCAATTGAAAGCCAGATTGCTAAATATTACAATATGAAGTCTTGGGGATTAGTGTGTGTGCATATGTTGTAAGTCACCCATTGTAAGGCTTCCCGAACCAATTTATGTTGTACAAACATGAGTTAGTAGAAATGACTTGTCTAGGAGTGTGCAGCTTGCTGGGGGGAAGAGCAGTACCCTGCTTTTTTTCACCCTCAGGAAGGGGAATTTTCTACTCTTCCAGAGGTGCTTCTGATACTTTTTTCCCTTCCCCCTCCCCCATTTTTTTGTTCTTACATGTCACCTTTCTTTGTCAGCTCCTGACCGTAGGCTCGGTGCGCTTATGGCCTCAGCAGTCAGGTGATGGAAGCGTAAAGTCTCCTTATACTATATCATGATATATCTAATATATAACAGAGGAAAACTGAGAGCAAAGCAGAGTTTAGTTGGTTTAATTATATTGGCATCTCTAGGGTTTAGTAACACTGTTTGTGCAGAGCATTCTGTGTAGTGTGATTAGATATTTTTTATCTCCTTTTACAAAATACTATTATCTGGGTGAATTTCTGCTCAATCCTGACCCAGTGAATATAAGGGGGACCCCTAAGGACATCCAAGAAGGAATAAATCTTCAAAAAACATGCCAAAGAGAATGAAGTGGACTTTTTTTGTATTATATATTAATGGGAGTGAAACTTCAAAAATTCTTGGCATGAGATTTTGGAAAATATTACAGCAATGAAATATAGCAAGAGGTAATTCACAACATTATGCTATTAGACATGTGTGCACACATGCTTATGCATACATTCAATTTAATCTACAGAGTTAATCTGATGTATAGTTAGACCAACTAACATCCTAGGAGTTGAAGCTAAAATCAAAATAATTCTATATAATAAAAGGCTAATATGCAAATTGTCTCCTCAGGATTTCGACCAACCAGGAGTTCAACCAACCAGGAGTTCAACTGCTCACTATGATGTGCGCTGACACCAGGGGTTGGTGCAGAATGAAGGAAGGCCCCTGCTGGCAGCTGGCAGCCGGGGGAAGGAAGGCCCTGATTGGCCCTGATCGCTGGCCAGGCCAAGGGACCCTACCCGTGCTTGAATTTCGTGCACCGGGCCTCTAGTAATAATAATAATAATAATAATAATAATAATAATAATAATAATAGCTACCATTTATTAAGCACTTATCATATGCTAAGACCTTTATGAGGATCTTGTTTACCCTCATAATAATTTAGGAGGCAGATGTTTCTTTATTTTTAATATATTTTAGCCCCATTTTACAGGTGAATAACAGAGGCTTAGAGAGATGAAGTAACTTACCAAAAGTCCTGGTGGAACTGGGGTTTGAATCCATGATCTTGACACTGCTCTGGGTGTTATTGTCCCGTGGTCCCAGAGTTCTCCACTCCCTCTGTTAGCCATCCCTGAGCCATTTTATGTTTAGTAGTGCAGTTGTTTCTGACATACGTTCTCCAAAGTGGGTAGTGAAAACGCAACATGCACTCACGATAGTATGAATGGTTGTCATTTCATATGTGAAGTGGTTGATGATGTGGGTCAGAAGAAGAGCTTTGAAGCCAGTGAGATTCTGGCACACACGTTACCTGAAGCCTTTTCTGCATCTGACTAGCCAGACCACAGTTGCTGTCACTCCCTTGCCACCCTGCAGAGTTCTTTCATTAAGTTTTAAAGAGCTGGGAAATCAGTGAAATTACTGGCAAATATATAATAGGGCAGGAGGACATTTTTATTGTTATTTTAAAATGCTTTATTGAGTTCACATAGAGGAATATTTTATTTATGAATTTAATATAAATGCCATGAAATATATGCAAAAATACATGAAACCTACCAACAAAATGATAACAGTACTAAAAAAATATAACAGTACTCAAGTTCCACATGGTTTAATTTTACCAATATCCTCTGGGTTCCATGGGGAAGAATTTCAGTATAACCTAATTATTTTCAGTTCAATGAAAAAAAAATTGACTGAGTTTCTACTGTGTATATGCTAGGCACTGAATCTACATGAATAAGATGTGTGACTGTCTTTTTTTTTCTAACTCCACATAATATGGTCCTTAGAATCTTTCTCAATACACCTCTACAAGTAGTAATTTTTAGAGTTGGCTTGTGAGTTGTCATCTCTCTTCTAAGGTTTTTCACTACATATGTGAAATACCATCCACTTACAATGGTTATGATTGAGGCTTTACTAACATTCACTATTAATTTCACAAAGATTTATTGAGGAATATAACAGCTAATATAATAGCTAATGTCATGGAGTGCTTGCCATGTGCCAGGCACAGTGCCAAGTGCTCTTCTTGCATTATTATTTAATTCTCATAACAAACTCCAGGGGTAAAGGTAGATGTTGTTATCCACTATAGTAGACAGTTACAGATGAGTTTTGTTGTGTTTTGGTCTTGCCCAGCATCCACCCACCGTCTCTTTACCTGCAAGCAGAAACTCAATTTTTCTTCCAAGAACTATCTCAGTCTATGTAGTCAGCTGAGACTGATTTCATCCCCGATGCCAGCAGTAGGCACATGACCCCAGCCTTGCCAATGAAAATATGCACATTCCTGGCCACAACAATTGGTCCAAGTTGGACCAATCAAAGACAATGAGAGCCACACTGGGTCTATGCTGGACTCTTGGCAAAGAGGCACTTCTTCCACTGGGTTGGTTAAAGCTGTTTTGATAGAAACTAGGAGCTAGCTGTTGTGACCACCTGGCCCCTTCCTGTACGATGCTGGGGAGATCCTGGCTGAGCATGTGGTCTACATGGAGGAAAGCAGAACTCAGACAAGGCGAAACCATTTCCACATCAGAGTTTGAGAATCCCAAACTGGCCATATATAAAATGAGATCTTCAGCAGGACCAGTGTGGGTCAGTGGTTGAGCTCCGACCTAGGAAACAGGAGGTCACAGTTTGATTTCAAGTCAGGGCACATGCCCAGGTTACAGGCTCGATCCCCAGTGGGGGCATGCAGAAGGAGGCTGATCAATGATTCTCTCTCATCATTGATGTTTCTATCTCTTTCTCCCTCTTCTTTCCTCTCTGAAATCAATAGGAATATACACTGAGTGGCCAGATTATTATGATCTCTGAACGCATAATAATCTGGCCACTCAGTGTATATCCTATATAATAAAAGGCTAATATGCAAATTGTCCCCTCCACCAAGAGTTCGACCAGCAGGCAGGCCTGCCAACCGCCCATGTCCCCTCCCCCTGGCCAGGCTGGCTGGACCCCACCCATGCACGAATTCATGCACTGGGCCTCTATATATATATACTGTATATATATATATATGTATTTAAAATGAGTTCTTCAGCTTTTTGCCTCTTCCCCTGCAGTGTTATACAGTCATGGTAGCTAGTCAATCCCAGTGTATGTGTGTGTCTTTAATAAGCCAGTTTGGTTTTGGGTCTTCCAACCAAAAGACTAACACAACCCCAGGTTACACATGAAAATTCTTAAACTACAGAGAGTAAAGTATTTGTCCAACGTAAACTAGTTAGTGGTGAAACAGGCTTAAAGTCAGGCTTCCAAGTTGGTGCTTTTCACCACCGTGTTATTCGATTTGGGCATTATGATGGAATTATCTCTAAGTACTCACGACTGAAGAGTAAGGTAAAGTGCACGTTGGTATTAAATGTGATAGAGCTTGTGCAGGGTTTGAGGACTAACTTCTAGTCAGCTGAGGTGGAAGATTTTAGTTGCAATATTAAAAAAGTGACCTTGGTGAAGGCAATGGGGGCCAGGAAGGAGATAGTCCCCGAGTATCCAGGGTCTGGACAAAGGGCTTTGTCATGCTAAAGGAGAGGAGAGTATCTATTTCCCTCTTTGATGGTAGCAGAGCTCTGGTAACATAAGAATTTGCTTATGTTTGTGGCTTTTGGGTCAGAGCTTAATTTATACAGCAGCAAAGGAGGAGTTGCTCTCTAGGTCTCAGAGCATGTGGAGCACTCACCAAGAGCTCATTCTATTAGAGTCCTCGATAACTCAGGAGCTACCTTTTTAGATAATCCCATTGGGCCACAATGAAAAGACATGATCTGACAGGTTGTCATTTGACTTGCTCTCATACATCGTTTAGTCCTGAAGGCAACAAAAGAGATACTACAAAATAAATACTTAGATAAATCTTAGTTAACTCCAGTAATTCTCCAGGTAAGTATGAGTTAGTTATGCAGTCTATATGGCTTTTCAAAACCCAGAGCTTTTAAATGCATCAAAACACATTTAATTCCTAGTGGAACAAGGTAAAACATGTGTAATTAATTATTTATTAAATTTGGTTGTTACCAAGATAAAAAATAA
Source organism: Cnephaeus nilssonii (assembly GCF_951640355.1). Lineage (NCBI taxonomy): Eukaryota > Metazoa > Chordata > Mammalia > Chiroptera > Vespertilionidae > Cnephaeus > Cnephaeus nilssonii. The sequence continues at coordinate 92,457,858 of NC_137072.1, forward strand.
AATAAAATCTTCTAAACCAACCCTTTAAAAATTTAAATCATCTTCAACATGGGTTGACTTAGTAGGTTTGCAAATATTTTGTAAAGTATACTCATTGTGTCATTTCTAGAAAAAAAGACTCATTTAACTATTTAAATCTGTCTAACAAATTTCTCAGTGTCTCAATTTTTTTAATGTTCTCTAAAGTAATTTAAATTAATTGTCGTTTCTTTCTGGTTTAGGATATCTGAAAAAAAAAAAGTAAAGATGGTGGGACGAAGTAACCCAATATAGAACATGTTTTCTGACATTATTCCTGCTGAGAACTGATGGGAAGATAAAGCATGCCTGGAGGCAGAGGGGTGGATTCAATGACTTCTTGAAGCCCTTGGCAACTGGATATGTCTAGGGTTATGATTATGATTATGTTTATTTATTAACATTTACACTGGGCTATTTTAGTTGATTAGTACAATGCAATTACTAAAAATCTGCAGCTAAAAGTTCTGGGAAATGTCTACATTGCTAGGAAAGGCTAGATATGATATCATTTCTGATTTTCAATAATTTAATTAAAATAAATAAGCATATTACCTCCATGTTACAACAGTCTCTTCTCATAGTTTCCAACATGATGAACTCAGTCTGATTGCTTAAAGTGAGCACAATGAGAGTTTGCAATCTCAAGTTCTTTGTTAATACTCATAAAACCCTTCTCTGCCCATAAAACAAGAAGATATATTGTCTTAAAGTGAAGGAGCCATGGATGACCTGAACTTGATTGCCTGCTTGCTCTCTTCTAGTCTCTGATGGGTCTAGTGTTATGGCCATAGCCTCCCTCTGGCCAGGGCCAGACTCAGGATGCTGAATGGGCAGTGGCCTGTGAAGTGGACCAGAAGAGGGGACTCTTAACCAGACAAAACATTATCTGTGTTTTTTATATTCTTCCATTATAGATTGATCCATCTGAGATATACTTTATTCCTTGTTAAAATGAAAATTACTCTAAAAATTTGCCCCTGTTAAGTATTATCAGCTACAAATGAATGCATATAGATTAATTTCCCACATAATTTATATTGAGCAGTAGTTCTCAAAGTATGGTCTGGGGACCCCAGAAATCCCCAACACTCATTCAAGGGTCAGTGGGGTCAAAACTATTCTCATAGCAATACTAATGCATTTTTACAATGTTTACTCTCATTCTTTCTCATGTTCAGTGAAGTTTTCTAGAAGTTACTGCAACAGTTTGAATGAAGAAGCAGGTATAAAAATCTGGCTGTGTTCTATTAAGCCAAATATTAAAGAAATTTGTAAAAATGTAAAATCAATGCCACTCTTTTAATAATTTTTTGTTTTGGAAAATATTATTTTCATAAAAAACATTTTTTTGCTTTAATAGCTCATGAATTTTTATTTTTAAATAAAGTAATAAGTAAATATTTTACATGTTTTCTCAGTTTTAATTTCTAATATTGCAAATATCAATAGATATAATCCGCATAAACAAAAGCTCTTTGGGGTCCTGAATAATTTTTAAGAGTGTAAAGGAATCCTGGGACCACAAATGTTTGCTATAGGGGATGTCAGAATGGGAAGAGGCCTTAGAAAGTATTAAGTTCTTTGAAAATTGATCCCCAAAGTTTGGGACGATGTATCTGATGTTCTGGTTACTTATTGCTATGCTATAAACCACTCCAAAATGTAGTGGCTAAAACACAACAATCTTTCATTTTGTTCTGGAATACAGTAAAGTTTGGACTGGGCTTGGAGGGGACGACATCTCTGCCTCACATGAAATCTGGGGTTTCAGTTGCGGTCACTCAAGCATCTGAAGGCTTGAATGATCCCAGCTGAACTTTCTGGCCATCTCTCTTGGTCTTCTCTAGTGGATACTGGGGCTGCCTCACAGAGCAAGCTTCCAAGAAGCTGGGGTGAAAATGGCAAGGCTTCCTATAATCAAAACTAGGGAGCCCCACAGCCTCTACCACATCGTATTGGTCAGGCAAGTCACTGAGACCAGCCTAGATGCAAGGGGAGGGAAGTTAGACTCCATCTCTCAATGGGAAGGGCATAAAAGAATTTGTGGCCATCTTTAATCTACCATATTTGAGGTCCTAGAATTAGCATTAGAAGAACCAAAACCAGAATCCATCTCTCTTGACCCTTAGTGCAGTATGACAACTCTGACAGTGGAGGATGATGAAAAGACTGAAGTGTGGGGCTTTGGGGGGATGAAGATCATTTCTGGGTGAACCCTAAGCACCCATGTGAGTGATGTGAGTATTTGGGATCCTGCGAGGTAGGCTACTAGGGAGGACAGGGGCCATGGACTCTCTGATGCAAAAGAGAACTTAATTCTTTCTTATGATGGTCAACTCTCCTCCAGAACCTCCCCACTCACTGATCCTGTTTTTATGATGGCAGGCTTGATCTATGGGGCAGCCTACTTCACCTCTGGGAATTGACTATTACAACATTCTTCTGCAGAATGGAAATCTGTTTCTCAATCGCTCTTTCAAAGTATTCTCCAAGAGGTATTTGAGTATCACATAGTTGACAAGCACCCCTACCACATTCTGTGCACTCTGTTGTTATCCATGCACACTAACAATACATTGTGCTGATCTAAACTCCTAATCTATTTCATGCTTCTCCCCTGTGAGTGTGTGTGTGTGTGTGTGTGTGTGTGTGTGTGTGTGCTTGTTTGTTTGCTTGTTTTTTACTCAATAGGTTCAACTTGCCAATATCTTTTTGAATCCAGACTCTGTCACTAAGGCTACTCATTATCCCACTTAGCTCCATATACGCTGAAGATTTGTTAAGTATCTGCTCCATACTTTTATATAAATTGTATATAGAAATGTCTAGACAGAGCCCAGTGTCACTCCACTAGAGACCATCCTCTATGCTGACGTCAATTTACTAATCAGTATCTTTTGGGTTCATTTATTCACCTAACTGTTGTTAATTCATCTAATAGTCCTCTCGTTTAGTGCATATTTCTCCATCTTGTCCACAATGATATCATGATAGGTCTGGACAAATGCCCTGCTGAAGTCCAGATGCATTATGTCTACTGCAGTTGGCTGCTCTCTAAATCCGCTATCCCTGTCAGAGGAAATGAAGCAAATCTGACTCTTTTCAAACACGCCATGCACTTTGATGATTCTGATGCTTTGCTCATGTTCTTTTTCCTGCCCAGAATCTTCTTCCATTCTGTCTCGCCTGCCTGCCTATTTCTACTGCTCAGATGTCACCTCCTTGCTGAGCTTTATCCCTTGACTCCAGGCATAATAACTATTTCATGCCTGGTTTATTTCCCCAAAGCTCTGTATACATAGTATTGTGTCCAGTTGTTTGTTTATGACTATTTTCCTCTCCTTCATCTAGAATGAACCATGTCTTATTTAATAAATGTATGATGACTTTAATTCAACTAGACCCTGGTGCCTAGTGACCATCACTTCCTTTCCAAATACTCATAAATCACTCATTCCCAAATCCAATCTAGGACCCACAATGTGGTCTCTAATACCAATTCCCACTAAAAATAACCAGGATCTTTTGAGAAATGGCTGATACCAGGTCTAGGCAAAAAGTATAAAAGATGAGTCTGGGACATCTTATCAAACGAGCTAGCAAGAAAGCTACTAAAGACCACGAGGGTCCCATCAAAATAACTGGGGAGCCAATTGAAGAGGCTTCCGCTGGTCAAAGTCTGGATAATTTGAGCACAAATAAGAATAATTCCTGCAATGAAAGGAAATATATAAAATATATTTAGACCCATGAGTTCATAATGCTGACTCCCCTTTCCCTCAAATAAACCAAAATCCCCCACTGATGATCTTTGAAGGACACACCAGGGAGCAAATCCATTATTTTGAAAATTGATTTAAAAAAAGAGAAAGAATTGAGCATTTATACTCACTTCCCATACATTACCACACCAACCTTAGGAACCAAATAATTGATATCATGAAGGAAGGTTTTTTTTTTTCCTTATAGAGGTATTCTAGCTAATAAATTAACAAAAGTAATATAATTAGAATATTATCATTTTACACCTACTAAGTAAATGAAATAATGTAATCTAGGCAATGATAATCAATGGCTTCTAAAATCATTGGTTAAAGAGCTAATAGGAAACTTTATGATGGATAATTCCAGCTGATAACACCCCGACCCTGCAGATCAGATCTGACATCATAAAAAGAGACACAACCAGCCTCCTGGTAGGGTGCAGCAGGAAGTACACAGCACCATCTATATGACGTATGCTTGTTAAAAAATCCAACTTGAACCTGATGAAGCCTCTACATTCAACTACAGACCAGTTTGCAGAAAATATTAAGGGTTAGAATTAAACAACATCATGGGGAGGCAATCAGCCAAATCCGAATGTGGGTAATTCTAAGCACACGTGGCCTATTTTCAATTGCCAAGTGAAAAAAGGGGTGGGTGGGGGCTATAGGTCAGAAGCAACTTGAGAGATATAAAAATCAAATGCAATGTGTGAGCCTTGTTCCCACTCTGATTCAGACAAACCAAGCAGTTGTGGGACACAGCAGGGGTCAGAATGGTGGGGTTGAGGGTGGGGTGAAAATGATGAAACAAGGTTGACCATGAGTCAATAAATGTTGTATTTGGATGAGAGGCTCGTGATGCTTTCTTGATATTATTCTATTTCCTTTGTATATGTGGGAAATTTTCCTTAATTGTTTTTTAATCCAATCTAGAATTTTACCTGAAATGGTTGAGATCATCAACCTGTTGTTTTCAGAACCCATTTTCCATTCCTTTCTGCAAATTTAAGTGTTTACCAGAAGAGCAAACACTTATCATTTCTCAACAACAAAAAAAATCAATCCTAAGTAGTGAATTTATCCCTTTCATCATCTAGTTCTATACATAAGAATAAGACCTCCTTGTCATTATTAGATTTTATTTTTTTAAAATAAAGCTAGGCTTTGACATTTTGACTGATTTCTTTTTTTAAAAGTATACTTGGTATACAATCTTATATTGGTTATATTAGTGTCAGGTGTACAATAGAGTGATTTAACATTTTTATACCTTACAATGTGATCATCCCACTAATTCTAGTAATCACCTGCCACCCTGTAAACATCACGATATTGTTGTATTTCCCTTCCCCTTTCCACCCATTCCCCCTACCTCCTCCCTTCGTATAACTATCCCTTTGGTCTCTGTGTCTGAGTCTGTTTTATATCTATTTTGCTTTTAGATTCCACACAAGTGAAACTACATGGCATTTATCTTTCTCTGCCTGCCTTATTTCACTTAGCATAAATACCCTCTAACTCTAACCATGTTGTCACAAATGACAAGACTTCATTCCTTTTTTATTTCATTGTGTATGTCTATATATCACACCTTCTTAATCCATTTATTGGCTCTATTTCTTACTCTGTTATCCTTAAAAATTATCCATCCTGGATTTCTCCCTTTTGCATAGGGTCACTGGTTTCTTAAGGCAACCCCTCCCCTTCCTTCAGAAGTCTTGCTCATTTCTAATAGCACAGTAGGAAGAGGGGGGGCAAAACCTTTTTTCCTGGTCCTACTCCGTGTTGGTGGCCATTGGAAAGCAGGTGCTCTGCACATGGCACCATCTCCCTGGAAGGCGATTCCGCAACATGTGTCCAGAGCTTTTTAAAACATGTGTACTCTTTGCTCATGTAACATGTGTACTGATTAATCCACCTTTAGCGATTAATTCTAAGCAAGCCCTGTGGATATGCACAGAGATGTAGCTAACAGGGAGTCTGGAGCAGTGTTTTTAATATACGTTACTAACCAGAGGCAAACTAAATGTCCAAGAGAACAGAGTTGGCTACATACACTGTGGCTTATCAGGCAGTGTAACACCAAACAGCCATAAAAAATGTTAGGAGAATACTCCATGATATGGGACAATGTTCATGACCCATCACTGAGGGGGGAAGGAGGTTACAAAACAGTTCATAGAGAATGTTTCCCATTAAAAAATTATACTTACACATTAAAAAAAAAGACTGAAAAATTATATAAGAAAGTTCAAGTATCTCTTTTTAAGGAATACATGCAACATTTTTTGTAATGGATATTTACTACTTTAAAAGAAGAAAATAATGTCATTAACAATAAAAATAGGAAGAGGGCACCCAGGGCCATCTCTGGCCGCTTCTCGCTTCTCTCTCCCTGCTGCCTGCAGCCTGCTCTGGCCTGACGGCGCCCGCCCCAGGAGCGTCACTTACCTCCCTTGGAGGGTGCTTGCTGCCTCCTCTCTGTGCACAGAGATGAGGCGGCAGGATCAGTGACTCCCTTAGATTTGAGTCTCAGCAGGTGGTGGGAAGGTTAGTGCTAAATAAGGAATACACCCCAGGCAGTGGGGCCTGGCCAAGGCCAGCTCAGAGAGCCCGCCCTCTGGAAGGGCACGGGCTGGCCCCACACTGTGGGCCTTTGGTGCTCGGCGGCTCACCTCCCAGCGGTGAGCACTGTTCACTCAAGAGGTTTCCCTGGGGTTTGAGTTAACACTGTTGGCCTCTGCTCTGTAGTCTCTTGTGTGACTCACTGTGCTGTTTTGTCCATTATTATGTCCCATGTCCCTCCTGGCAGCCTCCCTGCCTCTTCGTAAAAAATCTCTCTTCCTCCTCCTGTCTCCAAGCCCAATCTCAGATGGTGAAGGCTTAAGAATAGGCAAGAGAGTTAGGAGTGAGTTTGTGATGAGAACTCTGAGCACCATAATTCTCTATGCTGCTGTATAACTTAGGACAGTTAGCAAATGAGAGAGAGGGGGGGGGGGGGAGGTAATGTTGTGTGTTTAAAAAGAAAATTAATATTCTCCATTATACCTAACTGGGGAAATACTACAAACATGCATCATTGTAACTGTTTTATTGTCTTCTGGCTCCTGAGGTCTGGGACACGTGGTGCCTGTCCCTGAGTCCTGGATTACATTTGCTTCTAGGTTCTGAATCAGCTGAAATTCACATTAAAATGCATGATGCTGCAGCATATTACTGGCAAAACCCACAAACTTTTTAAGTAAAACAAAATGATGCAAACCAAGCAACAACAACAGGATCTTTTGGAAGTCCAGAAAGAAAAATATTTTCAGAAGTTTTAGAATTCTTGTGCATTTTATATGTATTTCATGGCTGCAGTTTCAGATAGTGAGTGACTCCAGTGTTCCCAGCACAGCTCTCATTTGGCTCCTAGGGCTGACTCACATGCAAGACCATGTTATTGGAATTAATTCTGTGTATGATAGAGGCAACATAGCTGAATCCCTTGACTGCTGGGAACTGGGCACGCGTCCCCTGTGTGTGGAGGAAATGGATATCTAGTAAGTGTGATAGGAGTGACATAGGGAAGCACCACTTAAAATAGTTACCCTCATTCCCTCCGTCTCCCCCCCTCCCCTCCCCACTTCTAGAATACCTGTTATCTCACCATCAGTGCTTCTTTCCTCAGTGACACCTGGCTTTCAGCATCTTCATTGAAAATACTCCCAGGAGGAATAGCACAGGCAGTCAGTCCTAAGACCTCAATACAAAGGACGGAGGAACAGAGCCCAGTCACTCTCTTCTCTCTGCTCTCCATGCTCTCTGCTCCCTCACCTTCACATGCCTCCTCTGATTTCCCACCAAACACGCTGCCCCTTATGGTCTTTCTTTCATAGAGAAATATACGTAGAAGACTTCTCAGGCCAAAATAAATAAATAAATACATAAATAAAAATCAATGAACCAAATGTTAGGACTTAATTCTTATCCCAATACCTGAGACAACTGAGGTCTTCCCCATATTGAGCAGTGACAGGTCTGGTGGCCAGTCCAGTGTGGAGTTCTAGTCCCTGAAAATTCAGTGTCCAAACTTTCCCTAGCGGCACTGCAGGAGAGGGTGGGGGGGTGGGGGCTCTGCTTTCAACCCAGTGGCTCCCCTCCACTCCGAAGCCTGCAGTGCTTGGTTTTAGTCCATCTCAAAAGTCAGCTTTCAAGACAGTATCTGAACCACTGTATTCTAAAGTGCAGATTTCTAGGACCTAGTAGGTATTTAATAATTATGGGTTGAATGAATGAATGGTTGATACCATCAAGGTCTACCTAACCTAGAGAAGTAGCATGTCAATGAGGATATGGGAGAGTTTGTGTTCTGAGGTGTTCTCTTGGACACCCGAAATTCCAGCACTGGACAGAATTGTGTACTCTGCTTGCCCAAAGACTCCACTTCTTTCACATCTTTTGAGTCCCTTTGCTTCTCTTTTCCTTACATTCTATTCTCTTGGCTTCTGCAGTCATCATTTTTTACCTATAATAGGACAACAGTTTATGTCTTGGCTTCCCTGCTCCCTCGTTCCTTCCTCCCAAATTATACTATACTGTTTCCATAGTCCTATAGGACCCGATTCCAGTCTATCGCCCCTATCTTCTATCTCATTAAACCTTTTCTTGTCCCCCCAATCTCTCCTGCTTTAACAATAACAACAACAACAACAACAACAACCACAAACAAAAAAAACTAAAATGAACTGCTTATAGGTTCCCAACCACATCATGCTTTCTCTGGCTTGGGATTCTATCATTGATTCCTATGCCTGTAACTTCCTCCTTTCCCACTTCACTGCCATTTATTTGTTCACTCGTAATCATCCTTTAGTACCCACCACGGAGGATGTCACCTCTTTCAGAATCCTTCTGACAATCTAGGAAGCCACATGTCCATTATGGGTTTGCAGGGACCTCTTCTCCATGACATCCTTACTCCAAAACTCAGGCTGACAAAGCAGCCACCACCTGAACTCTGTCAGCTGCTATAAAGCAGGGCAAAAGATAGAAGGTAGAGACTTGAACACGAACTCTTAAGGCTTCTACCTGGAAGTCATACTTTACACTGCTATTCAATTTTCATTGGCCAAAGAAAGTCACATGGCCACATCTAACTTCTTGGGGGTAGGGAAGTGAAATCCTACTATGTGCCTAAAAATGGCAAGAACTGGACATATTTGTTATACAGCCCTAGTGACTTATACATTCAAGCAAGTTGGGGCCTGGACAATCCTCAGTGGATTTGGTGATCTTAATGACTCCACTTTGGTGGAGGTATTGGCTTTAGGTTAGAAAAGGATCCCCACTGCATAAAGCAGGAAAGCAGAGCAGCAAGTGGGCACAGATGTTGACTGGTTATAGATTTGGAAGCAGGAAGCTTAGGGAATCTGGTCCATTGGTGTCTGTTATCATTATGGAATGAATTTATATAAAGCTATCAAAATCTGTTCCACTCGGAGAAATTTAGGAGATCATTATTGGGGTGCGGGGGGCAGATGCCCCTCTGTAACACATGCAGTTTCCTAGCACAATGGTTGGGAGGATGCTAAGCACATTGCCTCTCTTTGCTCCCTCCCAACCCCCAAATTGAGCCTGTTTTCAAACACCATGTAGGTTTTAAGTGCCAGGTACTGTCTTCTAAGCACATATAAGAGGCCAATAAAAAATGATCATTCTTAGTAGTTGGCAGTAGGAGTTTTAATATAGCTATGAAATAAAAATTTGTTTCTCCCCAAATTTTTCATCCAAAAAATATACTGGGATATTAACCCCAGGGGCTTACCCTCTTCCTGTCTTCAACCTGAAAATGGTTTCTCAACCCATACTATAGTCACATAGGTTGGGGCATCGCTCAGCTGAGTAGGATAATCTCACCTGACCCTTTTCTTTGGAGCATAAATGTATGACTTCAAGGTCTCAGGACATTGCTACCTGAGGATATTGCTACTCCAGTTGTCCTGGCAGCTCTGGCCCAGAAAATCACGGTCCTCTTTGCAAGTGCTCTTCTGCACCCTCCAAGCTTGGCTGGGGCTCATGATTATTTCCCCCTCCTTTTTCAAATAGTCCCCCCCCCCTTTGGTTCAGATAGAGAGGCCTCCCTGGCTAATTTAATTTTGTTTCTCCTTCCTTTGTTACAAGCAGATGTCACTTTTACATCTGTGCCTCTGATCAAATGCCTCCTGTCTCCCCCACCACCAGCCCAGCAGATGTTACTACTATTAGCCAAACTCCTGCAAAAAAGGTAACAGGCAGCCCCTTCTGCTAATCATAGCACTGGCGGGGAGAGAGAGTGAGGGGAGTAGAGATAAACTAGAAGATACAAGTTTTCTGCCTGGTTGCTTCATTTTCTCCCATTTGATATCTTAGAGCCCAATTCTTTGATTTGTCTACCCTCTTCCACAGGCATTATAAACAATCAATAGGAAAGAGAGTGTTAATGCACTGTCTAAATTTCAAAGTCAAGTATTTAATATGTAATTCAAAAATACTCCAGCATCATCATCATCAGCAGCAGCAGCAGCAGCATGATCATAACACTGGTGACTAATATTGACTGGATTCTTCCCAAGTGCCAAGCACTGTGTTAATTGCTTTGTATACACTATTGCCAACCAGTTAATAATTTGCTAGTCTCACAGTGCCAGAAGGTTAGTTACCAGAAATACAAAGAGTCTCTATTATGAAACGTGTATTATGGTTGCTAGGCAAATGGAAAATGTGAAAGTTCTAAAATGCTAGGAGAATGTCTACATCAGTGGATCTTCATGCTTGGAGATGCTGTGGTCAGCTTGCTTTATGTTCTGGGGAAATGGCCTCCCAATACATCTAGTCTAGGTTATTTTCTTAGTGCAGGTGAGTGGGAAAGGCTGCTGCCTGCAGAAACTTTTTTTTTTTTTTTGAGAGCCCTGGAGGACAAATCTTGCCTTTTAATTCTGTGGATGAGAGAACTCTTGGTTCTGAGTGAGTCTTGGCCAGGCAGTGGCCTCGCTGTGCCGGAATAATTTGGATGCAGCCTCAAATAAAGCAATCAAAAAGAAAATTCCTCTGAAAGTCTCACTGGTATTTAATATTTTATTCATTCCCATGTTATTGTGCTTCGCCTGCGGTAAAACAGCCTCAAAACAGCCTCCTAGGAGTGAGGCATTAGGAGGCTGACAAGCGTTTTCCCATGAATTGCTACTACAACACAATGGCATTTTGTTTGCTGTTTTGTTTCCTTGTCTTCTAACATTCTTTCTGACTTTCAAGGAAAAAAAAAAAAAAGAAGAAGAAGAAAAAGAAACCCTCTTATGAATGGCAAGAAAAGGAAAGAAAAGTTTCTTTTAAACTTTCAACCTTTTTCACTTGGTACTGGGTAGCATGTAAACATTTTTTTTTTTCTCATGGTATATATGCTGGTAGTCTCTTCCCTCTTTTGTGCTTTAAATGACCTTTTTTCCCTCCCCCTTTTACCACATAACATTGCCTTTCCATTATTGATTCAAAAAATCAGCAGGGGAAAAAAAAATCAACCGTGTACACATATTAAGAAAAGAAAGTCAGAGGAAGATGGATCAACCATCCATCTATCCATGTGGCCATTTATCTATCAATCCATCTCCCTGCCCACCGCCTCTATTAAAATAAATAGCAGGCACGGTACACATTGCTGGTTGGCTGAAGTTGTGATCTGGACAAAAGGTCTGTTTGGGAAAAGGATGCTGAAGCTCTAATTCTATTTGTGCCGGTTGAAAATCAGGAGGGGTTTTTCTACACTTCACTTTTATTAGATTATTTCTTATAGATGGTTTCTTTTTTCCTCCCAGACGCGTGGTGGAGGCTGCTGAAGCAGTTGGTCTATAGTTGGAATAATTAAATTAACCATTTGGTACAACTTTTAGGGGAGAGCTCGCGTGTAGAAAGCACAACCCGAACAAAACAGGGCGCTGGGGCTGGGCTCTGGCCTGGCCCCACAGGCCTTTCATCTTTGGAGCCGAAGCAAGACCCCGGGCCACAAAAGACGGGCAAAGGGGACGACGGGCCAGGGCTGGTGGGGGAGGGGGGCTGGGACGGGGGAGAGGGACGGTGACACCGAACAAAATAAACCTACAAGGCCTACAAAGGGGGGGAAGGGGGAAAATGAAGTCAAGCGCGTTTGCTCATCCGACCGTGGTCCCAGAGCTGAGAGGTCTCCTGGTACAGAGAGAAGAAGGCACCCGATCTGGCGAGGCCGGGCACCAGGGGGCGCCAGGAGAGAGACCCGGGCGCTGCCGGCACCTGGGAGAGGGCCGGCACCAGGATCCGAGGAGGCGGGGAATCAAGCGGTGGGAGCCGGGAGCGCAAGGCGGGGAGAGGAAGCCCGGGCGAGCGAGGTGCCGCGGGGAGCGCGAGGTGGTGCCCAGTACAGGCCTCGGCTCTGCCTGCCCCTCGCCCACTCTCCTGGGAACCTCCCCCCCGCCCGCCGCCTCCCCTGCTGGTACCTCTCTCACCCCTTTCCCCCAGCCTCCCCCCTTCCCCCCACCCCCTCCCCCAGACCTCGCCCGGCCCTGTGGAGCAGTCCTGCCCCCCCACCCCCCTCCCCCTTGCACCGCTTCTCCGGGTGCCAGTTTCAAACGCCAGGTCAACACTGCACTCTCCTCCCCAAAGGAGCTGCCTCCTGCACAGACTAAATCCCAAAGTTCCACACCATCCAAAGCTGCCCAAATAAACCTCGCTCCTCCCAGCGCCCACACACTCCGGCTCCACGCCCGCCTCAGTGGCTTCCGGCCCGAGGACCGTCCCAGGTTGGACCCTGGGTGGAACCGCCTCGCCCTGGGCTCGGGGTAGGACCCCAGCGGCGCGGAGATGCAGCGTCCTGAGCTGAGGGCGCGCGCGCGGAGACACCTCTCAGGGTGCACCAAGGAGTGGGTGCCAGGAGGGGTGTGGGCCTGGTTATTGCCAAGCACCGACCTTGAAGCCAAAAACGCATTCCCTCCCAGACAACCATTCTATTCTATCCTATTCTACAGAGAAAAGCGCTTGACGTCCACCCCAGAAACGGGGTGGGGGAGTTGAGCGGCCTAGGGGGTGCCATTCGGGCCCGTCCCCCAAACCCACATCCTCCAGTTCAGGCCTGGGGCGGCAGGGTCGCCTGGGAAGACTGGGAAGCACACGCA
>NC_137072.1:92475803-92571670 GCF_951640355.1 Cnephaeus nilssonii
GGCTGGGCTCCCGGCCCCGGCCCCATCACCTCCATCCCGGATTCACTCGGGGGGCCCTTCGCCAGCGTCCTATCTTCGCTCCAAAGACCCAACGGTGCCAAAGCCGCCTTGGTGAAGAGCAGTATGTTCTGATCTGGGAGGCGGCGGCGGCGGCGGCGGCGGGCGTGCCGGGGCCGGGCGGGCGAGTGGGCGAGCGGGTAGGCCCAAGGCTATTGTCGTCGCTGCTGCCCGGGCTTTTTCATGGGAAGCCTAAAGCAATCGCGATAAGAATAAAGAGAAAACGGCGTCGCCCCCAATTGCAACCCCACTCTCACCCCAATCCTGAACCCCCAACAAAACAAAACAAAACAAAACAAAACAAAGCAAAACACTTCCTGGCTTCGCACCTGCCCCGGGGCCGCGCAGACGGGCCAGGGCTCCGCCTGTGGACTGGGCGGTGGGAGCGCCGCGGCCTGGACTCGGGGGGCACTCTCAGGGGGCTGTGTCTGCGTGTCCTGTGTGTCTGTCTCTGGGAATGTGTATCTGTGGCCCGAGCAGGTGACAGAAAGAGATGGATGGGGGCATAACCAATGCAGTGACTTGCTTAGAAAAAGAGAAAAATAAACAAAACAAAAAACCCCCCAAATTAAAAAAAAAAAATTAGGAAGGCAGCAATCGTTTTTTTAAAAAAAGGTTTTAAAATCGAAGGGGAAACAAAGGGGGGGAGAAGGGAGGCTGCAGCAAGCACTGTCTGAAGGCTCTGTCTTGTGAACCCTAAGTGGGCTCCCTCCTGACCGCACAGACTCCCACGGGGGCTCCTCCTTAGGGGAGAGGGGAGACTGGGGAGCCTTCCAGTCCCGCTTCCCCTCCTGTCCCGGGGTTCGGCCGCTGTGGCGAAGACTCCTGCAGACTGTCACCGCGGCCAAGGTGACTTCCTCGCGCCCGCCTGCCTGTCCCACCTGGCCGAAGACCATCCCGCCATTAGCGCTTCACAGTTGCAGCTCCCAAACCCCGAATCTTTGCAGCCACTCAGCCCCCCCAACGATGCCCTAGACGTGAGATGCCTTTCATCTGCAAACTGCAAACTGTGTCTCATAGTTCAAAAAACGCTTCCCTGTTTTTCTCTCTCCTGCCACCCGCACCGGCATTTCCTTCTTCCACCAGCTTTTACTGGACTTCTCGGCACTGCTTCGGGTTGGAGTCCATTGCAGTCCGTGCAACCGGCTACAGAGAAATCGACCGAGCGAGGGAAAGGCGCGCACACTAGTTTGCAGAAGTGTCTTGGTTTGCACTTCTGTTTGATCCGAAATGGACTCACATCCTGTATGGTGGATGAGCTGTATATTGATGATTCCATTCTTCTCGCAGTTTAGACATCTCTGTTGAGGTTTTTTTGTTTGTTTTTGTTTTGTTTTTTATTTTAAAAGGCACAAACTATAGATATTAGTTGAATGTTGAGGCTTTAACTTTTTGGGTGTCTTTCTACAACTGTGTTCTGTGACTCAATTGTATCGTGTTACTATCAGTACAGACCGTCTCCTCTACGTGACCGTATAATGTTTTTCCTCTTCTTGTAGTCTCTATGGCGTGTCTTTACAGAGTACTAAGGTTCTCACGGGTTCAATTCCTTTGTATTTAGAGACCACGATTCAGACAATGGTATATATTTTTGTTATCAGGTGCATGTCTGTCTGATTTTTTTTTCTTCTTGTTGGACCTTGTTTGTGAACATAAACGTCATAAGTTATGTTTCAGATTTTCAAGTTTATTTATATGTGTTATAATGAATGCTTCTATTTAAAAGGGAAATATTTCTACATGTGCATATAGTTTTCCAAGAGTGTACCATTAACTTGATTGTTGATAATAAAAACAAAAAGCAAGTCTAGCGATCGAACTCCTCTGAATTTTCCTCAATTCGTTTTTTTTTAATTTAATTTTTAAAATGATAAGGGAGAACAGAGGAAAGTATATAAAATCTCTAGAAGCCACAGTGGCTCTGGAAACCTAGGTTGGTTGGGGAGTGGAAATTCATGCAGCCAAATTCAGCCAGGATACAATTTAGTGCTTGGAAGAACAGGTAGGATTCTTCCGGTTGTGCCTGTCTGTTTTGAGTCAGGGAGCAAAAGAGAACACCAGGGTGTTGATAGAAATGTTCAGATCAGTGCCTAGGCTGAGGCCCGATGGATTCCTGGCAGCAAAGACAGGAACTGAACACCTGATTTTGAGAAGGACTCAACTGTGGATTCTGAGCTAAAGTGCCTTCAGAACCCCTAAGCCCCCATGGTCCAGCCTCCTTAAGCCCAAAGACTGCCTGCAGCACCCTGTGACACCTGAGGGTCTTTGCATGGACAGATGGATCAGGAAGGCACCGGGTGGAGAGTAACATTGATGTGTTGTGAGAAATAATATTGACAACAACTGAAATTATCAAGCTCTGGCATGTACCAAATTGTGCTTTCCATGCATTATCCCATCTGCTTCTCAAAACAACATCATGAAGCAGGGCAATTCCAATCCTCATGTTCTTTTTATACAGATGAGGAAGCTGAGGCAACAGAGAGGTTAACTTGTTTAAGAGCCCTGGGCATGAGTGATGGGGCAAGCCTTTGAACCCAGGAAATCTGATTCCAGAGCCTGTGTATTAACTGCACCAGTGGTTCTGAAAGTGTGGTCAGCAGCTCACATGGGAACTTGTTAGAAACAGGAATTCTTAGACCTTATTCTAGACCTACAGAATCATGAACTCTGGGACGGGGGCCCAGTAATCTGTTTTAACAAGCTCTATAGAGGATATTAGAACCACTGAACTATACTCTAAGAAACCCCAATAGGAAGGTTCCAGAATTGGGACTACATTGGGAACAGGGGTGTGTGGATGGGGTGTGTGTGAAGGAGCCTCTGACAGTTTCAATGACCCCCTTTTGGAAGGAGCGGTCATCAGCACAGCTCCAAGATGAGATTCCGTCTCCATCTTGGACTGTTTGGCAGGGCCACCTTCTTCAGTAGAAGCCTATGTGAACTTCAGGTACTTAACTTGGTACCCCTGTGGTTGGGCCTTGTAAGTAGGTAAGTCAGTTCCCTCATCTGACTCTGAGGGGAAGCCACACGCTGCCTCCTCTGGTCTGAGGATTAGCAGCTGACATGGCTTGAATTTAACAGGGCTTCTCACTTTAAGCATCCAAATATGGCTTGCAGCAGATCATGAAGGCTTCATTCAAAAATTTCAAACCTTTGGATCTATCTTTGAATGATTTTTCTAAAGAACTTTTAAGTAGTCTTTAAAACAAGATCTGGCCCGGCCAAAGTGGCTCAGTGGTTGAGCATCTACCTATGAACCAGGAGCTCACGGTTCGATTCCAGGTCAGGGCACATGCCTGGGTTGCAGGCTCAATCCCCAATGTGGGGTGTGCAGGAGGCAGCTAATCAATGATTCTCTCTCATCATTGATGTTTCTGTCTCTCTCCCTCTCCCTTTCTCTCTGAAATCAATATATATATATATATATATATATATATATATATATATATATATATATATATATATATATATTTAAAAATCTGTCTCGAAATGCCTCTCAGAACCTCCCCCCCCCACCCAACAACATTCTATAAACAGTGGCATCAATTGTGCTGGTCTAAGATGCCAGCAGTCACAGATTCCATAGACCCCAGGCTTTCATTGGAAATATAACTTAGAAAAGTCTGGGAGAAAAAAAAAAAGCAAGAATTTACTAGGTATTGGTGAAAAGAGAATTCAAAGCCCAGGTAACCTAGCCATGGGGCTTGGCTAGAGAAGAATGAACCTTATGCATTAGGGGCCACCAAGTAAGCCTCTGAGAGCTGATGGGCTGGCTGTGGGACAGGCATTCTGGAGAAGGCAAGACCAGGAGAGAGAAAGAAAATAAGAAGTAGAGAGAAAGGAGAAGGTAGAGAAAAAAGAGGAAAAACAAGTAGCCAAAGAAATCCCAGTGAAGGCCCCAGAAATCCTTTGAGATGCGAACAAACTAGATGAGGATACTTAAACTCTCTTTTCCTGGCCTTGACCTGGAAATAATTCATCTCCAGGACAATTGAAACTCTGGGGACTGGTGAGGAAATCATGCTCCCTACCCCCACCTGTCCCAGATTTCCAGAGGATGGCATTTAAAATCTCTGGAGGCACCCCACTTTAGTATTTCAATATCAACTTCTTTTTAATTTGGGTCACTTCTGCCTCTCCTACTGGTCAAGAAGCAAAGCTGTTCGTTGGGAGGAAAGTTTATGATCAAATGCAAACGAATGTCCCTGTAACAGGATGGAGCCTAGTCGCAGGACACTGTGTCTCTCGGGTTGTGTCATTTCCTTGGAGTCATGCACGGTGTGAACAAGCTCACTTTCACTTTTCCTCTCCCAAGGAATTTGCATTTTGGCTCATCAAGGCATCCTTTTTCCTGGCAACTCCGGGATCACATGTGACTTCACAAAAGCTGCAGGAGCGGATGCCAGATGGCCACCTCTGAGCCAAGTCTCCTTCAAGATGGCCAAGTACAGGGGCCTGAGTGGTTTCCGAGGGGAACTGATAACCCCACAAGCAGTAGCTGTCTATACCTCACCCTGAGGCTTCTCTTAGGAAGCCAGCTAGATAGAGAGGCCCCTCAATTCAGGGAAAGGATCTGAGTGACTTGGATGCTGAATAACTTAATCCCTCTTGATAAGCTTGATTCATCAACTGTAAATATGAATAATAATATAGACTTGTGGGGTTGTTGGGGGCATTAAATAAGATATACAACAAATATCTGACATAGCACGAAGTTTTCAGCAAATGTCAACTATTATGAATGTTACTATTACATCACTTCTAGGTTCATGATCTCCCTTGTTCAAATCTTAGAAGATTAAAAGAGCCCTCAGCCCTGGCCAGGTGGCTCAGTTGGTTGGAGCGTCATCCCAAAAAAGTTGCAGGATGAATTCCTAGGTGGTGGGTTCAATCCCCTTGTCAGGGCGCATATAGGAGGCAACTGATCGGTGTTTCTCTAAATTCAGTAAAACAAATCCTTGCCTGAGGATTGAAAAAAAAAAAAAATGGCCCTCAGTTGTCAAGTCAATGGCCCAGGGACACAAAATGTGAGAAAAAAGGCTGAAACTGGAGAACTTTGCTGAGGGTGACGGTAACAACCTAGAATTAGCCAAGGGTTCCCAAGTAATAGCTACTAATATTTATTGAGTTTTTATTATATGCCAGATACTTTTATGCTTATACGTTTTAAAGCATTTAATCCTTACAACAACCCTATGAGAAAATTATATTCCCATTTTTTTAGGAGGAAACTGAGGCATAGAGAGGTTAGGTAAGATGCCCAGGGCCACACAGCTAGTAGTACTGAAGCACGAATCCAACTCCCGTTTGTCTCCAGAGCCCAAGCTCTTTAACCACTCTCGTTTAGAATCTCCACAAGGAGAAGAATTCGTTTCAGCCTATGAGGCCATGTACTACCAACCTGGGAGGCGATCTCATCTCCCAAAATGACGCAGAAAGGTAGGTGAAGGCTAGAAAAGGAACAGGAGGAGCGGTACTGGGATGAGATTCCCAGCCGGATTAAGAATGAAGTCCAAGGCTGAAAGGGAGTTGCTTTGGGATCCCCAAGAGGAGGGCAGCATAGTTACAGCTCACAGTCTCTTTCTGGTAAATGAACAAGAGGAGAAGTAGCCAGGGAACATGAAAGAAAATAGGATTACGTTTATGAAGTACAGGACATCAGTCGGTGGACAGGACTGGATGTCAGGAAAAGATGTCAACCTCTGGGCTCATCTGTCGCCACCAGGACGGGTGGTGCAAATGGCAAAAAGCAAATTCTTAATTTTCCAGCTGTGCCTGCAGTGGGAGTGCACCACAAATCTACACAGATCCAGTGACCGATTGCCTTCACCCAATAGTGTGTCCATGTCGGAGAGTAAAGTACAATGCAAAGGCCTGTGGTCTCCTCAGGCCAATAGTCAGCATTATCCTAAAACAGTCAATGACCATGTCATCATCATCACAGTGGAATTTTGGATTGTGTTAGTCTTGGCTTAACACAGGAGTTCTTAACCTTGAGTTTACGGGTGGAATTCAAGGAAGATAGGAAAAAATACATATATATTTTTACTAATCCCCACCTGAAATTTAGCATTTTCTTCAAAGGATAAATGTAGGCAACAAAGCCATGGTATTATTAGTACCTGTGACTTTGTCACCAATGGAACTCACAAATTTTTTTCTTTTTCAATTATAGTTGACGTTCAATATTATATTAGTTTCAGGTGTACAGATCACAGATACTTTTATTTCACATTAGAGTTTTTGTGCTATCTCAATATATCACATCACCATTAAATTGAAATTATGGTAATTATCAGACCAGCCACTAGATCTTGCTTTTAATACATTAATAAAGAAGCACATACATGATTGTATTACAAATTTGTTTTAAAATATTTTTGATAACTATTATAACTGACTTCTTCTATAATACAATGCACTTTGTTTTCTGCATTTGAAAATGTTATCTTGAGAGAGTTCATGGGCATCACCAGCTGCCAAGGGGTCTGTGGCTTAGTGAAGAGCTCCTGGCTAATTGGTCAAAGCAGGGTGGTCCATCTCTCTGTGAAGCTCTGACACTAAGAACTTCTCATTAGAGCCAGAGCATGTAATTATTTTATTTTACAGGTAGAAGACATTTTAGAGAAGTTTTAAACCCATCACATGTTCCTTCAAAGGACAAGACAGAATAAAACAAGTGCCCAAAGCTGAACAAAGAAAGTCCCCGGATTTTAAAGACAGTGAGACATCACGGGAAAGTAGAAGGAGATGCAAAGGTCTCAACAAGACTGGAGTATCCTCAGACCGCTTTCTGAGTGTTTACACGAGCTGGGCCCTGTGTTGAGTGCACACAGAGCAGTCCTCTATGACAAAGGCAGTGCCTTCCTTCTTTCACATCATTGAAATCCAAAGCTATTGGGCCACTTGTCCAAGTCATACCACTAATAATGGCAAAGCCAGGACTCAACCCAAAGCCCAGCTTCTTAACCAAAGGCTCAACAGGTTGAGAAGAAGAAGAAGAAGAAGAAGAAGAAGAAGAAGAAGAAGAAGAAGAAGAAGAAGAAGAAGAAGAAGGAGAAGAAGAAGGGAATTCTTCATTTGTGTGGAATTTATATTTTGTCTGAACCTGCAGCTGTTTGGTCTGTTCAAATACCCCAAGGCCAAGTGATTGAGCAATGATGTTACTTTCGCCATGTGTTTGATGTCAAAGACCTTCCTCTGGGGAAAATCAGACATCAAGGGGGAAATAAAGGCTTCTTACCTGGATGTAATGTCATTAGGGAACCAAGTGGATGACTGTTTGCTACTTGCTATGCAATGATTTCAGCGGCGATTTCCAGAACAGGAAGAGCCTGGGTGTAAAACTTAATTTCTGTAAGCCCCAGCGTCACAGCCACCTCAGGGAGAAGTGGAATGAAAACCTGGTTTGTCTGTGGTGTAGGATATGGTACTTTCCGAGTGCTTACTACGTGCAGGTACTTTGCTAGCTGTTTTGCATGTGTTAGGTGTTGTATATAGCCTTTCAAGCCTCCTGAGGCAGATATTCTTGTTCTCATTTTTACAGGTGAAAAAAATCCTAAGTAATAGAAAGACTGAGCAACTTCTAAGTGTCAGAGGCAGGCTCTGAGCTCCTATCTCTTGGCTCCCAAAGCCCCATTCTCTGGGAGGTCCCAGAGTCTAGAAGAGTCACTGAGATAACAGCCCTGACTTTAGCCTTCCTGCTCACCCCCTAAGCCAGTGCCAGTAAAGGGAGAGAGGATGATGGAAATGTTCTGTAGTGATAATGGCTAAACAACTCTGTGACTATATTAAACCTCATGGAATTGTACACTTTTTAAATTTTATTGTTTTAGACATAAATAATAAAGATTTATTCAAGGGTCTTAGGGCTTTCAAGCTGCAAACACACTAGGCAATTTCCAGAGTGTTCCGAAGAAGAAAGAAAAGCTAAGAGTTATCATAGTAAAAAGTATGTTCTTCAGAAGAATCCGTCCTGCATAATTAGCATTTGAATTGTTCTGAGATGGTGGTTCTTTTTTTTTTTTTTTTAAATCCTCACCTGAGGATATGTTTTCACTGATTCTAGAGAGAGAGGAAGGGAAAGGGAGAAGGAGAGGGAGAGGGAGAGAAACATCAATAGGTTGCCTCGCATAAACTGGGATAGAACCGGAAACATGTGCCCTGACTAGGAACCGATCATGTGACCCTTCGGTTCATGGGACGATGCTCCAACCAACTGAACCACACCAGTCAGGGCTGAGATGGTAGATGATTGGTGGTCTGGATATGTGAACATTCTTTCCTTAGCCCTGATTTTAGTAATTTAGCAGTTTGCCTACATGACCCCATTTCATTTCTTCACTCTCTTCTTCAGCTTAACCAGGGGAATTTTTTCTCACCGTTCTGGAGGCTAGGAGTCCAAGATTAAGGTGGTGTTGGTGAGATCTGTCTTCCTGGGCTGTAGACGGAACTTTCTTGCTGTGTTCTCACATGGCCTCTTTGTGCACACAGAGAGGGAAGAGAGAGTGGGGGGGGGGGAGAAAAGGGGGGGGAAGAGGGAGAGAGAGGCTGAACTGGACACTTAAAAAGGGTGAATTTTGAGGTATGTGAATTATATCTCCATTTTTTGTGTGTGTTTTTTGTTTGTTTGTTTTAAGCAGAGACTAATATGGGAAACCCAGCTCCCTTTAGTCTTCTGCTAGGATGTCCTTGATTTCTTGCAGGTCTGATTCATATACGCCTTCATTTTAGTCTTAAGTCAATGCAACATAAATAAACAGAGAGGGAAGAGAGTGGAAAACATTACTATTTTCTTGACCATATTTTGAAGGCTAGTAAATGTGTGTTTTCTAACATTGATTTTAAAACAAAGTGAGCAAAAGATTCTTCTGGTGGAGCCTTTGGTTCACATTTATGGAAAGTCCTGAGAGCTGTTAAAATAGTCAGACATTTCAACTATCTCTCCATCTGACCACATATGGGACAATCATTCATGGAGACTCCTCCCCAGGGCCATTCCTGCTTTCTTTTGAAGGAGGAAGTCAGATTTAAAGGATATTTAAAAATGTCTGAGGACATTTATCCACTTACGCTGAGATTTTCTTGAAATCCATCAAAACATAAAAAAGTCTCCCTTTTTTTTTTTTATTCCAGAGAGAGAGCCATTACATGCTTTCTTTAAGAGAAAAGGTGTATATGTATAAGAAAATCATAGTATCTATAGGGTTCAGTACTATCTGAGGTTTTAGGCATCCTCTGGGGGTCTTGGAACACATCCCGTGCGGATAAGGGGGTACCACAGCACTTAGAAGGAGATAATCCTATCTCTATGATGGTCTAGTCGTTGTTTTCTCTTTGGTGGAACATCCTTCAGCCCTGTTAGTTCTAGGATTGGTTAGGAGTAGTTTCTGTGTCATTCACACCTACTTGTAGGAAAAGAGGTTTGTAATGAGTAATAGAAACAGGTCTGAATAATTCAGCAATTTTAAAGTTTTAAAAAGTGAATATGTAATATATGCACAGGGTAAAAATTCAAATGATTTAAAAGGTTATTCAGTGAAAAGTACATCTGCCTTCTACCTGTATACCCCGAAAGTAACCAGTGTTAGAAGCTTCTTTTTTATCTTTAACCTTTTGCACTCGGATGTCGAGTGTGACTCGACACAGTTAGCATTAGAATAAAGGAATCGAGAAAAAAGCAAGTGAGTGCAAAGGGTTAAGATAATCAATTTATATAAGAGCACAAGTGTCATTATATTATACTCAATTTCTATACTTTGTATTTTTTTAAAAACATTAAAAATTTTCAATTATAGTTTATATCCAATATTATTCTGTATTAGTTTTGGGTGTATAGCAAAGTAGTTAGAAAATAATGTGCTTTCTTTGTATTTTTTTTTTTTTACTTAACATATATCCCAAAGGTCATTTCCTGTCAAAACCAGTAGCTCTACCTTATTTTTAATGGCTGCATAGTTTTTGGTTTTCAAAAAGGAATTCAACATAGTCTCTATACTCTTAACAGTGCCTCAAAGGGAGAGAAAGAGAGACTTCTAACGCTCATTAATAAGCATTCTTCTCTTCTTCCAGTTAGTAAAAGAACCCCTAGATGTTTAGACTGGCTGGGACATGGCCATCCACATAGAGACTACATTTCCCTTGAACCTAGACATGGTCATATGCCTAAGTTTTAGCAATGGGATGTGAGCAGAAGTGATCTGTGCCACTGCTAGGTCGTGCCTTTTAAAGAATGCTGCTTGCCCTCCACTTCTTTTCCTTTTGCTGTGGGATAGAACGAAGACAAGGTGGTGAAAGAGAAGCCACCTGGGTCCATGCATCACACCTTGGAGTAGAACCACCCTAATACCCTCTATTACTAATTTTTGCAGAGAAATACATATATTTATTCTGCTGGCAATTGTTTGGTCTGTGTTAAACAACCAAACCAACTCTCTTAACCAATAGAAGAAGTTGCTATTTGTGCTGAATGTTGAGTAGGACTCACCAGATGGACTCGGGTGTGAGAATGACATTCCAGGCTGCTGCATGTACAGGTTGGAGAAACTTAAATGATTTTTAGAAAAAGTCAGTAAGTAGCAGATGGATTAGAATATTCAGGTCTGTTGTCATCAAAGTTCATAATCATTTCACAACACCATTAATATGATGTTCATTTAAGGTTTCTCCTCCCCTGGAAAACGTTGATGGATTTGGATATTACCCATGAGAATGGGCTAATTCATCTGTGATTCATTGGGAAATCCCAGAATGCATTTTCCCACTAGAATGCTGTGAAAGCTAGTCCTAACCAAACCTAGACAGTCCCATTAGAGGGTTAGTAACTAAGGGCTATCATATCTCCTACATAGAAACTTTCTAAGCAGAAGAATCCTGGGTTAACGAAAGGACATAATTGTCTTAAGCCCCCTTGCCTGCTCCCCCCCGCCAAATCATTCCTCAAAATACAACTTATGTCTTCTTGCAAAAACTCATATGCCAGCATCATCTATACTTCTCAAAATACCTTCCAATGAAACATGAAGCAACTTTCCCAAGGACTGGATTAGGGAGATTGGGTGCCCAGTAAATAACCTTCTTGCAACAGGTCTACAAACATGCTTTGCCTACATGAAAAAAGGAAACCTACTCCTAACAGCTAATAATAATAACAACAATAGTAATTATAGTAATAATAATAACAATAATAATAATAAACTTCTAGTCAGGGTTTATTATGTGATAGAAACTGTGTTAAGCATTTTACATGCATTCTCTCATTTTACCTTGGCAACAGCCTTATGAGATGGGTACTATGATTATCCACATTTTAGAGATAAGGAAACCAGGACTTAAAGAGATTATATAGCTTGTTAGAATTCCCAGAGCTGGTAAACCATAAGGGTCTTGGTTGTGCACAAGGCAGTATTTGTGCACAGTCTAGCGTGTGATAAAATATTCAAGAGCCTTCTGTTGTTGCATGCATGAGTCTACGGATCCTAAATCACATCCTTCCAATAGCTAATGCCTAGTGAGTGTTGACCTGTGCCAGGTGCTTTTTGGGCCCAAGCAGATGGAACAGGAGGATTCCACAGTGCTCTGGGAGAGGGTGCGATCCCTGGGGGGGACACTCCTCTCCTTGCTCATCTCTTTAAGGCAGCCTTCCTCAGAGCCCAGTTCAGAGGAGGATAACCAGAAGCAGCTATATATATAGGGTTGAGTTTAGGAGGTTGGCCCCAAATGGCAGGTGTTACCTCATTAGGTCCTCCCTCTTTGTGAACTAAGACGTTCTCCGAGGAGCAGAGGGTCTGTACTTCTTCCCAGCTTAGGGCCCAAGTTCCAATCCCATTTTGGTTAAGTATTGCAGTAGGCTGATCCAGGGAGGCCTAGACTCTCCATCCTGAACCTGGAGACATCTGTTGCAGGTGATGAATGGATTGCACTTAACCGAAGTCCAACAATGTTCCAAGACACTAATGTATAGGTCCAGAACCTGCCGTGCTCCTCAGTGGGTCAGAGTGCGAGTTATTCCATCTAGTCCTCACAGCAACCTTATGGATAAGTGTGATCATGCTCATTTTCTGGATGTATGAACGCAGGCTTGAATGGGATGAGTAGCTTGAATGAGATTGCTCAGGGAGTAGTAAGTGGTGGAAACTTGGGTTCAAAACCCCATGCACTTTTTTCAGTGGTTCTGCTGTCTCTATTGAACCTGTGTTTGGAATGGAAAAATTATAGAAATGACTTAATTATTCCAGGACCATCTGGCCTTCTCTGTCCCTCCCCTCTTTGGCTAGTTTAAACAAGGAAAACACCCATGGCCTCCAGCCTCCACTCCTGCTGGGAGCAGAACCACAGTCTGAGATCACTGGTTGTTATTGAATAAGGAGAACCCTGCTGGAGTAGTTAAGCATCGGCTGGGCGGCTGTTCAGACCTGGAGGAGCCAGGCCAGGCCCGAGAAAGATCCGGCCTTTTCCCTGCAGCGGGATCATTTCCAACCGCAGCCAGGGAGGCAGAGGCATTAGCAAGCCTGCAACATCAGACCGGCCAGATCAATCCGCAGAAGCACTTCGAAGGGAAGCAGATCAATACGTCCCTTCCCCTAAAGATTGATAACATCAGCAGGAAGCAACAGATGCATTTTAGGGCACAGTACACAGTGCAGGGGAGGCGAGCCCCTTGGGCACTGCTCTCTCTGGAAAAGCAACTGTAAATTAGCACCTGAACATCGGAGAGGGCCTCGAGGCACCTGTCACAATGAAAGCTAACATTCCCGAGGCACTTGGCAGGTTTTAAGGTCCCATCACATATTCTGTCTCTTTTGATTAAGATCCTACACAGTGGATGTTACTGGCCCCATTAAACAGATGAGTTTCAGCAAAACATGACCAAGGTAGGACTTGGATCTTCTGACTTGGGATCCCGTGTTCTATTTGTCTAGAGTCAAATAGAACTACATTTATGCTCTTGCCACCTGCACAATTTTTGACACATCAAAAATTTTATTATTTTTCTTCTCATTAACCTAGTTTTGTTTACCTAAGTGAAAGTTTATATTAAAAGGAAATTCATCACCCCTGAACCATTTGTTTGTTTTTTAGTTTAAATAAATTAAATTTTAAAAGCCAGTGACCTCCAGAAAAGAAAAGAATGAGCATACTTGAGCACAGATTGATTGACCCAAATTTCCAGTGATATTCAAGTTAGGTTTTAAGTCTCAGATTTAATACCCTTGCAAATTTTCAGGTTCGAAAGAAAAAAAAAATTAAGAACCTGAAATCGGCACAACTTGTTAACGCTTGAAATGGAAATTAAAGTTGGTGGAGTTTGACTGCAGGGCTTAAAATTTTTGCTCTATTAGTAAATATATTATGAACAAAATGAGTCCATTGAATAAAATGGTTCCTTTAATTTAAAAGGGCAGTGGTCTACTCAAGAACTGCTTTGGCCTTATAAAAAGTAGACAAGCATTGAATGTTGGCTAAAATATATACTTTTCCCAACAATCATGGGAAGGACCAGAATCTAGGCTTCCTTGGTTGTTAGGACACAGCACATGAGAGAAGCACATACTTCCCCATGGGGAATCTAGATATTGGCCACAATCTATTCCCTTGGAGGTTTCCACCTTCTCAAAAGAAGCACAGTTCTGTCACCTCCTCTCTGCTGCACACTGGGCACAAGTCTAGCCGATGCTCTCATGCTGCCCAACTGTCTTCTCGAAACAGGCCTTTCTGCCCACACTTCTGAGTCTGGCTTGAAAGAGAAGCTGTAGTGAGACTAGGGATTTCAATGAAATATATATTTCAGAATACATTATAGAGATGTTACATTCTAGCGCATTCTTCCTATTGTGTAAGGAAGAGTGAGAATTCCTTTTTTCTTTCTCTTGTACTTTCTATCCGAGCAGTTCCATCCAGTTGTTCAGAGGGGAGAAATAACAGAACTTATTTTTGACATCCCTGGAAGACGCCCTGGAACAAACCTCTAAGACAGGCAAGAGGAGGCTGATAGGTTGAGAAGGAGTTGGTTTCCAAGAGGGGTAAAGGCCCACAGTATTTTGCTGAGTAGAAACGCTGAATTCTAATGGGGCATCAACAAGAAAGTGATGAGGGCTGCATACCAGGCCCCAAGGAGGAGCCAGCTCTGAAGGTCTCTTATGCCTCCACGCAGCCTAGAGGGGCCGTGGCTGCCCACCTGCAACACTTGGACTGGGCAGATTTTCACTGGGGTCAAAATGCCTATTCCCTCATGTCCTTACTGTAGAATCACCCTTCTTCCCCCACTTGACTATCAGGAAGGGGAAAGAGTTGCCCCAAACCTGAGATTTGGGAAATAAAGCTCACAACGTGATTCAATTTTATTTAAATAAGGGAATGTGACATTTCTTTGATTCCCATGCCAAAACAACAACAACAACAACAACAACAAAACAACAAAAAACACCCCCCCATAATGATTCTGTCATATATCCTTTTGATTCCCCCCCAAAAATAAAAAAAAAGAAGTTTCCTATCACTATTATAAATAAACACATTTGGACTTATTATAAATAGAAAACCCCCATAAATAATCGTATAATCTTTAAAAAGAAAAAAACACATCTATCTATGTATTACTTTTACCAGTGGTACATAGACCACACCATACTATGGGCCTTTCTGGGGGAATAAGAATGTAGTAATTTTAACTTTTGAGATCCTAAAACATAAACTCTATTTAGGTAACCTGCGTTATTTTTGTCAAAATGGATAAAACAAATTTTATTTTTATCTCTACAATAATAAAGGATTTAAGGTTTTAAGGCAAAAAAAGGAGCTTTTATCCTCTCCTCTTTCTTCCAGAAGTCCCACCCCTCATCCCTGCCCCATGTGAATGGAAGTATCTTGGAAAGTAAACAAATTTCCTGAAACCTGAAAAATAGAGATAAAAATATTCTAAATAATACTGTCATTTATTTTTTTTCCATTTTATTGAATTTATTAGGGTGACACTGGTTAACAAAATTATACAGGTTTCAGGTGCACAATTCCACAACACATCATCTGCACACTCTATTGTGTGTTCACCACACCAAGTCAAGTCTCCAGCCATCACTATTTATTTATACCCCCTATACCCACCTGTACCTCCCTCAAACCCCTCCTTAATACTGTCATTTAAACAAATAAGAACCAGACCAGTGTCCCATGACTACAAAACAGAAATTAACTAACCTTTCATTTAAAACTAGAGGCCCGATGCACAAAATTTGTGCAAGAGTAGGCCTTTGCAGCCCTGGCTGCCTTGGCCCTCACGACCCCGGCTGCCTCGGCCCTCGTGGCCCTGGCTGCCTCCCAGCCCCGGCTACCTTGTGGCCCTGTGGCTCCCCACTTGTTGTTCTGGAAGGTCATTCCAGAAGGTCGTTCCACCATCTGGTCTAATTAGCATATTAGCTCTTTATTATATAGGACTAGAGGCCCAGTGCACAGATTTGTGTACATTGAAAGGAAATTAATTAGAAGGGGGCTGGTGGGGCAGGACTAGGAGAGACAGGCCAGACATGCCCTGGAGCCAACCTCCTGCAGTCCCTCCCTGTCCGGCTGCACCTGGAGCAGCACCAGGGCTCGAAGGCCGTCTGTGGAGTGAGTGGGATCCCTCTGGCAGGTGGGGTCCCTCCACCTGGCCTATGGGTATCGGGCTAAAACTGGCAGTCTGACATCCCCTCAGGGGTCCCAGAGTGCGAGAGGTCACTCTGTAAAGTTGCTATCTCTTGGCAGCTCCTGCATTGAGCATCTGCCCCCTGGTGGTCAGTTCGCATCATACCTACTGGCTGGTCGGCTGGTCGCTTAGCCTTTTATATATATACTAGAGGCCTGGTGCATAAAAATTCATGCACTGGGGGTGGGGGGCCTCAGACTGGCCTGCCCCCTCTCACAGTCCGGGAGCCTTCAGGGGCGGGAGGTGACCCAGTGATCAGGGGAAGGTGACGCCCCCATCACACCTCTGCTGCTGCCACTGTCGGCAGCGCAAGCCTCAGCCGGCCCTGGTTACCTGAGCCTCGGGCGGCCCTGGGCAGCTGGGCAGCTGCCATCTAAGGCTTGCCTGCACCTCGGGCTGGCCCTGGGCAGCTGGGGGGCTGAGGGCGGGTCCAGCTGCACCGCGCACCTGCCACGCTCCCCCCCCCCCCCCAGCAGGGTTGAAAGGACTGAGAGACTCTGGCTGGGCTGAGGGGACTGGGTGCTGCCATCTTGTGGCTATGGGTGCTGCCATCTTTGTGATGGCGTGATGGTCAATTTGCATATTCACTCTTTATTATATAGGATACATGGCATGAGAAGCAAGGATTAAACAGAAAGGTGTCTAACTTCACCCTTGAGGCTAACCTACCACTTACATTTAAGTCATGTGTCAGTCCTGACTCCTATGTGCTTTCCCTGCCTGTTGAGATATTCATTGACGCCCTCCACTCGCATATCCTGGGCCTCCTTTAATCAGCATGCTCACTGAAATGGTCTGAGCTCAGTCCCCTGCATTGATTACCTGGCTATCATAATGGCTTCCTCTTCAGCTTCTTCCTTCCAGGCCAATCCTCTCCAGTTCATTCTCCACAAGTTGCCAGCATCATCTTTCCAAAGCACATATGTCCATCACCCCACATGCTGCTGAACACAACTAATGACTCCTTGTTGCTGTAGGAGACAGTCTAAATTCCTTAATGTGGCTCAAAGGCCCTTGATGAAGCAGGAGTCACATGCCATTCTTTTTTTCCAGCTTTTAAATTTTACCCCCCAGAAGCATCTAACTTAAAGAAATGTGTGTTATTTATAACATTACAACTTAACTCTTGATAACATCCCTTCCCTTTCTCTAATGGTTTCTTGCCATCACCTTGAACTTCCTTAACAGTGTCTGTTGAGAGAAGACACTTAATACTTGATGGATCTGCAGAGAAGAGGGGGATTTCACACTTCGGGGCCAGGTGTTTTATGTGAGCAATGCTGCAGAAGCAGAAAAATCATTTGCCAATTCATGAATTATGCATAGATTTCTACTTCCCAAAGGTAATTCCTTAAAAACAAAGTTCATTCATTGATTACTTCCTTTTAGCAAGTGGAAATGTTGACTGAAATTTGTTTCTTGGTGTGAAACACAAGACTTTAGAGATTCAAATATACCCTTAGAAAAGCATACATTTTCATCTACTAGCTGACAATGACTGAGTCAGAAGGCTCTTCTTACAGCAATTACCAGTTGGAGGAGAAGTGTAAACTTCAGCATAATCGTGAGCTGGTTCATTTTTCTTTCTTCACATATTAGTCTGGGTTTGGTATGAAGTCAGCCCACACATACCTTAGTACATCCTACTTTACTATACACCTTTGCCTGACAAAGGCAGTAGATTCATCACAAATGCACTCTTCTACTCAACAAGTACTTATGGAGTATCTACTCTGGGCCAGAAATATTCTGAAAGATGGGATCATTTGGTGAAATGATTGGCATGTTCAATACTATAGAGTTTGGCTTTAATTCACAGGCGAACTGTGTAGATGGTTTTACACGTTATGCTATAGAAACTATGGAGATATGCATGGGAAATTATGTAAACCTGTCATCTCCTTTTGCTCCTCTTGACAACTAGCAGTCCCCCACATCTGTATCCTGATTCACATTAATAATCTCACCATGCAAGACATCCTGCAAGATCCCTGCCTTTCAAGTTGCAAAACTAAGGCATATACATTAAGTGTCCTGATTGTGGTCCCACTACAAATTCCTGTGCAAGTGTGTGTGTGTGTGTGTGTGTGTGTGTGTGTGTGTGTGTGTGTGATGGATAGGAGTAGGGGGTGGGTAGAGAGAGAAAAAGAAAGGAGAGTAAAAGCACAAAACAACAATCATGCGCTTACTTTTATGGAGTGCCTACTGCATGCCAAGCACCCAGCATACCCTAGTTCAGGCGTCCTCAAACTACGGCATGCGGGCCACATGTGGGTGTTTTTGCCGTTTTGTTTTTTTAATTCAAAATAAGATATGTGCAGTGTGCACAGGAATTTGTTCAGAGTTTTTTTTAAACTATAGCCCGGCCCTCCAACGGTCTGAGGGACAGTGAACTGGCCCCCTGTTTAAAAAGTTTGAGGACCCCTGCCCTAGTTCATTCATGCCTCAGAGCACTTTTAGGTAAATATTATTATTCCCTATTTTACAGATGCAGTGACTAGTGTATAGATTGTAACTAGGGAACCAGTTAAAACCCCTCCTTTCTACTATTCCCAGGTAGCCCCAAATCCAGTGCTCTTTCTATTCCATCACACCTCTCCAACCCAGATGAAAAAAGGATTCAGTGATCTGAGGATGTCCTTGGATAGGCTATCAAATTAATTCTGTCTTTCCACATTTTTAATTCTTAAAATCTTGTTTGTGTTGTTTTGGATACATAGCCTCAATCTCTTACTCATAAGCTGAGCTTTTTTTCTCCTCTAGGAAAATAAACAGCGCCCACAGGGTCATATTTGCTGGTTATGGGTCATGGAAATCTGACTTAACGTCATGTTTTCGGTATCTAAAGGAATATTTCAAATGGAACATAAGGATGAGGTTCAGTAACCTCTGTCTATTGTACTTCTGTCTTATATTTTGGAGTGGGTTCAGGAGCTGAGGAAGGTCACTGGATGTTAGACTTCCAGCCTAGGGTGATATTCAAACTGTCACCAATCAGCACTGACCAATCAAATGGAGTACACATCAGAGGGGTTCTGACCTCTAGGGTCCCTGTCTGAGCCAGACACTAATCCTTTAGCTGCTGGATCATGGAAGAATTTGGAGGGTGCCAAGAGAGGAGCTGGGATGGCCAGAGTCTCAGGCAGGCATTCAGGATAACTTAGAGGAGTGATTCTTTACCGCATGAAACAGCTATATTTTAATATTTAAACAACCATTGCAGCCATATTAGTGCTTACTGATTGAATATTGGACCTGCTTCTGGTCCTCTTCCCTACCTTAGAGCTCCTGATTCCTCTTCCCCAGCAGGTGACTTCCCTATCCTGGGCTGGCGTTGCTTCTGAAGAGGTGGGCAGGGAAGGGATAACAGGTAAACTTGAGGAGTTGTTCAGTCTTTCTTTGGCCTTCTTGCTCATCTGGAAGCCTTGGGGAATAATGCTCTATGGGAGTGACTGCTGCCATTCACCAATATCCATTCTTCCCTTACTATAATAACCCAGCTCTGCAGTTCCAGCTGGGCACATGGCTGCCAAGCTAGACACTACATTTCCTTGAACCTTAGGGTGATCATTCATCGGTTCTAGTCAATGGGGTTATACTACTTCCAAACTGTACCATTAAAAGAAATGACTGGGTTCCCTTGCCCCTTCATTCTTTCTGATGGCTGGAATGCATGCAAAAGATAAAGCAGCCACCTTGAACCAGAAGGTTGTTACATGCTGAAGATGGCAGATCTGCTTTGCTATCTTGGACTCCTTAGCTCTGGACCATTAAAAGGGAGAGAAATGTTAAGCCCTTCTTGTTAAAGCCACACAATATGAGGGGATCTTTGTCACAGCAGCTTAGACTCTACCATAACAAATACTGCTCATTGGTGGTGTTATTAGTTGGTTTGGTTTCGATAACATTACTTTTGAAAACAGGAGGGAGATGTTGGCTCTGTACAAAAGGCATGGCATATGCAAAGGCTGTAATGTAAAAACAAAAATAAAATGTAAAGACACAAAGTGCTTTAAGAGAACTGGAAGAGATCTTATATGGGCAAAAGTTGAATTGTATGGGGAAACTGTCAAGAGAAGAAGTTGCAGAGATAAGTCTCAATGGTTATGTTCAGTGACTTTAATCTGAGTCCAGGAAGACTCACTGAAGAGTTTTGAGTAGAGAATAAAGTGAGCAACATGATCCAATTTCTTTTCATCATTATTATTACTGTTTAACTAATTTTAGAGGGAGAGGAAGAGAGAGAGAGAGAGAGAGAGAGAGAGAGAGAGAGAGAGAGAGAGAGAGAGAGAGAGAGAGAGAGAGATTGGCTGCCTCTTATACATGCTCCTTCCCGGGGATCGAACCTATATTCTTTTGGTGTATGGGATGACACTCCAACCAACTGAGCCACCCAGCTAGGGCTCCATCAGACCCTCTGATTCACAAAATCATTACAATAGTTGATATTATTTAAGAAAAAAGGGGAGGGGGGATGTGACATTTTAGATAGTCTGTACCACTGGAAGTCAGATGTGTGTAGGGTTCTGCTAAGTTGCTTGAAATACTGAGCCCTGTAGAAGGCTTCATCACTAACTTTCTTACTCCTAGGGCTACAAGGATGGGTACTAAACCTATCATAGTGTCCCTTCCTCTTGACAACAGTGATTGGCCCAATGGGTAAGTATATAACCCTTTGGACCACTCATGGTCTTCCCTTGGGTTGATATAGGTGCTGGATGAAAGAAGAAATCTCTCTTTTTTTTTAAAAATATATTTTATTGATTTTTTACAGAGAGGAAGGGAGAGGGATAGAGAGCTAGAAACATCGATGAGAGAGAATCATCGACCAGCTGCCTCCTGCACATCCCCTACCCGGGATGTGCCCACAGCCAATGTACATGCCCTTGACCGGAATCAAACCTGGGACCTTTCAGTCCGCAGACCGACGCTCTATCCATTGAGCCAAACCGGTTTCGGCAAGAAATCTCTTTTTTGTTGGTGTTGCTAAGCTAGGAAGACAAGTACAGATCTGTCTGTATTAAGCTTCCTTGGCTGTAATGGAGAAAGCTTTATTTTCAATAATAGAATATTCTACCAATACCGTGAGAGAAATAGAACCGGGATATGGGTTAGAGAATTCTGGTGGTGTCTGAGTTGTTGGTTTCAGACCAAGTAGCCTTATTCCTGAAGCTCTCCAGTTAATCCCATGGCTTTATGAACCAACGAGTTCCTTATTTAAGTGTGATTGAGCCAGGCTTTTGTCACTTGCAGGGTTCAAATAACACACAGCCAGTTTCCAAAGCTTACCTATAACACAATTACTAATGAATGCCCAAGTGCTCACAGATTCACATGAATTAACCTGTGCCCTCCCTGGTTTAACATTAGCATTTTACCAAGGGCCTTCTAGAATGAATGCTTTGATGCAAAGGAGTCTTCCAGTGGAGGGAGAGATTTTCTGGAGCTCCTGGACTTTCTGCAGTCTCTCTAGTCATTTGGGGTCATGACGCTGAGTCCTTCACCTGCAGCTTCTCCTCCATCTCTAGATCCCCTCTGTGGTAGCTAGGAAGAGGGGTTGGAGCTAATGGATGTCAGTGATTTATTTTAATGAGCCCTCTTTTGGACCTTGGACCTCCCACACTGTCCTCCCACTCCAGGTCCGCTCTCCACTCCACTGAAGCAAGATGTGGGTAGGTCAGTTAGCAGAGAATTCACCACTAAAGAGCAATTGCCACCAATACTGCCACACTTCAGGGAAGGACGGTTTGCAACTAATTACTTCCCATGAAAATACCCAAACATAATTTTGTTTATTATTAAAATTTTCCAATAATAGATTTATCTTCCCCATTAAGTAATACATTATTCTCTACAAAACACATGGCGAACTAGAATTACTAGGCACTGCTTATATTAAATTGTTGTTTAATAAATTAAAACTCCTTTGGTTATGAATAAACTAGGTCATCTGCACATTTTGTAAATTAGTAGTTTCTTGTAGTTATTCTCTCCTGGTCAAAGCCTAAAAGAGGGGGAGAGGAAAAATGATTATCATTATTATTTTATTGTTTTCAAGCAAACTACTGCTCTCTGCACTGTAGTTTAAAATAAACCACTCAGTCTAATACAGTAGAATCAATATTGTTGAGTATCAATCAATAAGAATGAATCTTAAAGACTGTGGCTTATAGAAACTACATCTACTGGACATATAAGACTTGGTAAATAACCAACCTCAGTATTTGAAGATTCTTAATGCAACAAGCATTGGCCAAAGTGACTTTAATTATTGGTCAAAATGTTTTCCCCTGTTACAGCTTTTGGGTGGGTTGAGAGTCTTTTCTTTCTGATTTTAGGATGCCAACTTCTCTGTCATCTTTTTAATTTGAGGTGATTAATAGAGATTTTCCATAGTCATATCCAAACTGGTTGACACTATTAAAGAATCAGTTACAAGGACTCCTCAAGTAACAAAATTATTATTTAGAGAATTGTATAATGCAAATAGATTGCTGCACTCTCTCTCTCTTTTAAAAAAAATTTCTCTACCCACTCAAAGGTCAGTAGGGACAGCAACCAACTGAGCTACACTAAGACAGTTGCCCCACCTTCTGGCAACACAATGGGACTGTTTGAACCCAACTGCATTTCTTCCCTTGAAGAGAGAACACACTGGGTCTACCTTACTCACTTATCCTTCTTTTTAAACAGCTTATTTTAAACAAATTATTTTTATTGAGCTAATTTCCCCCTTCATATCTATACACAGGGATTCTTTAAGCACATTCCACTTTGATGTCTCTCTTTTAAACTATTGTCAATTACCTCAGAAATCTTTTTCTTTCCTGAGCAATGTCTTCCTCTTCCATAACTTCCTTCACCTTCCCTCTCCTTTCTCACCATGAGGCAAAATACAAAACCAAAAAATTTTATCTTGTCTAATATATGTATGAATAGTGCTGGTAGTAAAGAGAAAAAAAAAGTCAAACATTGGAACTGTAGATGACATAACAAGGAGTCAGTGTTGTTAAGCCCTTTGGTGTACTCATACTCAGAAGTTTCCTTTAGAATCTCTACAAAAAACCCCTATGCTTATCTACTTCTGACTAAGCCATGTAAGGTTATATTTATTTTACATTCAATATTTTTCTATTGAAACATTAATTTTAAAGTGAATAACTTCTTCCCTATTTAGTCCCAAGTATATGGTAGTTGAGCTCCATTAAACAGGTTCACATTATTTCTACGTGTGCTGTAAATGACAAATAATTAACTTTTTCATCACAGTATTCTGGAAGTTAAATATCTTGTATTAAAAATTAGTTTGTCTTATTTATTTATTTATTTATTTATTTATTTATTTACTTACTTATTTAGAGACACAATGGATATTCAACATTGTGTAAGTTCAAGGTGATCATGTTGATTTGATACATTTATATATTACTACTAGAGGCCCGGTGCACGAATTCATGCATGGGTGGGGTTCCTCAGCCTGGCCAGTGATTGGGGCCGATCAGGGCCAGCTGGCGGGTCAGGGAGGGACTGTGGGAGGTTGGCTGTGGGAGCGCACTGACCACTAGGGGGCAGCTCATGCATTGAGTGTCTTCCCCCTGGTGGTCAGTGCACATCATAGCTACCGGCCGGTCATTCGGTTATAATGGTCACTGAGGCTTTTATATAGATATAGACTAGATGCCAGGTGCACGAAATTTGTGCACTGGGGGGGGGGGTCCCCTCAGCCTAGCCTGCACCCTCTCCAATCCGGGACCCCTCAGGGGATGTCTGACTGCCGGTTTAGGCCAGGGATCGGGCCTAAACTGGCAGTCGGACACCCCTCTCACAATCCGGGATGGCTGGCTCCTAACTGCTCACCTGCCTGCATGCCTGATTGCCCCTAACTGCCTCCCCTGCCAGCCGGGTCAACCCCAACTGCCCCCCCCCCTTTGCTGGCCTGGTCACCTTCAACTGCCCCCCCCACTGACCTGGTCACCCCTTACTGCCCCCCTGTCGGCCTGGTCACCCCAACTGCTCCCCCCTACCAGCCTGGTCGCCCCCAACTGCCCCCCTGCTGGCCTGGTCGCCCCCAACTGCCCCCTCCCGCTGGCCTGGTTGCCCCCAACTGTCCCCCCCCCCCCCCCCGCCAGCCTGGTCACCCCACGCAGCCTGTGTTCAGTCCTCCGTCCACTTGTTTTGGTCATGACGGCCCCTAGCTTTTTATATATTAGGATATGATTACCAAAGAGCATTAGTTAACACCTCTATCACATCACATAAGTACCATTTCTTTTTTATGGTGGGAACAATTAAGATCTAGTCTCTAAGCAACTTTGAAGTTTATAATACAGTATTGTACTCTATAGTCATGATGCTGGGCATTAGATCCCCAGGATTTATTATCTACAGGTTGGAAGTTTAGTTTGTCTTTCAGAGATACTTCTCACAATTCACTTGCCCCCAACTACAACGGTTAAGTATCTTTATTTTAAAAAATTAAATGCTTAAACAATTAAAAAGTAGTAATTATTCACAGGGAAAAGAATAAAACAATAGTAAAGTGGACAAAATAAAAAAGAAAGTCCCATTCCTTATACCCTTCTTCATCTCTCATCAGAAATAATCAAGAGTTTGAAATATTCTCTTTAGGATTTTTTTTTTTCTACCCAGTCACAAACATATTTCTCTTTTTTGGAGAGACAGGAAATTCTCTCTTGTAACTTTTTTTTTTTAAACTCATTATGGGCATCTTTTGGAAAATAAATACAAGAAAAAATTTTTATAATTTCCTACTGGTTAAATAATTATTTCTGCTAAAAAATAGTGGATTCATACGATGCTAGTCCATCTGAGATCAGAAAGTGGTAGGGTGGGCAGAGGAACGTTTACTCACTTCTGCAGGCAAGAATTCACTGTCTACAGCATAAGAAAGAAACAGAAGCAATTATTTTTCATAGATAGTTCAGAGAACCATGGTTCAAACCATGTAGGTTTTACCAAACTTGAAAGTAAGCTTTCTTTTTTTAAAGAACGTAGTTGACTATGATAATAAGTAGGTAATAAGTGCACATTTTCATGTATACTGTGGCTCATCCTTCTGAATCCTCAAGATACATTTTCACATTTTGCAAATCCACCCACTTTTACCTCTCTTAAAGAAAAACCAAAGTGGAAGCCACGGTCTGAGTATACCCTTCAGCCAACCATTTATAGCCATCTAACCTAAACTGTCCTGATTTCCCCAAAATGCGGACTCTGGCCTTAAACAAAATGTAAGCTTTCATGTCTGTGTGATCTCACAGCTTCTTATCCAACAAGCTGCAAACAAGTCAGCCTATGCTACTAACCCAAGAGGAATGTAAGCTTTTGTAGCCCATCACAACATGAAAACACTGTACTTCCTCATCTGCTGCAGTAACTGAGCTGTACCTGCTGAGATCCAGCTTCTGACCACTTTTGGTTCTGAAGTCTCCTTGTTCACAATTTGTGTATTACTCTATAAAATACTCATCAAGTAAAGCTCTCTGAGTTTTATTTTAACACCTCTTCATAGTATATGCTCAAACAATTGAGACTGCAAAAAACTAAAAGTAGCCGTATGCCCTTTTTAAATGTGCAAATGGCAAAAGACAAATACATTTTTCTTTTTTTCCCTTTAGACCTCATCAGAAGCCAAGCAAATACAATGCTAAACTACACAGCCATGGCTGATTTATTCCTCTTGACAGACAGATGGAGTTGAGTTGCAGCCTGTCCTTTTTGTCGTATTCCTAGCAATCTATCTCCTCACAAAAATCAGCCATGTGAGCATGATTTTGTTAATCAGAAGTGACTCGAGACTGCAATGTACTTCTTCCTCCATCACCTCACCTTTGTAGATCTCTATTATGCCACCAATGGCATTCCTTGGATGCTGGTTCATTTCTTACCCAGGAGAAAAACCATTTCCTTTTGGTTGTTTTTTCCAATTCCACTTTTCACTGTCCTGGTAATGACCACTACACGGCCATCTGCAAGTGCTTGTAATAGATGCTAACAAAATGTCCACAGGTGTCTGCCTCTTTCTGGTTGTTGCTCCTTATATATATGGCTTTGCAAATGGTCTGCATGGACCATCCGGATGAACTGTCTGTCTTTCTGTGGACCCGCGAGACCAACCACTTTGACTGCAAACTCAGATACCCATGTCAAAGAAATTGCCATGTTTGTGGAGCCACACTGTCTTTTGAAACCTGAATATGTTGGGATTATAGGCTTTTAACTCAACTTTCTTCCTCTGAAATGTGCAACAAAGGAAGCAGAAGGCATTATATTATTAGTGGCAGTAATTCTTAGTTGCAACTATGAAGAATTTGTCCTGTAAAAAGTTTCTTTGTGTTGTGTGCTCCTATTACTTGGGCATAATTATTTTTCTAATGTAGATTGATTTTTGCCAGAGGGAGAGCAGAACTGTAATTCACATGCATCTTTTACTCTCCACATTAATGTTTTTAAAATAATTGATTCTTTCCCATCATTAGGGGAAATGGTGCCTATAAGACAACATGATGTTTACCCACCACCCTAAAATACTTCCTTGAGCTGATTTTCTCCAGGCTTCTTCCCTTTTCATTTACTGAAGATTGAAATTCCTCCTCCCTGGTGAAGGGAATGGTTTCAGCCTCTAATTGGTTCTGATGGATGATTTTTTCTTGTTGAAAGCAGACTATTTTTTCTCGTTAATCACTAGCTCCTCTTTTGTTAGTTTTATATTTTTTGTTAATTAAGACATAAGGAGGATAGCTGGCTTGAAAATGAGCTTTTTATTTCTTTTTTGGACAGTGACATTCCAATATTGCCAGGACTACCCATCAAGTCAGGTTTGCATGCAACCTTTAGTCCTTCCCAGTTAGCCTATACTTGTGACTGAGCTGACCCTGAAAGTTAGAAAATTGTTCTTCATTGGCCACTTTCTCCAATAATTAGTATATTTTTAATAATACCACAGTCTTGCAATGCCAAGCAGCCAGTGAATGTTAAAGGGAAATAATCATCTTGTAATTCAGACTGGTAGGAAACAGTCATTTCTAATTACTTGTCATAAGAGAAGACAATGCAATTAAAGTTTCTGGCGTAGACTAGAGCCTCCACGCAGCCACTGTCTCCGTTGATTCATATTTTTGACTGTCTGAAAAGGCAAAGTCAGCCAGATTGACCATGTGCTCATCCAAATTGGCTTTTATCATGATGGAAGACACCTTACAGATGTTTTATTTTTGATGGGTGTTATTATATAGACTTGGAGAGCTGGTTATTAAAAGCCAAGGCCCTTAGGTATAAAAGAGTTATTAGGGATTATTTCAGAATGAGATTTAGGCATGCTTATACTTGCAGTAGGTGCTTAAGCATCTCAATAAACATCTTTTTTTGAGGACCCAGAATGGTAAGATGCTTAGGATACAAAGATAATTTTGTTGCTCCATCCAAAAGACACATTTCAACTCTTACTCTACTTAATTTTTTTTGGTAAAGATAATATTCTGAATTCACTAAGTTCTATTTTATTTTCCTCTTCTTGGATGTATAGGAGGACTGCATTTTCTGATCACCCTTGTAGTTAATTTGAAAATTACTTCTGGACAAAACCTCTAGAGGGAAGTGATATGTGTCACTTGTGTGCTGAAGCATAGAAGCTCATGAGTGAGCCCTCCATGCTGTCTCTTACCCTGTAATGGTTGTTGAGGCCTAATCTTAAGATGGTAGAGAAACAGGATGGAACTAGCCTGGACCCTTGGCACTGTTCAGGGTCAGATTCCTCAGGGTCCTGTAGGAGACTGAGTGTGAGGGGGAAACCAACATGAAGAAGCCACTGTGACTCGGGTTTTTTTGTTTTGTTGTTGTTGTTGCTGCAGCATCACCTAGCTTATTCTGATTTACAGCCTCCTTGGAGGGATCTGACTCTGCCAACTTCCCTTGGATTATGTGACTCAAAGCTCTCCCGATTTTCCTGCTACTTCTTTAACTTCATCTTCTCAGCCCTTAAAATTCTTTTTCCCAGTCTAAGTCTTAACATATTGGAGTTTTTTAGTTTACTAGCCTGGGTTTTTTTCTCCTCTCATTCTA
Source organism: Cnephaeus nilssonii (assembly GCF_951640355.1). Taxonomy (NCBI): domain Eukaryota; kingdom Metazoa; phylum Chordata; class Mammalia; order Chiroptera; family Vespertilionidae; genus Cnephaeus; species Cnephaeus nilssonii. The sequence continues at coordinate 92,503,624 of NC_137072.1, forward strand.
TTCAGTCTTCTTGTATCAATTGCCATATGACAAGGAATCTCAAATCTATATCTCTAGCCACTCTTCTTTCCTAAATTATAGCTCCCTATACACATCTACCTATCTACTGAATGTCTCTATGCATTTTAAGCCCAATCTATTCAAAATTTAACTTAAAAGCTCTTCTCTCCTCAAACCTGTACCTCTTTCAGTTTTCCTGTCCTCAGTGAATGGTATCACCATGTGTTGTAGCTATTCTCCAGGGATGGTCCCAATGAACCATATGTCCCCATATTCACACTCATTGAGACCCTCCCACATTGAATCATCCTGGCACTGTGACCCACTTTAACCAATGGAATGTGATAAAAGTGAGACATGGCACTGACAGCTTCCACCTTTGCACTTGTGGGAGCCTTGAACTGCCACCTAAGATGTCCAGCTACTCTTCTGGAGAATCCCTCTGGAGACAGTGAAGCCCTGAGTTTACATGGAAAGAAGAAAGAAACCCAACTCTCTGAACATCCCAGCTGAGCCAGTGTCCCAGCTGCCTGCACCAAGTTCCAGACATATGACTGCAGCCATCTTGGATGTTCTAGCCCAAGCTGCTATCTGACTGCAAACACATGAGGCAGCCCAGCAGAAGAACCATCCAGCTGAGCACCATAAATGGACAGAATCATGAGAAATAATAAAACATTTATCTGTTTAGTCATTAAATATTGAGTGAAATTATTATTTAATAGATACTCAGTTTGTTATAGAGAAATATAGATAACTAAACACCATATCCCCAGACACTTGGATATCATCTTTATATTTCCTGTCTTCATTCTTCACATCTAGTTCTAAGCCTCTTTGATTATATCTCCTAAATATTTTTTGATTAGTACCCTTTTTTCTATGTCATTGCATAGTCCAGATTTCCATCATCCCCCTTCTCTAGTATTGAATCCTCTTGTAGCAAGAGGGATGGCCTAAAATACAAATATAGTTATGGTCTTTGCAGGCCACCTAAAACCCTATTATGAGTTTCTATTGTTCTTAGGATACAATTCAAACTTCTTAACATTGCTTTGAAATCTGGAGATGCTCTGGTTCTTGCCTATTTTCCAGCCTTATCTTATGTGACTCTACATGCCAATCATCCCCAATTTGTTTCAGTTTTTCCAGGGTGTCATGCTGTCTCTTGACTCCTTGCTCTTTTACTTGTTCTTTCTACTTAAAATACTTTCTCTCCTGGTCATCCCTTTCTTTTCTCTTTGTCAAATTCAACTCATCCTTCAGATCTCAGTTTAAATGTAATTTCCTCCTGGAAGCCTTCTTGGTTCCTCCAAGCCTATATTAGTTATCCTTGTCAAATGCTCCCATGTCATTTATGAGTTCTTTCATTCATCAAATTTATATTGAGCTTATGCTCTGAATCATACACTGTAGTCTTCTTCCCCTATAATTACACTCATCATCCTCCCCTGCAATTATTTGTTAGTGGAGCTCTACCACTAGCTTGGAGGCTCTTCAAGGAAAAGGACCATGTTTATCTCATTCCACGTTGTACCCCCGGTTTTTAACATGTAATAGATGCTCAGTACATAAGTAATAAATACATGAAATTAAAGTTAGTCTTGATATGTATATAACTAGTGGAAGGAAATTATTATTCAACAGGTACTTAGTTCTGATAAAGATACCACTTAATATTTTAGTAATTATTATACAAGTGAAAAAAGTTCATGGTTTATTGGCAACAAAGTACAATTTTCAGTGACAAATTAAGTTAAAAACTCAAGTTCAATTTGGTTTTCTGAAATCATAGTTATCCATGAATTGGAGGGCTATATAGAGACCTTTCGGCATTAAGCTAGCAGTTTTGATTCAGGATCATTGCAAACATCATTCTAGATAAGAAACTAACCCCCAAAGTCAATACATCATTTATTTCATGGAGAGTCCTAGTAGTGTCCAAGTACTCTGAAACCACCTTGAATGTATTTGTTACAAAGAGACATGGTTCTAGGAATACTTTCATCTACTCTGGAAGACCAAATATGCCTCAAGTAAGAGTGGTTTCCAGGGTGTTCAGATCTGGTAATTGTGGTCATTCCTAGCAATGGGTCTACCCCTGCTTGACTGCCATTAGGTAGCCTGGAAAATGCTAGGTAGATCATTTTCTTTACGTATCTTACCATCAAAGGTCTTCAAATAACTGCCTCTGGTTGTTGGCCCTATTTCAGGGAAATTTCTGTGTAACCTAGAATAGCAACCAAAGGTTATAGGGCAGACAAACAAGCAAATCCCCTGCCATCATGAAATACATATTAGTGGTCATCTGCAGCCATGCTTGATGACCATTTCTAGTCGAAGAGGTCCTTGTGTTCATTACAAAACCCTTCTACTTTCAGCCTAATTTCAGTAGTCCTTTTGAATTTTAGGCTTTACAGGAAGCCACCTCATGTCCCTTTTGAAAATATGGTGGAAGTAAAGAAACATTTCATGTAACAGTTGTTTATTAAATTAAGATGTAGGCTATATTCCAAAGAGTAGTTTCTCTGGGTGCTGGGAATATGTGTGAACTTGATTTTTTTATGGTTTCTGAAAAATGCTTTGCATTGAGAATATTATTTTATAATAAGAAGTAACAAAATAAAGATCAATAGAATACAGAGGTAGAAGGGATCTGACAGAAATTTATTGTCTCAGTTTTGGGGGGCCAGAAGTCTGAGATCAGGATGTTGGCAGGATTGGTGATTTCTCTTGACTGCGAGAGAAAATCTGTTTCATGCTTGCCCCTAGCTTCTGGTGGTCTGCTGGCAATCTTTGGCATTTGTGGCTTGTAGAAGCATCATCCAATCTCTGTCTTTATCTTCACAAGGTGTTCTATCTGTGTGCATATGTCTGTGTCTAAATTTTCCATTTTTATAAGAACACCAGTCATATTGGATTAGGGGTCCAGACTACTATAACATGACCCCACCTTAACTAACTACATTTGCAATCATTCTATTTCCAAACAAAGTCACATTCTGAGGTACTGGGCTTTAGGAATCCAACATATGAATTGGGGGGGGGGGGTAACAATTCAATCCATAAGAGATATGGGGTAAATGGATTGCAAAAACTCTTACTAGCTGGTCTATTTTGAGGGATGAGGTCTGGACCAAGATAGATATGAGGAGTTTGCCTGAAATTTGAACCTGGTTTCAGGGTGCCCAGGATTAGTTTCTTCTAGAGCACACCCAAGCCCTGGCCCATGTTCATGGCCACCTGGGAAATTTGTGACCGTCATGCCTCAGGTCGAGACTACATTGTGAGGGCTTTTCTAGTGGAAAACTGTGCATCTGAGCCCTCCAGCCTGGAGGAGGTGGATAGTTGGCATTAGGTATGCTATTCTTTGGTATCACAGTGGTGAATGAACTTCAATCTTTACTATTGTGCAGGTCTATTGATCTAGAACTTTAAAAAGTAAATTGACCATTATGGCCAAAGGTAAAAACAAACAAACAAACCCACACACCACACCCTCAAAACTTTAAATAGCAAAATTCAATCATCTTTCCCCTTCTTAACCCCTCATGTTTCTAGAGAATGGGTCAACCTTCAAGACTGTGGCTTTGAAACTATTCAGAATAAAGAGAAAAATTAGTTACAGAGTTGAACCCCCAAGTTTTCTATAAGCACAAAGCTTGAAAAGTGAATAATAATTGTGTGTTAGAATTTGCTGAAATTACCTATTTTTCTTGATCGCTCCATTTATCACTCTTATTTTATAGACAAATATGAACTACTTGCACTCAGCATTGGAGACATGTTCTTCCTGTAAATAGATGCACTAACAAGTCTTTAAAAATATTGTTAGGAAGTTTTAAACGCTTTAGTGGATGCCTTTGGAACATTGAGATACAGACTTCCTGGCTGATTGAACATTATGCAGCTAAGAGTTCTTCCTCAGACCAGAGGGCTTATGATCCAGAAAAGCACCAGTGTGGAGGAAATGGTGATTCCAGGCACCTAACAAGAGTCTGAGACATCACATCATGCTTTATGTAAGAGAATTAGCAGAAAGCCCTCTCAGTGTGCCTTCAAAAGAAGAACCTAAGCAGACAGCCTTGTTAATTTAGCATATAGATTTAGAATACAGAACAGCATCTATCAACTCATCAAAAGTCAATGAAAACATGGGTTATTGGCCAAAGAAATGGAGTAATTCTCTCTCTCCATCTCTCTCTCTCTGTCTCTCTCCCAGGAAGAGTTATTGGAACATCACTAAGCCCTTAATGGTTCTTTAATGATGGGAGCCAATTTGAAAGGGTAGTTTGACTGTTTGAATGACCCTTTTATATTAAAAATTAGAACTTGGGCAGTTATATAATTGTTATTAATTTAAAGCATGCTGGCTCTAGCAATGGTGGGCAGATAAGATTATTTTAATGTCTTCTTTTTTTGAAGGACTTTTGATCTTATTCTAAAACTCTTTGAATCCTGAAGAATCTTCTCCTGTGTGACAGAGATTGTGTAGCAGCGATTATCCACTCAGCCCAGATCCATTCCACAATGTGAAAAAAATGTTATTTGCTAACACATACCAGACTTCACACAGGCAAAAGGTAAGCCCACAGGCCCAGTAACAAGATTTGCTGTGTTAAATGCATTGGGTCTCAGATTTTAAGCAGTTAAATGTCTTAATTTGTTCTTTTCTTCCTACCATAATACAATGAGGATAAACTTGGACACGCAGCAGCTCTGCAAAGAGAAAATTTCTCCTTGTTCATTGTATCCCAAACCAATCTTTTCTCCTGAAATTTGATTTCCAAAGTGCCTTACAGTCCTTAAGCCAGGTGACTGCAATGAGTCCACTTGGAACATTCATAACCATCTGAAATAAAAGCACATTCTAGAAGCCAGACACACTTAAGACAATCAAATGGGGTTAGTCACCAAGTAGAAATAACTCTTTTAACCTCTTGCTAACTCTGCCCTTTAGCCTACTGACTCCTGCACAAGTTGCTAAAGGCTATCACCTTGGCTTTGAAATAAATAGTATGAATCTCTCTGGGGTAAGTACTTCTGTGTCCTCTTCTACAATTAATTTTTCTGGTGCTTTGACCCAAATATTGTCCTTTGGAGGTTTGCCTGTGGCTTAAAGAAGGAAAACTATAGTGTGCTTTCTAAAGGACCACAACAAACCTGTCTATAGAGGCCCTCCAACCACAGGCTTCAATATTTGAATTTTAAATATTATAATTTTTTAAAATCCTCACCTGAGGATATTTTTTTCCATTGATTTCTAGAGAGAGTGGAAAGGAGGGAGGAGAGAGAGGGAGAGAAAGAGAGAGAGGAAGATGGAGAGAGAGAGAGAGACATCTATGTGAGACATATTGATAGGTTGCCTCTTATACGTGCCCCTACCAGGGTTGGGGAACCTGCAACTGAGGTTCGTGCCCTAGACCAGGAATCAAACCCACGACCCTTCAGTCTGCCAGCTGATGCTCTAACCATTTAGCAACCCGACCAGGGCCATATTAAATTTTTTTTTTTACATATCAGTTAGCCTTCCATCTCCAGGAAGGGTCAACTGAGTGATATAATTTTTAGAAAATCAAAGAAATACAATGTTAGATTTGGGGGGGAGGGATGTGGATTTGGGTTTGATCACACCTGGCCATCTTTCTGTTTGTTCTTTTTTTTTTTTTTTTTTAACAAAATTGTGCTGGGACATGTGTTTCCTGTTACTTGATTAGCCTGAGGAGTACTCGACTTCCTTGTTTTTGCAGGTCCCTTGTAAAGAGGAGAACTGCTGTGCCCTGTGAATAAAGCCAACTTTCTGTGCGGTAGAAGTTAACTGTACTGACTTGAAAAGAGATGTCAAACTTCTTCCTTTTGTTTTTGTTTCCCCGAGTGGCACAGTCAGGTGAAGGTTGGTATTGAGGAAGAATAAGAAGAAAGGTAGACCAATATTAAAGGCAGGAGAGGTATTTTAAGGAAAAAACGATGGTACTTATTAAATTGTGACCTTAAAGTAAACACAATGATAATATTTTAAAGAATCCCAAGAACTACCAGGGATAGACTTATAAGTACTTTTGCTCATTTTAATGTGATTTTATGCATGTGCAATAGCCTAATATTTCCACCTCAATTAGAAAACTTTCCATTGCAAGTAACAGAAAAACCAACTCACATCAGATTAAATACTAACCTAATGTCCAGGTTTCATGAAACTGCGGCGGTGTGAATTCCAGAACTGGTTAGACTGCAGCTCAATGATGTCATTGTGGACTTGGTTTCTTCCATCTTTTCATCTACAAAGCGGGCTTTACCCTAAGGCTGGGCCCTTTGAGGTTATAGGATATCTGTCTGTACAATTAGGTCCACATGCTTCCTCTCTCTTATCCAGAGTAAGATAAGGTGCTTTCCTCAAATATCTAACTAAAGTTCTGAGATTCCTGCCGATTGGACTGTTCATTAGCTTAAACCTAGGTCAATTGAAACAGTATCTATGGCAAGGGGGTGAGATTATCCTGATGGTTTATAGCAATCAGACCTCAGCTCTGGAGCTGAAGGAAGGGTTAATCTCACCGAAACAACAAGACCATTGCAGATTCAATGTTGGGAAGGTAACAGATTTCCCACTATATGTACTCTGGGAGACAGTGAAGTCAAGATTCCCCAACCTAGGGTTGTCTTTTAAAATAGGCAGTGAAGGATGCAATAGTAACTTTAAAGGTGTTATAAATCTGTGTTGTTTTTATTGAAGCTTATTTCTGAGAGATATTAGAGAAAGTAAGATTGTGAGGTTATTCAACAGATCTTCTAATTTATGGTACTCATACTTTTCTTCGATGAATCACAGAAAAGTATACTGATCTACATACTGGTTCAATTGAAAGTGTCAAAAATAATTCTTAAATTCCATACCAGAGGATGGAGATCAATTACACTGAACTACCACAAATGTTTCACCCAAATTACCAAAATGTTGTATTAAGTGATTTATTTGAAAAACAAAATATGTTACCTCATCTTACTTTCTTTTTTTTTTGTCTTTTGACAAAGATAGACTAAGAAGTTAGACAAGGAAAAGTTACCCCATTCAAAAGATTGCCCAAATAGAAAAAACAATGGCATATATTAAATACTCTTGAAATACCAAAACAAGATAATCCTTGGGCTGCCCTAATCAGTTTGGCTCAGTGGATAGAGTGTTGGCCTTCGGACTCAAGGGTCCCAGGGTCGATTCTGGTCAAGGGCATGTACCTTGGTTGCGGGCACATCCCCAGTAGGGGGTGTGCAGGAGGCAGCTGATTAATGTTTCTCTTTCATTGATGTTTCTAACTCTCTCTCCCTCTCCCTTCCTCTCTGTAAAAAATCAATAAAAGGTTTTTAAAAAAAAGATAATCCTTGGGTCCAGAATAAAATCTGGTTTAGCTGGTAAAATCAACAACCAATATCAGAATTTACAAGGGTCATTTCATCAGCTTTCTGAAAGGCAGGGCATTCTTTACTTTGTCTATCAGAATAAATTGTCTTATAATACATTTTCAGTACTAACTCATGCCAGTTGCCTGTTCTAAATTCAGCTTAAGGTGTATATACACTTTCTAAGATGGGTCAAGGCTGACTGGCCCTTGGTGCAATGCTTGAGATCTTTGGACACTAGTTTTAGAGATTTTCCTCCTGAGTGCTGGGTATAGGTAGGAGAAAGATACATTAGACATGTAAATCACTCTTTCCTTTAATATTCAGTCTCTTGATATGCCACATATATTTTTTGGAGGGGTATTATTTCTGCACTGAGAAATGGATACTTCAACCATATTATTGGGAGGGTTGTGATGGGGTTTCCTAATGAAACCACTACTTTGCATTGGAAATTTTTTAGAATTAGGCCCTTGAATAAAGAGTGCTAATGAATTCCAGCCATTCCCACAGCTGTCCTGGCACTTACCTCACAATGTGCCTCCCTTTTATACGTTCACTAGAGGTCTGGTGTGTGAATTTGTGCACTGGTGGGGTCCAGCCAGCGCCCTGATCAGGGCAATTGTGGGGTGAGGCCAGCCGGGGTGGGGGTGGGGGAACGCGGGAGGTTGGCTGGTCAGCCCCACACCCTGGTCAAACTCCCGGTTGAGGGGACAATTTGCATGTTAGTCTTTTTTATATACTAGGATAGTTCTAGATGTAAGAATCCTAGCTGGTTTTACTTTCTTGTGGTTTGGCATCAAGAATGAAAAAATGGTCTGAGAATTTAAAAAAACATGTCTGCATATTATCAAGGTACTTATGTAATGTCCCAAATGTATTAATTGTTCAATCAATGTTTCTCAAATTGTGTTCTGTGGAACTCAAGTGACAGAGGATGTTGAGAAGAGTCTGCAATAGAGTTTCTTGATGAAATATACTTAGGAAAATGTAGGTTTAACAAATTTAAATGGACTACTACAAAATAGCTCAGGCCTTTTTATTTTTATTGATTTCAGAGAGGAAGGGAGAGGGAGAGAGAGAGAGAGAGATAGTAGAAACATCAATGATGACAGAGAATCATTGATCAGGTGTCTCCTGCATGCCCCCTACTGGGGATCTAGCCCACAACCAGCTGGGCATAGTTCAGGCCTCTAATATGCATTCTATATCTCCAAGAAAAAAGATATGCAGTGCTTCCCACACATGTATGACCATGGAGTCATTTTCTTGATGAGCATATAACATGTGTGAGGAACACACTTTGGGAAATGCTCATCCACGTCATATTACCATGTTTTCTGGGTTGCCTTTTGTTGCCTTTTGTTATTGGATGCTCCTAGGATTCTAGCCCATGACAAAGTCCAGTAAGGAAAGCTTTGTCACTTTTTTCCAAGAAGTAACAGGATGGAAAAAGACCCAAAAGCTATTAACTCAAGGAGAGCAGATCTGATTCAAATTCAGAAGCCTCTGATTCATCCTAATTGCTGTATTTCTGAGGGCAGAAGACATTTGCCATGACCTCTAACCGGATCCCTTTTCCATCTTAAAGTACATCCTGCTATGTAAAATGAGATCGTGATAAACTTGGAGAGTGATAACACTGTGGTTTTAGACAACGGACATAAGTTTTACGGAAGCATTTTTTGCAACCCACTTTGAAGGCAAGGATGAAGGCTGCACATGTAACCTGCACATGGAGATGGGGGTCTGGCGTCAGCTGCAAGTTCTTCTGGAGATCTGAGTCTGCCCCGTGGAAACAGAACTCGAATTATCTGCGTTAAGGGGCTACGGCTGGAAAGCTCACAGCCTCTCTGGAGCAGCAGCAGGGCCACAGGGCACGGCTCCCTGGCCAGACCCTGCCAGAACTGAATGTCCAGATGAATTCTTTCTTTATTCAGGCCTAGACTACATTTCATTGTAGAGTTTTGGTAATTGAATAAATTCCAATAAACTGTCTTCTCTGGTGTAGATGTAGAAGAAGGCTTTTCATATTTTATGATGTTCTTATGTTTTCATATTCTGAAAGCAATAAATGGGAAGTGTGGGCACAACACACAAAAGCATGCAGATAGAATAAAAACCATCCCTAATCCCGCTAATGAGAAATAATTGCTATTGATATTTTGGTTTATCTATTTAAATATTTTCTTTCTTTTCGAGATGGTACATACTTATTTGGCAGGATGCTTTGAGAATATTTATGAACGCTTTGTGGCCCTAATGCTGTAGGCTAGAATTTATTTTGGGGGCAACTCTCTCTTCCCAGAAAAGCTACAAAGATGAGCCTGTCTAGCCATAGAAATGCAAGTGCAGCAAGAGTGTGTTCATACTGTAGCCCTGAATATTGGTGAAATAATTCTGCTCCTACAACTTGTACTACATTACTACTAACGCATGGTGATCCCGATGCTAATAGAACTGCTATTGTCTCTATGCTAGAATAACTCTATTTTAAATGCATTATCCTAGTTAATCCTTACAATAACATGATGTCATGTTCTATTATTGTCCTCACTGTGCAAAGAGAAGATAAACAACTTGTCCAAGGTCATAGGTAGTAGTGGTGAAGCTGGGATTTGAACCTGGACATTCCAACTGCAGAGTCTGTGCTCCTAGATGTTAACCAAGATGTTTGGTAAGGTAAAGGTTGCCTTCACTGCGGGCTGAGTATAGCCCTAAGAAATCATTGGAATATTAGCTGCCTGGATTCTAATTCCTCTAGCATGTTCAGATACAAGGGTACACTCTAAGGGGGCAGGGGGGAGGAATGAGGGGAGGGGAGAGAGAAGATGAAAGAGAAACTCCAGTTGAGAGAAGTGTGTCCCTCAATTTAGCAGCAGCAGGCCAGGGGCTGGGAGCTAAGGAGAAAGGATGGACATGGCTCTCTGCAAATAGGCATGGCCTATGGATTTTAAGAGCAATGATAAGTGAATTCCAGTTTGTTTTTCTTTCTTGTCTTGTAATTCGCCTATGCTATCCTCAGCCATATTTACGTTTATTAAACCACAGAGTTATCTATTAGCTGATCTCTGAAGAGTCAAGAGCGTAGGGTTATACTCATGTTTGGGGATTAGAAGTAGGAAACTTGACTGAAGAAGTCTGGGTAGCTGTCAAGCATGGAAGGTGGAAAACAAAAACCAGAATATGCTGAAGATCATCAGAAATAACTGCCCAGAGGACTGGACCCTCTATGGTCCTGAAGGATGGGCAGAACAATGAAATAGAAAATATTGGATATTATGGGAAGCTCAATCCTGTAAGTCTTGAAAACTGGGGACACTTGAGTTACACATGTAATACAACACAATGAAGTTAGACATCTAAGATGTTTTCCATTTCTTTTTGGCTACAGAATAACAATGTGAGATAAGGATGCTCATTATCACCATTTACTATACATCTTAACAATACAACAAGAAATGAAACTATGAAGACATAACTTGAAAGAGATGAAATCTTTTTTTATTTTTTTGTAGATGATGATTGACTATATAGAAAATCCCAGAGAAACAATAAGCAATGTGTTAGAACTAATAAGACAGTCCAGCAAAGTTTCTGGGTCCAAGACTAACTTAAAAATATTAATGGGCCCTAGCCAGTTTGGCTAAGTGGATAGAGTATCGGCCCAGGAACTGAAGTGTCCCAGATTTGATTCTGGTCAAGGGCATGTACCAGTTGCGGGGCTTGATCCCTGGCCCTGGTCGGGGCACATGGGGGAGACAACCAATTGATGTGTCTTTTTCACATCGATGTTTCTCTCTCTGTCTCTCCCCCTCCTTTCCACTCTCTCTAAAAATGAATGGAAAAATATTCTCCAGTGAGGATTAACAAAACAAAACATTTTTAATGGTATTCTTACTAACAATACCTATTAGAAAATTATGGTTTATATATTCAATTTTTATCAAAATCCCAAGAGGCATTTTAGATAAACTTTTCAGCTTATCCTAAAAATCATGAGTAAGGTCTAAAAATGGCCAAGACAATTTCTGTTCTTTTTGAGTCACTTAGAAGAAAGAAGGAAAAACTATGAAGGGAAAGGGCAAAACACTGAACATGGGTGCTTGTAAACTAGCAACCTTTGAGGACAATATATAAACTAGAGGCCTGGTGCACGAATTTGTGCACAGGTGGTGTCCAGCCACCCGGCCCCAATAGGTGCTGATCTGGGGCAGAGCCAGCCATGGGCAGGGGCCACGGGCAGTTGATGGGCTGGCCCCACCCAAAATCGGGTTTGGGGGTGGTGGTGATCAGGAGTGTGGCCAGCCAGGTGAGGGGCCATGGCTGGTTGGCCGGCCCCACCCCCTGGTCAAACTCTTGGTCGAGGGCGCAATTTGCATATTAGCCTTTTATTATATAGGATAATGCTACTAAAAGTGTTAATGAATTGTAGCAATACCTGCTAATTAATGTTTCTTTTAGCTTCGTTCTCTTAACCCTTTGCACTCGCTTGCTTTTTTCTCGATTCCTTTATTCTACTCGGGATTTAATTTTTTAAATACCCCAGATTTTACAAAGCGCGGCAGTAGAATAAAAAACTGGAGTTTCTTTTCATACAAACCTATTTATTTGGATTTTTTTATATTTCAAATTACTGATACATTCAAAGAGTAATTTTAATCTTGACATCCGAGTGCAAAAGGTTAATGACCCAAGACACTCATAAAGCACATATTTTGTATGCCCATTTCTTATTATTAGAGGCCCGGTGCACGGATTCGTGCACCGGTAGGGTCCCTCGGCCTGGCCTGTGGGGATTGGTCCAAAACGGGCTCTCCAACATCTCCTGAGGGGTCCTGGATTGAGAGAGGGCGGTTCTCAGGTGATGCACCCCGGAATTGGGCTCCCTCCTCTCTGATTCCAGGTGCGTCACCTAAGAACCGCAGCTGCTAAGTCACCACAGCTCAGCAGCTCCTATGTTGAGCATATACCCCCCCTCGTCAGAGCGTCTGCCCCCTGGTGGTCATTGTGCATCATAGCTACCGGTTGGACGGTTGGACGATCGCTTAGGCTTTTATATATATAAATATTTGTTAAATGAAAGGATTCACAGCAGAGCAAGTTAGTAGTAGCTGATAAAAAAAAAAAAAAAAAAAAAAAGAAGAGAAGATTTAGTTACAGGTTGTAAACTGGTGGCCTAATAATGAAATTAGACTTGCAGATATATTTTGTGGAGTCTCACAATTTTGACTGGCATTGTGTCAGGAAATGTTTGGAATTGTTGTCAACATTTAAAAAGCTGGAGATTTCATATGAAGACCATTGGTTGAAGCCACATTGCTGCTTCCATTCTTTCTGGAGAATTCGTCTTTGTTTGCTGTAGCTTATACCGCCCTTTATTATCTCCTTTGGCTCTCATTTGCAATGCCTAACTGGTCCTTACAGTCATTTGAGTTTGGAACCCCTGACTTAATGCCAAAAGATGAGGAGGGATCCTTTTGTGGTCTAGATTAGCACCCTTAGGTCTTGAAGAAAGCCAATGGAAAGAGAGCTAGTAAAATGTTTTTCTTTTGATAAAGAAATTGTTTGTAGATCACATGTTAGAATAACATTCCTATACTTTTGTTTTGAAATGCATTATAATTAAATGAACTTTCATTTAAATAACAGTAGGTATACTAAACTATGCTGGTAGCTACTAAAACTCTTTTATGAAAGACAAAGAATTCACCTTTCTATGGAAACAGTAGCAACTACTAACTGTCTCCCAAACATTGCCAAAAAAAGCAGAATACAACTCACAGTGGCCATTGGCATATTGCATCATAAAGTGACAAAAACTTCTAAGGAACTTGCTTGCTCTTACCGCCACCTACAAATTTGGGACAGAGTGCCAGTAAAGATACAAGTGCAATTTGTTTTTCCCTCTTTTAAAAATTTTTGTTAATTGATTTTTTTTAGAGAGAGAGGGAGAGAAAGAAACATCAATTTGTCTCACTTCTTTATGCATTCATTGGTTGATTCTTGTAACTGCCCTGACTGGGGATTGAACTCGCAACCTTGATGTATTGCTCTAACCAACTGAGCTACCTGGCCAGGTCTACAAGTGTATTTTGGAAAGCAACAGTGTCACAGGATGCCATTGTTTTGCAACATTTATTCCCTGGTTCAACAACGGAGAAGAAGACCCTTGAGAAACAAACTGAGTACAGTGAGAGGGAAACCTTGGGGCAGCATTGGGGAAAGTGGCAGAACACAGCCACGTTAAAGAGCTTGACTTGGCTTTCTCTAGCCAGTGTTGGAAGGTGACCATCATTTGGTTGTTTCAGTTAATTTCCACTGGCATTTGCCTGGTCTCTCTTGGTTATGTGCCTCATCTCAAGGTGTTTGAAGGCAATTCCTTAGTGACTCCTGCAATTAGCTGAGAAATTTGAGTTGAACTCAAAAATGCATAATATGCATATGCAAATATGCATCGTTGCCGTCATCTGACTATGGAACCTTGGACCAAAAGCTATAGTAGAAAGCTTGATTCTCTCTTCCCCAAGTCAGAAAACCAACCTGACCCCTCTCCAAAAAACAAACAAAACATCAATGGAATACAAAGTTGATTTGAGTATTTTATTTATAAATGTACATTTACTATAAAAGCTGTTGCATTTTAGACAACTTTTTATTTGTTTTTTACTATTTCTCAGAGGCATTTTAGAATAAATATTTTAAATGAAGGTTAGTGTAACTGATATAGAACATTGGCCCACCCAGGACAGTAACATCTTTTGGACGGACTCATACATGAGGTGGATCATTTCAGTTCGTTAAGTCTTACACTGTGTATAGGTAACTAGAATATGTATTGCATTAATACCACTACATAGAAAGAATGAGAAAATGGCATGAAAGTTTGCTAGTGAATAACAGTTACCCATTTTTTTCTTAAGAAAGAGAAGGGACTGGCTTTTGGAGTATGAGAAAAAAAATCAGACATACTTCCTTGGGAACAATAAATCACTCACTTTTATCATTTTTTTTTTAAAGCAAACACATTTACATAGTAGCTCCACAGAGCAGAGAATTTTTTTCCCTGGGATCTCAAAGATTATTTGAAAAGAAATAGATCATACTCATTATGCTGCCTTGGAAAAAACAAGCTCTAGTCTGCCTGAGCTGCCATGTAACAGACTCCAAATGAAATATAAATCAAATATAAATAGAAACAGTTGGCAATTAGAATTTAGAAAATGTTGGAGATTATTCTGTGCTGGTGACTATTGTTCATTATGGGAAAGCACATCTCGCAGTCAGAGAATGGGCTTTATTTTTCTTGACTCAATTCTAGCTTCAATACATGTACAATGAGTCTCACTAAGAAATGTGTATAAATGGGTCTGTGAAACCAGAAGAGAATGTGCAATATTCATATAATCCCTACATAACGGATGGAGTTCCACATGTAAAAAGTATCCTATAAAAACCGGTTATGAATGATCGTATTGTACATGTTTTTGTGCATTATTTCTGGTAAAGTACTCTGCTAATATCATGCAAAGTGTAAACATCACATTATCAAAATATTTAATAAAACATGCAGGTGGTTAATCAAAATATTGAACTTAATCTGTACATTTTCAAAACTTTTTTCATATTAATGTTTTCTATTTTTCTTTTTTTAAAATTTTATTTATTTTTCCCTGTAAAACAGCAAACACCTCCAGGAGAAGTCTTGGGAACTTGGAAGTGACTTCATCTCTCTTCAATGTACTGCATCCATAATTCATACTGTGTGCAACAGCTTTGCATTTTCTAAGGCACAATTTTTAATGAAGTGATGTGTGAATTTCAATCTAACCGCAGCTCATCCAAATGACAAAATGGTCAAAATACCTCCAGTGGCTGAGGGAATTTCTGCACTTATATGGAACCCACATGCAGAGAACCATCTAGCATGTAAATAAATAATTGCTAGCCATACTCAATAGGACAGAAAAAAAATTATTGCTTACGTAACAGAAGAACATCTACTTGGTCTCCTTTAATGACTACATGAATCTATTAGGCGGATATTCAGTCTACATTCACAAAAGGTCCTCTTCACTTATTTGCCATCGTTTCAAGGCAGAATAAATAGTCCCCCTTTCCCCAGTCTTAAAGAAAACAGCCTGGAGATTTAAAACGTGATGCTTCTTAGTCACAGATCCCCCTCTTGGCCAGCTGAAACACCACACAGGGCTTAAAAAGTAAGCAGCTCTCCACAAGAGTTCCTCTCTGAAGGCCTCCATGAGCAAGGTTCAGAATGCTTGATAGCAGAGAGAGCTGGTGATGTAGGAGAATGAGGAAGAGCAGATGTCCATTAGGGTGGGCAGCGCACATGTGACCTGCAGGCTCTTGCTGATGACACTCCAGTGGCTTATCACATCACATGCCATTTGGATTCTATTAGGATGAACTTAATGCTGTTCTTTAGACACCTGTGCCCTCAAGGAGACCTTGCAGGCAAGGGTGAGCAGTGGTCTCACTTAATGAAGGACCGACCTCGATGAGGGTTTCCGTATGCCTTATGCTGAGTCTTTTATTGAATGTAGAGTCTGAAGAGAAGCAAGCAACAAAGCCCTGGTGGCTGGCATGGGCCCACCACTCTTTTGAAGATCAAACTTCCTCACATATTTTGGAAAGGACTTTGGAAATGATGACCAAAATGTTTTCCTCTGGGTTCCCCTACCCTTGGGCAATGTCCAGAGTGCAAGTCTAGCTGACATTGCAAGGGTTCTCTTTATTTGATGGACCGACTCTATCAATGACATAACCTTCAAAGCACACTAAACCTAATACTAACGGTGCAATAATTTATAGGTATGACTTCTGCCTCAAAAGGTAAGTAACACAAATGTTTCAGGATTACAGTATATATTATCAGACTAGTGTCATTGCATTACAAACAAGTTATAGCTCAGAGCTATATGATGTGGTTTTTAGTATCTGAAACGCATTACTTGTAAGCTCCTGTCTTATAAGACCCCGTGTCTCAAATTGGCATGTCTTGCACTTTCTGCAGCTCAATTTTGTAAACACAAAGTATTTAATTCCTAGAAATACTAAAACAAAACAGGTTTATTAATCATCTATCTCATCAACTCCCCAAAGAAGAGAATAACACATTTTAAACCATAAGCCTGTTCGACCATGCTAAGACCTTCTTTTGAACTAGTCAGAATCATTATAGTTCAATATTCTTTTGTATATATTGTGCAAATGCAAAAAAAAAGAAAAACAACAAACAGGAAAAACACAAACACTGTGCTATGAAAGAACAGATACCACCTTTTAGAATAGCCTTTCAGAAATTAGATGAATGCTGAGAAGCCCCCGAACATGGGATTCTGTTAAACAATCGCCAGGGGACACTCTCAAGAGAGAAGTGGTGAGTGATCTGGGTCTTGAAAACCATGTCACAATGTTGTGGGTTGGCCAGCACCTGTGATAAAGAAATCAGAGCGACGTTTGGTTAAAGTAATCAATGCTTCTTGCTTCAGATGTTTAAAAATTTCCCAAGTTAGCTATGGCCTCTGCCAAAGCCTCTTTCCTCTAGGGAGGAAAACGTATCCCACCCTCCCGCTCAGTGTGGTCCCAGGAGGAGCAGTATTGGTATTACCCGGAGCTTGACTTCCGAGCCCCATCCCAGAACTTCACCAGAGCCCAAGTGATTCCCATGCCCTGTAAAATTCGGTTGAAATCCTCTGGATTTCACCCTATACCATATGATCTCCATCAGGTTTTCTACCTTGCCTTCT
Source organism: Cnephaeus nilssonii (assembly GCF_951640355.1). Classification (NCBI taxonomy): domain Eukaryota; kingdom Metazoa; phylum Chordata; class Mammalia; order Chiroptera; family Vespertilionidae; genus Cnephaeus; species Cnephaeus nilssonii. The sequence goes on from NC_137072.1 coordinate 92,520,789, forward strand.
TGGCAAATAAGCAAGAAAATATTCTTTCTTTCCTCAGTTTCTTTAGGTTTTGGTTTCTCTAAGAATACAGACATTGCAACGGGAGGAATTTGACACATGATCTAGAAACAGGATTGCTAGAGTAGCAATGAAAAACACAGAACTCTCAGTAAAATCTGAATGTCAGAGGAACAACAAATACAATTTTTAGCCTAAATGTCTATCCGATATGATATTTGGGATATAATAGTGCTAAATCCTGAACATGCAATATTTGAAACATATGCCTACAAAAGTAATTCATTGTTTATCTGAAATTCAAACTTAAGAGGGCAAGAAAATATTTAACTGGGCATCTTATCTTTTTTTTTTTTTTTTTTTAATCTGGCAACCCTATCTAGGAAGGATGGTTTGGGTGAAAGCTTCACAAACTTTCTCCTTCACTGTAGGCACTACAGTTGTGACGAGGCAACGGCAACGTTGGAAAAGACCCCGGGGATTTTGCATTAAACACATTTCATGTGAGTGAATGATGGAACAGACACAAAGACACCGTCACCCAACGCCCAGGCACAAATGGCACAAGTGAGACATGTGCCGGCTCGATCCCTGACAGGTAATTTGTTTTGCACTTCCATTGCCATTTACATACGAACTTAGACGCTGTTTACATTGCTTTTAGGAATTGCATTTTAATATGCTGTTATGCTATTTTTCCTCTCCAAGAGAAAAATTTCATTTAAATGTGACTAGTTACTTGAAGAAAATAGGATTATATATTCAGGTTTTATTATTCCATACAATGAAATTATTTTGTTTCACTTAGAATGCCTATGATGTAAACCACCCCTCGAATCTATCCATCTCCCCTCTTCTCAACTCAGATCAAAATCAAATAAAGAAAAAAGAAAAATGATTTTTAGCTATTTCTTTCCATTCTGACTCTTTTATTGCATCTGGGATATAGTCAACCAATTCAAGTGTATTTATATTTCTCTAGCTCATTATTATCCCCTCCACCTATTCACTCCTAACATATATGTTTTTCTTATGACACCAAGAAAAAAAATAAGCAGTATTTTCAGATGTGCTGGTCATGCTCCCTGTGATGTGCGGACTTAAAGTTTAGCCTAAAATGATATTAACATTTATCTGGAAAACTAAACATGAGAGAAGAGTTAGGAAAATTCAGAAAAAATAATTGTAGTTAAGGTGGCCATTATGACTCAGTTTTAAAACATATTGTGAAGCTATAATAATTAAAATTGTTTGACATGAGATAATAAATAGATCAATAAAACATATAATATCCAGAAATATATATATATATATATATATATATATATATATATATATATATATGAACTTAGTTTATGAGAAAGCTGGCATTTCAAATTAGTGAGGAAAAAAGGGATTATTCATTAAGTTATATTCACACAAGTGGCTAATTGGGGGGAAGCTGGATATCTATCTCATTTCTTACTCCAAAATACAATCCTGATGTCACAAATCTATATGTGAAAAAGAAAGCAAAAAACAATCCTAGGAGAAATCTCAGCTAAATTTATGACATTGGAGCAGTGAGAGCTTTTCTAAGTAGGATGCAAAACACAGAATCCAAAAATAAAAATAAAATAAAAATAAAAAAAGATATGTTAAGTTACCTAAGTAAAAATCTTTTCTATGAAAAAAAAATCATTAAGTAGAAAGGTGAATGATAAATGCAACAAGCAGCAAATATAAAAGAAAAGAAAAATGTCTTTAATTTATAAAAACTCATATAAGTCAAGTGCCAATAGAACAACGGGCAAAGGATAAAGAAGTACTTTTTTTTTTTTTAATAGAAAAAGAAATATAAATGGTGAACACACGTATGAAAAGATGGTCAAACTCACTTATAATTAAAGACATACAGATCAAAGCACCTAGCAGAGTGGACATTTAAAAGTTTGATTATACCCAGAGCTGACAGACATGGAGAAAAAGGGCTGTTATGCACTTCACAGGGAGAGAGCGCTTTTCTGGAAGATAGTAGGGCAACTTGTCTGACAATGAGAAAGCACATGCCCTTTAACTCAGCAGCCCCTCTGCTCACAATCTACCCTGAGGAAATACTTTCAAATGTTCATCCGGACATATGTGCAGGACATTCATGGGAGCATTTAAAAAATAACAGAAAACTGGAAACGACTGAAATGCCCCTTGGTGGAGATTTAGTTTAAATTATGGTAAACCCATACAATGGGATTGTACGCAGCTATTAAAAACCCATTGAAAAGAATGAGGAGGAAGGACATGTTATATGGAAAAACTGTCAAGATATATCATTAAGTTAAAAACAACAGCAAGGGAACTAAGTGCAGAACACGGATTATGTGATTACCTTTGTGAAATAGAAACCAACACATGTGCATCTGTGTGTGTCTGTGTGTACACCTACACAAACATACATTCTGCCCCTCTCCCCAAGCAATTATTAGAAAGTGATTATCTTTGGATTTTGTTTTTTACTTTTAATTTGGTATCTTTCTGAACATTCAATTTTTCTAACCTGATACCACTTATAACTTTTACTTAATTTATTTTTGAATGTCCAGGGAGATAGTAAGACTTTTTATTTCTTCTAGCATTCTAAAAAAAATCCTAGTAAAATATTGCATTAAAATATAAAGTAACCAAAGGAAAAAAAACTAACTTTAGTCTACCTCCAAATCATTTTCTTATTTTTCATGTTCTGAGACTGTTACTGAAACTCCACAGTTCTTGTCTTTACATTTGGAATTAAAAACAGTTAATGCCCCTTATTGTTGTATACATAGGAAAAAAAGTTCTGGCCTAGATCCGAAAAGCTAATTTCCAAAAGAAATGACAATGAATCATCCAACTTCTCAATTAAAATAAAAATCTGGATGAAAACAGGTTACTGTCACCCAGAGGTGGGTTCATGCTTGTTTTCTGCTGGCATCCTTCAAGCACTTTAAATTATGGAAGAAGTTCAGATTTACAGTGCTTTCCAAATCTGGCCCAACAGTCCTACAACCTAACAGTGCCCTCTTCTGGTTCCATGGTTCACACTCAGCTGGCTGAGAAAAAGTATAATTTATAGATGATAGAATCACCTTGAAAATGGGAATAAAGGGTTTAGTTTTAATTTCTAATGTATAAAGACAAAAAAATTCAGTTAAAAATATATTATACATTACACATGTATATAGGTATTTGTTTATGCTTATAATATATATTATACTATTAATACCAGATTTTACATGTTTAATACAAAGTATCAATATCAATATTATATGTTTATACCATGTGCTCTATGTACATGGTATAAACATATGTAATATAACATAGATGTTACATGTGTATACTATATATAATATCTGGTATAAATATATAAGATATAAATGTATACAATATAAAAATATAATATGTAATATAAATAGTCCAGTTTGATGATACCAGCTCAGCTCTAAGTTGGAACTGCTCTGGCCTGAAGTCCAATGTTTTTGATAGATCAAAATCACCTGGATTTGATTAAATTTTTATTTCACATAATTTTATTAAAATGCAGGTATTTCTCAGATTATACTAAACTTACAGCTATAAAAGAATTTGATTTCAATTTTTACTCTTAAAGTATTTAGTCTTGTAGATTTAGAGATCCATATTAAAAAAGCTATAAAAATGTCACTTCCTTTACTTGGAGAAATAACCAAACATTCTTATATTTCAAACACCATCTCTTCATTCCCCCACCCTCCCTTTTTTTTTTAAAGAAAGAGTTTCTGACCAATGAATTCTCATAGAAGAGTCTCTCTCTTGTTGTTTAGGCCAGGCACCAGAAGGGCTATATTTATGATGGAGAGTGAGGCTGGATTCAGAGGTTTAGCCACTGGCTATTTTCAGATTTTCTAAATAGCAGCTGGGCAACAGCACCCTCTGGTGCCCCACAAACTAACATGAACCTAGGAAACCTAGATCCAGGATCCGAGGGCAGGCTGCTCAAGGGAGCTTCAAGACAGCACACACTTGTTAAGCTCTGATTATGTACTCAGGTATCGTGGACGAGGGCAGGGATTCACAAAGAGCAGAACCCTAGTGGTTTTAAAGTGGTTTTCATTTGGCCTCTTCGGAACTTTAAATTTAGTTGGGACCAACAACAAATTGTGTCATGAAACTCCTGAATGTAGGACATGCAAGCTACGGAGGAGCTGGTGCTTGATTTGATGAACAATGGAGAGCCATTCTTCACACTTCAACCCCTCTCCCCCAATGGTGCTGGTCTTCTAAAGATATGCCTTGGCAAGCAAATAGTGTTTTACAGACCTTCTATCTGCCTTCTATCTCACCAAAGTCTCTATGGTGAGCTCAGGCAATGCCTCAAACTTGGCCCACAGTTTTTATCTGCTGATGTATTAATGCACTTCAGGATGAAAAGAACTTAGCCACACCCAAGCAGTAACTTTTAATAAGAAACAAGTGGTAATTAAGGGGTTACTTCATTATCGCATCCTTTACCTAGATGTTAATAAATTTTTCCCTCAGGGTAGGAGTGTCAACTGATGGGCAGAAATAATTGAATTCCTCAAATGGGTCCTAGAAAGGCATACTATTGCACTCACTCATCTTAAGGTATTTCACCCCAGTACTTACTTCTGGATCGCATGTAGCAATCATTACAGTTTAGAAGACCATTTCGAATCCTAACATCCGTCCCACTCATTGCATCTCCAAGCTGTCCTTTACAAATTCCACACTACAGGGGAGAAAGAACAGAAGTTATAAGATGCATAAGGAATCTCTTTATGATGCTTAGTTACTGTTTACATGAATAGCACAATAATCACTTATACAACCTCCGCATTTGTTGAGCATCTGCTATGTGTTAGATGCTGCACTAAGAACTGACTTAACAGCCCTAGCTGGTTTGGCTCAGTGGATAGAGCATCAGCCTGGGGACTGAAGGGTCCTGGGTTTGATTCTAGTCAAGGGCACATGCCCGGGTTGTGGGCTCGATCCCCAGTAGGGGGCGTGCAGGAGGCAGCCAATCAATTATTCTCTCTCATCATTGATGTTTCTATCGCTCTCTCCCTCTCCCTTCCTCTCTGAAATCAATAAAAATATACTTAAAAAAAATAGAACTGACTTACAGCAACAATATACTTTTAGCATTTTATGGTAACTCCTTGCATTTTACAGAGAAGGACGATGGTTCAGAGAAGTTAACTGATTTGTCCAAGGTTGTAAACCCAGTAAGTGGTGTTGGGTTAATCCCAAAGCCTATGCTGTTAACCTCTATCACATGCCATTTCTCAATCAAGATGGAAGAACCATTTTATTATTATTTTTAATTAAATTTATTGGGGTGACATTGGTTAATAAATTTATATAGGTTTCAAGAGTAAAATTCTATAATACATCCTCTTTATATTGCATTGTGTGTTTACCACCCAAAGTCAAATCTTCTTCCGTTACCATATATTTGACCTATGAACCATTTTAAACAGATTACATGCTAGTGGTTTTAAAGAAACACATGGCTAGCAGATTATGAATGAAAACTTGTCTGGGAATAATCACTAAATGCTTTCCAGCAGTGTTGGTAAGTTCTGCCAGATCAGAATTCCTTGGAAAGAGCTATTCACCTTATCTTTCCACATTTAAGGCAGTGACACCCAGATAACAAATCCACTGAGAATGGCACTTCCTTCAGCTAAGTCAGCTTGAGTGCAGACAGAAGCTGTGGGGTAGACTGTGCGGGGTGCGCCAGAGGAGGGGCAGGAGTGGCAGTAGGGGTTGGTCCTGATGCCAGCCTCTCGCCAGGAGACCAGGACTGAGCTCAGGAGTAGAGGGTCAGCCTCAGTCTCATGTTTTAAGGTCACTGGGGACAGAGGGAGGCTTCATCCAAATTATGTTACAAGTTGCATCTACATTGCACAGGTATGTATCTTAAAGCAGCAGGTCAGACCAGGAAGTGAAAGATGAGAGGGAATAATGGCCTTGACAGCTTAGAAAGGGAGTCTCTTGTCTCTTGAGAATTTGCAGACTCTTTGCCACCTCTTTATTTTGAGTTCTGGTAAAGTTTCAGAGAACAAACTCTGATGTTGGAACATATTATCTTGGCATTACCATGAGATTTTAAAATGTAAATGCCTTGAACCTCAAAATACTCCTAGACCATTTAAGACATGCATTATCTTGGTTAATTTTTCCAATGAGAATATTGATCAACTCATGGAGTCTCCATATTGTGTTTTGTCCAAGACAAGCTTTGCTTCCCAGTGAGTATTGATGCTATTAAATTTTGGGACAACTTCACTTACTTTCCCTTAGCTTATCAGTAAAGTGGGAGTTATTTTAACTCCACGCAAGTGTACTTTATAGCTGAGGAATCTACCAACAAGACATAGAACAAAATTCAAGAAGGACAAAGAAAGCACATCAGGATTATAAAGAGAAAGAAATGACTCTTATCAGAGGAAGAAGGTTTAGTTTCAAAAATTATATATTAATTTGAAAGATGTCTGTGAGAAAAAAAAAGAAAAAGAAGAAAAAAAAAAGATGGGAAATACTGAAAGAGGCCAACTTATAAATTTTATAATAAATCAGTTCTAACTGGTTAAATCACATACTTAGCAGGAAATCTGGGATTAGAATCTAAGCCTCCTCATTTTCAGTAAACTTAATAATTCATTCATCTAAAAATGTTGACAGACACCATGTCTGCTAGGTGCAGAAGAAATACTGGTGAGCCAGGCAGACATGGCTCCTGCTTTTATGGAGATGATCGTTTGTTAAAGGACATGATAATTAAACAAGGCAACAGTGAGTGTGGTACGGACCATGAAAGATTCTATAAGACCCTGTAACAAAGGCGAGAGACTTAGTCTGGGGGAGCAGGGCAGCTTCTCAGAGGAAGTGCTATTCAGTCTGGGATCACAGACACATTCAACTTTGCCACTAGCTCTAACCACACTGAACGGACAGAAACTTTTCAACATTAAGTCACAAGAGTTTGAGAAGCTGCAAGGATATTACCTTCCCCATAAATTCACATGCCCTAAAAGGTGTAGAAGTATCACTGACCTCCCAGGGTAGCATTCTCAGCTTCCTGCCAGAATAGATGCTCTTCAGCAACAAAACCTGTTTCACAAAGACACATGGCACAAACCTGTTTTGCTACTTCTAAGCTGACATCCCAGAGGAACGCATGAGAGCTGAGAGCTTCCTTCCGAAGGCTGGATTCCACGCACGCTCTGTACACACAGAAGGGCCGGCCTCACGAGGAAAGGCCATCAGGGTTTCCAGGAGGTATGTATGTCTCAGCCCAGAGAGACGCCAAAGGACACCATGTACTTAGAGAGAGGAGAGTGAGGAATACATACCCTGAAGCACTGGATGTGAAAATAGAGATTGAGGGTCTCAATGATCATCGCAGCTCCTTTCCCCAAAGGAAGCCCACAGGACGAGCACAGCTTCTTCCCACTTATAGACCTAGGTCAAAACCATGTATAACAATCAAACGTCCCATTTAGAATAGTTGGTTAAATACACAAACATGTAGCCTCATGCAAAAAAAATAAAATGAAAACATGGATTTAAAAAATGTTTATCTCATGAGTGAAATGACAATTACTGAACTGATAATGAGCAGCAATGAAGCATTAGATATAATTGGCAAACAAGTGCCAGACTAAATACAATGGGCCTCCATTGTGGTAGAGAATCTGGCGTGCATGTACATATGCATGTGTACGCGTGTGTTTTAGCTAATTGATACAAGAAGTGTGTGTTGTTTATTCAACCACAATGATCAAATGCCTTGAATTGATTCCATGTATTCGTCACATGTTTATATAAGCCCTAAAAGATCATCAAATTTAGCTTTACTAAGATTTCAATGTTGCTTTAAAATGTTCTATAATTGATTCATTGGCCCACGAGGGCATTTCTTTTGCCTATTAAGAAATCTTTTTTTTGTATAAAAATAGAGAGGCAATTGTGATACAGCCCCACAGGCCACAGGCCAATATGGGATCAGATCCCTGCTTTGTCCCTAGGTTCTGGGATCTGGTGTAAAGAACTCACTTTGGGTTTCTCTTTCACCTTCAAAATGAGAGGGTGGGACTAGATGATCTTTACTGCTCCTTCCGGTGTAAACTCCACAACTATGACCTGGGTACTCGACCTCCTCTCGGAGTTGTAAGCCCCTTGAGGGCATGGGCTGCCTGGACCCCATCTCTGTACCCCCCAGCCCAGCAGCCAGCACAGTGCCTGCCAGTGGACAAGAATCAAACCCAGCAGACCCACACCAGGCGAGGGATAAGCTGGCTGTCTCCTGGGGCGGCTTGCCCACAGCTAAGATCAGCTGGCAACGGTGCCTAACGTCTGGAAAGCGCTTGGAATTACACAAGAAGTTTGAAAATGTGCAATACCATTCAGAAGCCAACAGGGTACAGAGGGACAGCAGGAACAGAAAGGAGGAAAACAGAAAAGAGGAAAAGAGTTGCCCCAAGCAAACCCTATTTATTAGGATTTTCCTCTACCCAGTAGTTAAATGAAATGTCTAAATCAAAGAAACCTTGGAGTACTCCTCAGTAATTGGTCTCTCCAGTGAATGGGAACTCGGGCAGCTTTTAAGAATATCATGGGGCCCAATTAACGTCCGGCAGCCATCCTTAGAGAGCCTGAGTAGGGGAAGGAAGGATGCAGTTTTGCGGCTCGGCCCCGCCTGGTTCTCTGTAAGAGCCATCAGCCTAGAAGGACCGAGCCATCTTGGAGGGGAAGGCGCCGACTGAGGAGCCCGGCCACTGTCTGGTGGATTTTATTATTAGATTGCAATTTCCACAGAATATAATTAAAGGCCTGTGGCCACAGCCGTGCCAACGTCATGCACTTGGCTCTCTCCCTCCTCCTGCCTGAGTGTGTGTTGAAAGAGATTTGATGGACAAACTTCTCAAGATCATTTGGCAAGCATTAATTTGGTTCAAATTATGCTTGGCAGGCTCTAGTCCAAACAAAGCCGCCTCCGAAAGGCTTGCTGACCTCTTGTACCGGTTTGGTGACTGGCCAGGAGGGGTGGGAGGACCGGGGGACAGGTGTCCCGCCTGGAAGTTCTCTCGAGGGCTTTTCCTGTAACGTGGTAAAGGAGCCAAACATTATGACAAGGGAAGAGAAGCCCAACCCTATAAGAGAGAACTTTTTAGTAAGGAAATAAAACACTTCCCTGATAACCAAAGAAAAGACCACAGAGCGTCCTAGAGGTAATTAATTCTAAAGAACCAAAGTAGTAAATCTGTCTGGCAAAGATGATACATGCAATGGCTGTATAGGTCAGACCAGGCTGGCTGCTGTTGAACGGAAAAGCCAGAATAGTTTTTCATCTTTATTTTTGCCAGGTTCTTTGCTTAGTTAAAATTGCACGCTGAGTTAGATATAAAAGCCATAGATTGGGGGGGGGGGGAGGGGCAAGATGAGTAGGGATTTAGGGAAAAGCGTGTGCAGAGAGCCCAGACATAAAGGGCAGAACTTTAAGGAGTTATTTTCCAGTGGGGTAGCTCCCACCCCCCATGAATACATTCATTTTGAGGACATGTGATGAGGGGCGGTGTTCACAACATTTAATAACGGCTACGTCATAGCATCTTCAGAGCACAATGGTCCCCAGCCAGACGCTACCAGGATGGTCTCACAGGTGTGGTTGGTTGCACAGCCCTGCCTGTGATTAGCTGTCAGGTCTGGGCTCTTGCTTATAAAAGTTCATTTCGTTTGTAAAGAAAGGGACAGAACACAGAAAAATAATGAGGATAAGAGAAATGCCACACAGGAGTGAACAGAGCACGAGTCCCTCTGTCTTCTAACTGGTTTTGGAATAACTCCCCGAGCCCGCTGCCCACCCACACCTCCTCCTCAGGCAGAGCTTGTTTCCTCCAAAATGTCACGTTTTCAGGTAATACCCTAGAGCAGCGGTTCTCAACCTGTGGGTCGCGACCCCTTTGGGGGTCGAACGACCCTTTCACAGGGGTTGCTGAAGACCATCGGAAAACACAGATATTTACATTACGATTCATAACAGTAGCAAAATTACAGTTATGAAGTAGCAATGAATATAATATTATGGTTGGGGGTCACCACAACATGAGGAACTGTATTAAAAGGTCTCGGCATTAGGAAGGTTGAGAACCACTGCCCTAGAGGATAAGTACCAGTGCCTAAAAAATGGTCGGAAATCACTGCAATAATCAATAACAATCATGATGACTTCTGTGTGATTTCTGTGTCTATTTATTCCGAGTGTCATCTAGGCACATAGAAACAAAATTGGGTGGACATAAGAGAAAAGGGGGGAATGGTTCAAACACCATTTTTAAAATGTAACAGAAAAATAAGGTAACAAGTTGAACTTATAAAACAAGTCATCCTCATCACCATCTTGTCATTGTCTACCACCAGCTATCCTACATAGTACCTATTATTCGTCAGGTACAAAACCTCACAGGTAGGTAGTATTACTATTGCCATTTTATACATGAAGAAACTGAAGCAGAGAAAGATTAATCAACTTGCTCAAAGCCCTACACAGGCAAGTGGCAGAGTCAAAAGCTGAATCCAGGTGGTCTGGCTCCAGGTAGAGAGACTCGCTAAAGTATAATGAAGGTTGTATTTTAAAAGCTGATTACAAAGAACCTCTGGTTCACATATGATCTTACCATTGAACTGTGGTATAATTTTGAATTCCTCTACCACTTAACCTGTCAAGTACTTTGAATAAGTTATTTAATTTCCTTGAACCTCTATTTCCTCCTCTAAAAAATGGGAATAATAACTCAATTGAAGTTATTGGGAGAGCTCAGTGAGTTAATTTATGAAAAGAAGCGAAAAGCTATGGTAACCCTTCAACACAGTGCCTGTTATATTGAAATGTATAAAAAATATTAGGAACTATTATTGTAAAAAATATAAATCTTACAAAATTAAAATATAGCCTAAGGTAGCTAACTAAAAGGGAGAGAATGATAATGAGAGGAAACACTTTTTCCTTGAAAGAATATTTGTCAATAGATTTTTGAGACAATTTAACTCACTTAAAGAAATTGTTAACACAACATGCCTGCAAATTCTTTTCAATGTTTAGATCTGTGGGTTAAAAGCATTACTTGGTCTCTTTCAAATAGATAAATTCAGAGCGTATCATTACTTCCCTGGGAGACTGTCCTAAATTTCCATAAACATTTGTTACCTTGAATCAATGAGATTCAAGAGAGAGAAAGCACGAAAATGCCGCTAACGCCTTGCTATCACACGCTTTTTCATTTTCCCCTTTCTTAGTCAATACATTAAAAAGAAAAAGGAGTTCCACATCTATCGTTGGTTACTCACTTCCGCCTTTCACTCGGGGACTCAATCTGATGGTTAATGTTGTTATCCAATGGGAGGGTTTTTGGCTTCACATCTTCTGAAGTGTTCATTGGCAGGTTTGACACCTGCTGATTCCGGGATGGACCTGAGGCCAATCAAGAACATAAACTTAAGAGCTCAGTGACATCACCTTTGCTTAGTAAGCCGCCTTTCTTTAAAGTGCTAATGCCTGCTGAGGTCTCAAGGTGAGTCCACGGAGAGTCTGGCCCTTGGTGGTGGGAGTTTATTCACGGTGCTATAGAGCATAAGCTAGAAGAGAAGCTTGCAGCCAAATAGAAATCACATCTGTCTGGATGACAAGCGGGGCTGTTATACAATAATTTAAACATCGGTGGGTCTTCTCCTTCCTTACCCTGAGCCAGCTGTGGGTTCACCCCACAGTGTGGGGCCCCAGCTTCTGTATCCAGCTGATCATTTGGATGGGTTCCTTTTGATACAGGGTTCTCAGAATCAGTCAAGGCCCCTTGAATAAGTCTGTTAAAATAAGTAAGTATATTTCAGAACAGAGATAAAAGCAAACTGAACTAAAATTATTGATCTTATCCTTTAGGGTATGGAAGTACCAATTTCAATATGAAAAGAAAAAACAACCCACAAATGAGGGCTAACTAAATGCTTATTTATTCTTTTTATTTTAAACTAGGTTTAAATGCTCTGAATTGCTACTTGTTTTTATTACCCATCAATTTAACAAGCTTGAGAAGCCATCATTTCTGATGTCCTTCCCACCTCCCTGCCCACCAAGCAATTCATTCTAATAATTTCAAGAGAAGCCAGAGCTAACTGCTGGACTCTCCCAGATTTTCACGAGAGGACTCATTGTAGAAATCATTTGTACCACGTGGGACTTTGGCAGCTCATGGTTATCTACATAGCCTTTTTATAGCGTCTGTGTATAAAGAAAGGAGAGGTTGAAGAGATTTTAAAGGGTCCCTGGCAACAATAGAGACTGTTGGGAGAACTATAAAAAATGCACATAAAATGCTTATCAGTGGTGCTCAAAAATTCCTGATGGGTGGCTTTCATTTCATAAAACTGGAAAGTCCCTTTAAACGTGTTAACTGGAAGCAGTTGTGCTATTCCAAGGGCTCCGCAGACTCTGGACGTGGGCCCCGAGCCCCGAGCCCCTATACCCTACACCTCACCCAGTCTGCTAACTGAGGGGCATAGGAGGGTTCTCAGAGCAAATCCCACCAGAAGAGCCAATAGAAACCTTCCAAAGTGTTCACTGGTGGGTTTGCTACCTGCTGATTCCAACCCCAAATTGACCAGTCTTTGAAAATAACCCTTAGATAGCCATTCCTCTGAGGATGGCGTGTGTGTACGTGCAACCTGGTCCAGCATGCACACTTATCAATATCTATCTAGTATCTCGGAGCTGCAGAGGCAAACGTCTGTCTCATAAAGAACTTGCTCGAGCCCTGACCGGTTTGGCTCAGTGGATAGAGCGACGGCCTGCGGACTAAAAGGTCCCAGGTTCGATTCCGGTCAAGGGCATGTACCTTGGTTGTGGGCACATCCCCGGTAGGAGATGTGCAGGAGGCAGCTGATCGATGTTTCTAACTCTCTATCCCTCTCCCTTCCTCTCTGTAAAAAAAAAAAAATCAATAAAATATATTTAAAAAAAAGAAAAGAAAAGGCTGTGCTGGGTGAGGTAAAACACTAAGAAAAAAGAAAAAAAAAGAACTTGCTCGTGGCAGAGCCTCCTGGGTTTCTGTGGGTCCCTTCTAGGTTAGGTGTGGGAGGGTGAAAGCAACAAACTCACCATTTGCCCAAAGCTACAATCAGATTCTGCTCCCATGGAATAGACTAGAACCCATGAGTGTGTGTGTGTGTGGGGTTACCCACACCCAATCAATTTGTTGGTTGTTCTTTATATTATCACACAGAGTAAACGTGGCTTCTCACAGCTCAGAGGATACTAATAGCAGAGTTCAGGTCCACAGTAAAACCACAGTGGGTGGGACCCCAGCACATGTCTTCAACCTCTATCCCTCCAGACACATCAACTATTTCAGGTGAGCAATGTTTAGGCTTAGGGCTTTGAATGGACCACATGCTCCTTCTCTGATCTATACTGTCTCCTCTCATTTGAAAAAGGCTTCGCCTATTTAAAATCAGGCTATTTATATTCAATTGCATAAGGACCCTGACTTCAGAGTCATTAGAATGTGTTCAAGCAATATGTAATGTATTACTGGAATGATCATTTCAAAGGCGAATATGATTTGCATCAGCAATGAGCACTCTTCCTGGGAGAGAGCAGGCAGAGCCCGGTTTTGCGCATTTAGACCGACAGCCTGAACCATGGGGCATACCTGCCCTTTTCCTCCAGGGGATCACTTTCTCTAGGCTCAAGCAACAAGCCATTGTTGCCCCCCGGGAATGGTTTCTTCTGTCTTGTCTCTTGTTCTTCTTCATGACAGTTTTCCAGATCCATCTTATTCTAATAGGGAAAACAAGGATAATCTTAAATATAAATTAAACCCACTGGACAACACTCATCTCTGGCTATGGGATAGTTGAAGCTTCCCCTCCCACCCCCATCCACCCCCAATCACATTGCCTGCAAGTTAAGGAACAGTTGTTCACATTAATTGAATAGTAACTGAGCTATAACAATTTAAAATAAACGTGCAATCTGGATCTTTTTCAGAAGTTATCATAGAAGGGCATAGTTTAGAAAACCCACTGTTTCAAAATCAAACAGTCACAGAACTGCTAATTTCAGGACAAATGACTTTCTAGTGCCCACCATTATTTTCTTTAATGCAGATTATAGACTATCCAGGGTTTGGTATGACTTCTGTCCACCACCGAACTCCATGACCTTGTTTGGGGGATATGGAGGTAGACCAGCTGTTCTGGGCTCTCTCCAGCCCTTGAAGACACATGTAAATTTCATGTGGAATTTTAAGAGTGGGTTAGAAGCAACTTTGATGGAGGCTGGTGGAGAGCCTACTGTTGGCACCAGTGCAAAGGGATGTGTGTTATGACAGAGAGGAATACATGCCTATTGAATGAATGAATGATGGGCAGAAAGAAGTTTTCCCAGCACATGGCCCATGAATTAGGACCTAACCAGCCAGTGCAGAGAGATGTTGGTAGCCAGCCTGTGGGGCAGATCTGGCCTCAGCAATGACTATACTGCTCCTTGGGCAATGGCTCTAGGATTTGGCCATGGAATGACAATACCATGGTGTATGATGGCCATGTGGTAGCTGACATGAACCTAGGGAAATAGCCAGTCCTGGATTTAAACTCATGGAAAACTTGGCTGTGTGGCTTTATACTTCTTTTAGGTTTATTTTTTTCACAAACTGCTTTTAATCTATAGTCTCACCACTGTTCCACTGCCTTCAGTCACAGAGGAGGATGTTGACAGCTGGTCTGCAGAACTTGAAGAAATAGTAAATGGAACCACAGTGTCTTCAATTATTTTGCGCTCCTAAGAGGAAGAACAGAATTAATGAGAGGGGGAAAAAATCAAGTATCATATTTGTCAAGAGAAAAATTTCATTAAAGAACTTTAGAAAAAAGACATCAGAATTATATGCAAACAAGCAGGGCATTAAAAAAAGGTCTTATTTTCTAAAAGCACATAAATCAGATAATACTCTCTATGGGCAATGATTTAGAAATTAGCATTTGATTTAATAGAAAAACAAAGTCTTCACAAATTAATTAGTTAGTGAGATTCAAGAAGCCTTATTAGAAATGCTGTAGGGATTGGATTATGTGCAAAAATTATTATTGGAGATAAAATTCACTATAGTATTAATCATAAACAAATTTTAGATAATGTAGATAAAATGTAGCTCCCTTTAAATTACCTAATGTGGTCTGGTTTGTTCATCTAAAACATATGAAACCTACAAAACCAAACATTCCTCCCCACCATTCCCTAGCACTGCACTCAGCCTACGGTGCTAAATCTCTCCAGTACCAGGGAGTGAGTGCCGGGGTAAGACTCATTTGGCCTTGATATCAAAATTATCCTCATAAAATTAATTCACCACCAAGCACGCTTGCTCAAACAAACACACTAACAAAGAAATTGATATCCATGTCCTCTCTCTAAGATAAACCAAGACTCTGACTCTCTGACTAGAGATCAGATATAACTATATTGTCACCCTGGACCATGACTCAGCACACCCGATCACAAACGGAATTTGGAGGAATTGTGGTCTTTTAGTGCCTCCAGGGTACGACTCTCTTAAAGAGGTTGGTGGGCTCTGCGATGGGGGAAGATAATCAGCCACAGCCACAGGTACACACAAACCACAGACACAAAAGCATCGATCGCCTTTGAGAAACGAGGACCACGAGGTCCAGTTCCTTCTTGGGACTTTCCTACCTCCTCATAGTATCTGCGTTCTTCCTCCTCCACCTCCTTTTGGGCCTTCTCCCACTCTTCTTTCAGCTTGTCCTGCTCTTTCTGGTATCTCTCCTGTCACAGAATTTCCAGAGACTGTTCTGAACCGACCATTGCACGCATCATTGGGACACCCCCCCCCCCCCCCCTGCAAAGCCAGCATGTTGAGAGACCATCTCCTTGTAACATTCTGAATCCAACCCGATCGTGCAACACAAGGGGAAGAGCATTGTGTGGCACTCAAACATGTCAGGAACCTAAAACCCCAGGGAGAATAGCACAGGGTGGGGCAAAAGTAGGTTTACAGTTGTCTGTATGGAAAATAATACAGTAATCCTACCTAATAAAAGGGAAGTATGCAAATAACCATCACTCCGCTACACCCACGATTGGGCTGGCGGCAGGCTGGGGGCGGGACTTGGGGTGGCCAATTGGGCTGACAGGATGAGCAGGGGGTGGGGACTCACGAGTCCCCGCCCCCCGTTCCTCCCATAGGCCCCAACGGCCGGCGCTGCGGGAGGACCGATGGAGCCGGTGGAAGGCACCGGTGGCGGAACTCGGGGTGGCCGATTGCGTGGCTGCCAGCACCAGTTTTCCGCCAGCAGCAGTTTTCTCTGGCCACCTGCCGATCAGAACGCCTCCCGATCGGAGTTCCTCTCGGGGTGGCCGATTGCACTTGCGGGAGGCGCTCCGATTGGTGGGTGGCCAGAGGAAAACTGCTGCTGGCGGATAACTGGTGCCGGCAGCCAGGTGAAGGAAGGTCTACTGCACGAAACTTCTTGCAACGGGCTTCTAGTTAAAAATAATAATGCAAGTTTAAAACTGTTTTGTGTTCTCACAACTGTAAATCTACTTTGGCCCCATTGTGTATTTTCTGCTGTTGTTTTGTAGAACTGTTTTTCAGATATACGAGTAGGCACTTGCTTACGAAAAGAGAAAAGATGAAAAGATTGGAAGATTCTAAACTCTTCCTTCACTTGAGTTTTGTCCTAGGAGGTTAGCTAAACCACTCGTTTTGCCATTCCGCTAATAGAAATATGTTTGCTGCTGGGAGAGTTTAATAAAGGGTAAAAAAAATGAACCCCGCAGAAAGGTCCAAAGTGGACAAGATGGTAATTAGTTGAGTAGCCAAATTACTCTTTGCTTGAAGCCATTGTACCCAAATGCAATGTCCCTAGCTTTAAGTAACTTCTGAATTAAGAGTAGCTTTTAAACAGCCCACTAGCAGGCTTCAGTATCAGAACTGCCATTTCTTGTTTCCAGAAATAATACAACACTAGTCACCACTTCTGGGGGAAAAGAATAACATACTCTGAGTAAGAACAGCTTTGAAAATGTGACCAGAGTTCCTGACCGCTGACTGGAAGAAATGAATAAATGGCGATGAAAATTAATGCCTAAAATGAGAACTGACACCCCTGGGTGCTTGGGAATGGCACCCCTGATATGACGGAGGCAAAGGACTCAGCCAAGTGTACGACGTAACGGTCAAATGCTTTAGGCTAATTTCTGCCAAACCTCTCTCTGCGGCTCAAACAAGCCTGGCTCCTATCCTCCTGGGGAGGCCTGGGATCTCCTCCGGGTCTGACCCGTTGTGTCGTGATCTTAGGAGCGGAAGGGCTGTATTGGAATTGCTGGGGCCTGGTGTTCATGTGAATGCTCTGGCAAAGCCATGGCTGGTCAACCCCTGGCAGCTTTTCTTTCCAGGTAAACATGTTACAAACACTTAACATTGTAAAACCTAACATTGTAAAGTTTTAGACAGGAACTTCAGGGGCTTTTCCAATAGAGAAAACAGGCCTCAAAACTTCACAAAAGCTGAAAGACAAGTGAAGCATTTCAGGTTCATTGGTTCTAGAAGCTCACATCACGCGCTCCCCTCCCCAAGAGGATGCACTGATACCTGTAATATGGGGTGTGAAAGACGCACGTCTGCCCTCCCCCTATTTCCCCACAAATACTTTCCCCAAAGCCCACAGCCCACCATGCACCACACTGGGTAACAATGCGGTGGGGCAGGAAGGAGACATACGCCTGCATCTGGAACCGTGGTCCCCTTCCAGAGTGTAACAGACAGGGTGCCACGAGGCGAGCGCAGTTGTCTGCTGTCTGCACTCTGTGGAATCTCTGACTCTGGGCTGTGCAGCTCTCAGCTGGAAAATGGGCCCCTATTTCCGAGAGAACAGCAGAAGGCTGGGGCTGGGCTGGCCTCTCCCTTCCAAAGGACCCAAAAGTTCCAATGTGACTTTGCTGAATCCAGTTCTTACTAACATTTTGATATTGAAGATTTACCTCTATGCAATGTTGAAAGGGATAAAATTGAACTGGCAGACCTAAAGCCACACTGCAGTTAGCTGTCTAAACGGATCCTGCTCCTGCCCCCTGGGAAGTAAGCCAAAGGGATTAGAGCAAAAATATGTTTTAAAGAAGTAAAATAAAGTTGCATTAAGTATTGCTTTCTACACAGCAGCAGAAAGCCATAAAAATTAATGAGATTTAAAATTCCTTTTTATTTATGATTTTTTTTTTGGTAAAATCAGTACTATTGGGGGTATCATGGAAAGAACATGAGTTTTCAAGTCATCCAGACTTGGAATTGAAACCAAGTTCAACCCTTGTTAGTTGTGTGACCTTGTGCTATTTAACTTCTTTGAGTCTTAATTTCTTCAGTTGCAAGTGGGGGCTGATGAGATATACTCTGAAGAGTTTTATGAGAACTAAATTAGATAAACGATGTCAAACACCAACCACAGTTCCTGGCACCTCTCAAGTACTCAGCAGAGGCTACTTCCTAAGGTTCCTAGGTTCCTTTTTGAAGCCCTGTTACCCAACAAACGTGGCATGAGAAATGAAAGTTAGCAGCTTTTACTCGAAGATGGAGTAAATATTTCTACTTAAGAAACAAGAGCCAGGCTCAATTTAATTTCACATGGATGCTTTCGAAATGCTTTTAACAGCCCTAGCAGGTTTGACTCAGTGGATAGAGCATCGACCTGTGGACTGAAGGGCCCCGGCTCGATTCTGATCAAGGCACGCACCTCGATTGCAGGCCCCGGTTGGGGCACATGCGGGAGGCATCAATCCGTGTGTCTCTCTCACATTGATGTTTCTCCCTCTCTGTCTCTCCCCCTCCCTTCCACTCTCTCTAAAAATCAATGGAAAAATATCCTCAGGTGAGGATTAACAACTACAAAAAAGCTTTTGACAATTCATTTCCGCTGCTACTGGGACTGGAATTTTATTGACCACAAAGGAGGAGAGGACTGCCTGAGTTGGCATTAATCAATACGTGGAAGTTAAAAATAATTTTTTTTAAGTGAAATGCTTTTTCCTTGTGTTCATCCGTATAACCTCTGGCATGAGGAATTAGACACAGGGCATTAGGTCTGCAAAATGAACTAACAGACTCACTGACTTCTGAGAAGAATTCAATTCCACGTTTTCCTGGAAATCTATTTAATATGACAGAAATTAAGAGAGCATCAGAAAAAAAAAAAAAAGGCAGCGAACCCAGTTGCCTTACCTGGAGCAGACGTTCCTGCTCCTGCTGCCATTTCTCCTGTCGCCTGCGCTCTTCTTCCGGGTCCCATGCCCAGAACTTGAACTGCTTAGAAAATAAAAACATGATCAGGATTGAGCCACGTCCTCAAGGCCTGGCCAGCGCGAGGGACACGGGTAGCCGATGGGCTGGCATCCGACGGACACACAGAAGAGAGCCTTCGTTTATCTAAAGGTCCTCTTTGTCGGCCGCACCGCTATTTAATCTTAGGCCCTCTTTGGTTCCCTTCCAAGAGGCTGATAGGCTTCTGTGAACCTTTTAGGAGCTAATGAAAACACGAAGTAATTAGCCCCTGGCACGGGCAGGCTTTTGCTTCATTTCTTTTAGAAGCGATTTCTTAAATGAATTCACGCTCGGGAGCGTAAGATACTCATTCTGCATATTGATCCTGGGTGCAGGCAAATGGGACCGCTTATCTCAGCAGAGCTGCATTTTGTCATTTCTTATGCTGCGGCTGCTTCCCACACCGGCCTTCTCTAACCACTCACCACTGCCCACCAGCGTCATCTGAGATCAGGCAATGGGGAGCCCCTTGCCTTGGAACCCACATAACAAACAGTCCAACCCAAAGACTCTCTCTCTCTCTCTCTCTTTTTTTTTTTTTGTCTTTTAAGTAAGTTTTTTGTGAGTTTAGGAACCAAGTCAGTGGACAGAAATAATAGGAGAAAAATGCATGAGTCAAAGCGAACACCCAGGCCACAGGGTATAAGATTGAGAGGGTCCGGGTGGGGGGCGCGGAGGGGAGGCAGAAATCCCAGCTGGTCCTTGGGGAATCAGCAAAAGGGGGGCTGTAGTGTTGAAAGCTGGCTCCCCCATCACCCAGAGTAGGTGTTGAGGCAAACCAGGTTCCCCAATAACTGTATTTCCTCCCTTCCCCCTGATGGGGTAATTTGGGGGAGACACTTAAAACTGCTTGGGAATCTTGAAAGAAAAAGTGAGGTGAGGGTGGGAGAGTTAGGGAGAAAGGGAAGAGTCTGGGGTACAGTCAAGGAAGACAACGTTCAGAGAAGATTCAAAGGCACGGCGGTGATTCTGCGGCCGCACCAAGGGGCTGTGCTAGTTGACTGAGCCACAGAGGAACTGAATTCTACAAACGGGTGGGAATTTCAAGGGTGAGCAAGGGTGACAGGCTCAGCCCTGGAAACACCCCGTTTAGAGAAGAGCCAGATGCGCAGAAAGTGTTCAGATAAAATCGAGCAGCATGGCATTGGATAGTGTCACATGTCTTGACACTTGAACTAGCAAATGCTTATTTTATTTCACTTAAATAAAAAACTGAAAACTAAACGTGTGGTTACTATTACTCAAGGTACTGATTGCGACAAGGGGTGCAACCAAGACAGCTTGCGTCTTGCAGAAAGAGTCCAGGCTGGGCCCTACTGCCAACTTAACGATGTTGAATGACTGTTCTCAAAAAAAAAAAAAGAAAAAAAAAGAATAAAAGAAAGATTTTGAATGCTTACAGAAAGTGCATATTTTAATACTAATTCCTACTGTCACATGCATTTTAATTGCTTCTTTTACGTTTTACTTCCCTGACTCGCTTACCCTTTTGTTTCCAGATCATAGCTCTGCATAATGATAACCCACATCTTCCTAATTCACCTGGCAGCATATGCATGACTTTCACCTATTCTTTTGCAATCGTTTGAAGCCCATTTTTTTATGGGATCTTCTGTAAGCGAATCAAATACTCTATAATTAAAATCACACTAAATGCATGATCTCATTCCTTAAAATGAGTTACTCACAGGTGTAGTTGCAGGTGACTTTTCACTGCTGGGAGAATCCCCTGGACAGACAGAAAGAAAAAGAAGATCACAGTGTGAGTGGCTTCACACAGTATTTCTCGTTGACCCTCTCAGTGGAGTGTGACTCCTATGTCAGCTTCAAACCAATTTTTCTTGTAAGCCAAGAGCATTAGAAGATCAGAATAGAGCAGACCCCTGAAGCAGTTGGTACCCATCACCAAAAGTAGTCAGGACCAGTGTAATAAGACTGATGCCATCAATTAGCACCCAGTACTAAGCGCTAGGAAGCAAAATCTATTCCTACTAGTGCTGGTTTTTAATACGCCTTGCATTCTGGCTTGATTGACAGTTCCCTCCCTGTCTGCCATGGAAAAGTTTCATTCAGAGAGAGGCCAAATGTCACCCAGGAAATAAGGAGAGTGACACAGTTAACAAGAGAACCATGTTCCCGGTAAACGCTTCTCATCTTTGCTTTTTAAAAAAGAAAAGGACAATAAAGAGGTGAATATTATTATTTCTTTAGATTTTCAAAATCAAAGTAAAATCCTGTGAATTTCCCCCCCAATTTTAGTATAACTGGTACTGATATCAAAGAACTAGCTCTTTGCTAACTGTGTGCCAGAAACAAGCATTTTCCCCCCCTGAGGTCAGAAATGAAGAAAAATACGACATTATTGGTTGCCCGCAACATGGATTTTTTTGCACAAAAGAAATACAGCTAGCCAGTATGCATTTTACCTGACTGGGAGAAAAACTGGGAACGTCGCCAAGAGTTCTGAACTCTAAGCGGAAGGCTGGCAGTGCCAGGCGACTCTAGATCAAATGGCAGAACGGAACAAACAGAAAATCATGAGAACGGGGTGGGGAGTGAGAGTTGTGTAGAATCTTCTCCCAAGTCCCAGGCCCAGGTGTGGCTATCCAAGAACTGAGAGGGAAAGCATCTAAAGTATAAAATATCTCAATAAAACTCACACACACCCTGAAGACATGGACAAAAGTCAACGGAAATGAGACAGTTCATGCTATTGCCTGTCTTCCTTGGTGTCAAGTGACATTTGATGGGCTCATACGTAAAGGTGATATTGTTAAAATGTTGAATCTCAAAATAATAAGATGATATGCTATGAAAGAACAAAATGCACGGTGTGCATTGCTTTTGGAGAACACTAGAAAAATATAAAAGACAGCAGAAATGAGTTCAGTTATTGTATACACTTCATAAAGGTTATGCATGGAAGTCTGTGGCAGAAGTTATATATGTGTGTCACAAGAGCATGTAAATGTCTATGTGTCATGTGACAGCCCCACGCAGACACAAGCTCATCTGCATCCTGAAGCTAGCGCTGTGCCCGTTTGTCATCATTCTCAATGCACATAATGGATTTTTTGCACAAAAGAAATACAGCTAGCCAGTATGCACTTTAACGTGCACATATTTTCCTGAAACACCAATGTGAGGTATCTTTCTACTGTTGGGAGAGTTGAGAAAAGGAAATTTGTCATCTTTAAATGTATTTTATGAAGGTTTGCAGAGTAATTAAAGACTATTTGTGCATGTGTGTATGTTTAAGGGAAGTCTGTGGGACAATGTTAGGGCCCAGTGGCCTGTAAGATCAGCCTACGAACAGATGGCTTTATGGAAATGGGGGAGATAGACTGTCTGGGGGAGCGAGTACTAGGTATGGCTCCAGGATTCCCCATCTTAAACCTATAGCTCCTTTGGACCTGAGGTGCGTGCGACCTCAGACTAGTCAGTTACAGGTGCACTGACTTTTTATATCTGGGCAAAGATCTATCCTTTCCCTGTCTCTCCAGATAAAGACAAAACATAGCTTTTAAGATTACATTTATTAGAGGCCTTCGTGAAGGATATGAATTTATACATTTTAAACAAATATTACTGTTATTTCTATATCTGTCGGCGACGTCTTTGGAGCACAATTTAAACACACATTTCAAGTCTGTGGTCTTCAGAGTGTGGTCCCTGGATCTGCAGCATCATATCTCTTTGGGAGCTTGGCAAATACTGTGGCCTCAGCCCAGACCTTGCGGGGCTGGGGGTCAGCTATCTGTGCTTTAACCCATCCTGCCCAGGTCCCTGGCATATAATCATGTTTGAAAATTACTACTTAAAGCCCTATCTCCAGAACAAGAACATCTTTATTTTAAGGAAAGTGTTTATAATAGTTTATTGCCTGGCATCTTGCTACTATCCTGTAACTACTAGATTCTATTGTTAGTGCTTGTATTGAGCTAAACACTTTTTTTTGGTTTATCCCAATTAATTCTTCCAATACCCCTATGAGGTTGGCACTGCTATTATTTCTAGTGTACAGGTGATGATTAGAGATTCCGGAGAACTTGGTGGGGAAGATCTCACAGGTAAGAACTGGATGAGTAAGGGTTGGAACCCGTGTGTTCTGTCTCCAGAGCCTGCAGCTGTGATTACAGCTTCCTTCCATGAACCAGACAACAAAACTAACTACCATGGCTTAAAAATAATAGTTTCTTCTCCACATTCCTTATCTGCACAATGACAAAGTGCTAGAAATAGCGCAGAATTTAAATTTGTCTAAATATGGCCAATTGCTGGCCTAATCATAAGACTATTTTTGTCAATTCCCTTCCGTAGGACTGAAAAATTGAAAATACATGTTTTGAAGACAGTATTGAACTTGTTTCCACATTAAGAAACTAGTGATCATCAGTGCATGCTCCAATAAATTCCTTCCCAAGTACTCCCTGTTATGTAGAGAGAGCCCAACTTATCTCTCAGCCCTCAACAAAGGTTAATAGAAGCCAACTCAGATTCTATCTCAAACAGCTAACCACCCTTGTAAAAAAAAAAAAAAGTAACAATAAATCCCCAGCCACAATATGCCTGCACCATCCTCTCTTTGCCAGGACTGCTCAATCTATAAAATAAGCTGGGGAAAGTACAGTCAAGAAGAAAAGCAAGATACCTTACAGTTCTTGCCTCCGGAGCTTAGCTGTTTTCATATCTACAGAGAACTCACACCAGTAAAGCCCAGTGGTCTGCTCTGAAGAATAGTCCCTATGGATCATGGACTTCTTAGGACATCCCCCTGCTGTTCACACCACTAAGGCTCCTTTTGGGGTGACTGTAGGCACCTAGATGTCTCACCAGGATAAAGGGATTCAAGTTGGGCTCTTAAATAAGGAAAGGGTGAATTCACAACCTACACATGGCCTAAAAGGTACTTGGGAGTTTGCAGTGGTCAGTGCCTTTTACAACTTCCCCTAGGCCCTAAACTCCTATCTTTTTAGAGGCCACCCCTCCACACATTATATGAAACATATGAAACATAGTAAAATATACCCCCAGCATATACATGTATTTAATACACACACACACACACACACACACACACACACACACACACACACACATCTATTCTTGCTATAATAGTTTTTGGAAAGATTAAAGGTTTTGCTTATGAGTAATACATTAAACCTATGATGCGGAATGATTTCTCGGTGCACACCCAGCAATTATTATGAAGTAAGAAAGTCTGACTTTCTTCTAAGATTATTGTCAAGTGGATATTTTATAAAGACTACATAATTAACAATTAATGGGGTTGATATAATATTAAGATTATAAACTTTTCGTTAAAGTTATTGATTTTTCCCCATTTTGGAGACAATAAAATTATTTTAAGGAATCAAACACTTGTGTAGGCCTTATCATGCCTGTGGTGCCTGGCTGACAAGATGGTCTTGGCAGCTGGGGTCCTTGGCTGGGCCACAGAGAATGCAGCCCCAGAATTCTACTCTGAAATCAGTAATCCCGCCACTGGGCTCTGCAAACACTGTGGCCAAAGGGACATCAACATAAAGGAAGTCATCCTCACTCACATGAAGTAACATTTTACTGCAGATGGGCCCAGAAGAACATGTAGGACTAAAATCAAACATCTCCTTGTCTTTACCTTGAGAATTGAAATTTGGCAAATGTAACTGGTTGGTTTCAGGCATTTTGTCCAGAAATGGAAACGTCAAGGTTGCTTCTGGTTCTGGAGACTTTGGCTTTACCACCTGGATCAGGAGCAAGGGACACAAACATGGCAAGAATTGTCTATTAGTAAAGACACAGGAGAAATAAAATGAAAGAATCCATGGCAATCACATAAGTCAGTAAGCCCAAACATCTAACTTTTAAATGAAAAATTGGCCCCATTTTTCTATCCCCCTTCATGCTTTTCTACTTTAATATAGAAGTCAATTTTCCAGAGGTATCTAATGAGAGCATATAAAAATTTCATGATCACTTTTTTCCCAAACCCAGAAGACAGTATTCCATCTTTGGGATTATACATCACTCTGTCTCATTTTCTTATTGATCAATCACACAGTCTCTCCCTGATGCTACATAATGCTAAATTTATAATGTCAGGATGTGAGATGTTCCATATAAGACTAAAAAATACCCCCTTACTACGTAAGTGCTAAATACTAATGTAATAGTACCTTCTAACGGACATTATTCTCAGATACTACACAACCCCCCATCAAATTCATGCAAAGCACATTAAAGATAATATACTTTGCCTGTTGACATAGAAGCATTATTACAAACAGCCATTATCAAACAGCTCCACAGCAATGATGCCCTTAGGGGGTTTTGAGGCATGTTAGATTACTTCTCCTATGGAAAATAGTTCCCAATTTATAAATTCTTACGTTTGTTTTGTAAAAGAATTTCCTTGTTATTGCCATTTAACTTTATCTTGTTTCTCCTCAATCTGATTGGCCTTTGTTAGAAGCACCTTCTTTCTGATTTGTTGTTTCTCACCAACTGATTGCTGAGAGCCCAGATGACCAAACTAATGTCTAAAATAACAATCAGTAGACTCTGAGCAAAGATCTGAATGAGGAGCAGGGCTGGATCAGTTCATGTCCTTTTAGCTGCATACAGGACTTCCTCTGATTCACGCTGGCTGGAGGTTGGGTTCCCAACAGATTCATTTGATAGCCAATAAGGCAAGTGAGGTTATAGAGAGACCACCGTTTCATCATAAGCTGGTCTATATGATTTGGTCCTCAGGACGATTTAATGTCTAGAATTTCTTCTTGGTAGGATTCTATTTTTTCCCTTTAAATATATTTTTATTGATTTCAGAGAGGGGAGGGGAGAGGGATAGAGAGATAGAAATATCAATGACAAGAGAGAATCATTGATTGGCTGCCTCCTGCACACCCCATACTGGGGATCAAGCCTACAACCCGGGCATGTGCCCTGACGGGGAATCTAACCGTGATCTCCTGACTCATAGGTCGATGCTCAACCACTGAGCCACGTTGGCTGGGCACCTATTTTTTCTTATAAATAATATATCCAACCCTAATGGAATCCTGAAGAAAATACAGTTAATCACTCCATTCTACATTAGGGAAGTCAACCAGATAGCTAAATGAACTTCAGTATTAAACATGCAATAAGTTGACAACCCTCACATCCTGACCTCATACCATCTCCTCCATATTTAAGTAAGATAAAAACATGTTTCAGCTAATTCCCAGTTGTAAATGAAACAGTTCACAGTCAACAGAAATGCTCAAAATGACCACCATATAAAAAGATCAGTGTGTGTGTACATGGGCACTTGGCAACGCTCTCAAGTGAAGTAAAAATTGTTGCAGCCACGGTGATCACCTCTCTCCCCTTTTCTAAGAGCTAATTGTACAGGAGGGAAAGGAGAAAGGGAAGAAATTCACATGGTGTAAGAAAAGCAGTGTGTTCAAAGACCATTACACCACTTGTTAATCAACTAGCAGAAATTCTTAACCTGGAGTCCATAGAACAGAATTCAGGGGCTGTATGTACTTGGTACCAATTGATAAAAAACAGTAACACCCAAACAACAACAACAACAACGAAACACAACAAACCACACACACACACACACACACACACACACACACACACACACACACGCACACAGAGTTAAGACCCTGAAAACAATTTTTCCACAGGGTAGATGTGACACTTGTGGTCCAAAGATGGCTCACAAGTGAGGCTCTCAGACAAGGTACACAGAAGAACACTCTTTAGTTATGGTATTCATTCTGTTTGATTAAAAAAAAATTCAAGCTATGAAGTAGAGCTCTCCTTTCAATTTAGTTTTAAATGGAACAAAAAGTCAACTTGGAATACTACTAAATAATGAAGTGTAACATAGATAAGGCAAAACCTGCAAAGATAGGAAATCCTGCCTGCCCCCAATGTTTTCCCACAGTTTTGTTCCTCTTTCAAGACCTACAGACAATTCTTTAATTCTCTATGTATAAAAAGTGGGGAAAGCTAGAGTCTGAAATTTCCAAAAGGCATCAAGGCCATAAGTATTTCTGAGACTCTACCAAGGACACAGCACTCTCAGCTCCCTAAGGTCAGGGGCCCTATCTTGGTCACTGTTGAATAGCCACTGTCTAATACAGTGCCTGGCACATAGTAGGTACACAGTCAGTATTGGTTAACTAAATGATGGAAGAACCAGACATATAAGTGGTAAAATTTTTACTCTAAAGTCAAATCCAAATTTAGGGTTAAGTTTTAAAGTTGAAATATCACCACAGGTAGTATTTCCATAGGCAAGTCAGTGGTTCTCTACCTTGGTGGCCCATTTGAATCATGGGGAGCTTTTAAAAATACAGGTGCCTGGGCCCTGTCCCAAGAAATTCTGATTTATCTGAGTCGGAGTGCGCTTGGTATATTTTTAAGTTCTAAAAGGAAGCCAAGGTTGAGAACAATTGGTATAAAAGATGAAAACGTTTAGACTCCGCCTGAAAACAAAACAAATTACTATGAAGAGAATGAGACTCCAAACAAGGAAGAAAGCTAATAAAAAAAGATGCTAAAACCCATTATGTCAGAATAATAAGTTTCCAATTTCCTTGTTCAAATCTGGAGGCATCAGAAGTACGCTGCTATAAAATAGCTAAATATGGGAAGGAGAATCTTTAGTGAGCTGAGAATAATCAAGCTCATACACAACAAACCAAAACCTAACTTCAAAGCTTTATAACTTATGTGAATATCACATTAAAATACACATCTAATTATTCATAATTAAAATTGATTGTTTAAATAAAATTTAATAGATGTAGAAAGAATCCTATCTATAAAACAGTAATATGCAAATCATCACTCCGCTACACTCACAAGCCACGCCCACCGGCCACGCCCACTGGCCAATCAGAAAGGGAATATGCAAAACACATAACCAAGATGGCTGCAGCCTCGGAGAGCAGTTGTTGGAACTGGGATATTGGAGCCGAAGATTAGAGGGGAAGATCGGAGCCAGCGGGGGTCCCCCACAGGTGATCAGAGCCAGCTGGGGTCCCCTGCAGGCGATCGGAGCCAGCTGGGGGTCCCTGTCCAGGGCCCGAGCCTCAGCCAGAGGCTTGCGGCATTGGCTGGGGGTGGAGCTGGGCCACTGGAACCAGCTGGGGTCCCCTGCGGTGATTGGAGCCAGCTGGGGGTCCCTGACCAGGGCCCAAGCCTCAAACAGAAGCTTGAGGCCTTGGCCTTGGATGGAGCGGGGGATAGAGCCATCTGGGGGTCCCTGCCCAGGGGCCGAGCCTCAAACAGAGGCTTGCGGCATTGGATGGGGGCGGAGCGGGGAGATCAGAGCCAGCTGGAGGTCCTGCCCAGAGCCCAAGCCTTGGCCAGAGGCTTGCAGCCTTGGCCGTTGGGGCGGAGCCTGGTGATCGGAGCCTGGCGATCAGAGCCAGCTGGGGTCCCCTGAGGGCGATCGGAGCCAGCTGGGGGTCCCTGCCCAGAGCCCAAGCCTCTGCCAGAGGCTTTAGGCCTTGGCTGGGGGTGGAGCCCATGAGCGGAGCCAGCTGGGGGTCCCTGCAGGTGATTGGAGCCAGCTGGGGGTCCCTGCCCAGGGCCCAAGCCTCAGCCAGAGGCTTTAGGCCTTGGCTTGGGGTGGAGCCCTCCAGCGGAGCCAGCTGGGGTCCCTTGCAGGTGATCCGAGCCAGCTGGGGGTCCCTGCCCAGGGCTGGAGGCTTTAGGCCTTGGCAGGGGTGGAGCCGGAGATCACAGGAGATAGGTGTGAACTACAGAGGAAATACCTTTTCTGACCACTCATTGGCTAAGCTCCCTGTATGCCACTGGTAATATTCTTAGTAACTTGGGTATAAGAATCCAAAAAAGTGATCTAGGGCTTTTCCACCACACTCCTGGAGAAAAAAATGAAGGTCCACTGCTGGAGGGCTAAGAAATGTCATAACCTGCCCTACACGGTTTGGCTCAGTGGATAATGTCTAGGTTTGCCAACCGCAGAGTCCAGGTTAGATTCTGATCAAGGGCATGTACATAAGTTGCAGGCTCCTCCCTGGCTGGGGCCCAGGTCAGGGCTCAGGAAGGAGGCAAGCAATCTAAGTATTCCTCTCACTTTGATGTTTCTCTCTGTCTTTCCCTTTCTCTTTCACATTCTCTAAAAATCAATGGAAACATATACTCAGGTGAGGATAAAAAAAAGAAAGAAATGTCATCCTATCTAATAAAAGAGTACTATGCAGATTGATCATCACTGCAACACACAATATAGCTGCCCCCATGTGGTCAAAGATCCTGCCCCCATGTGGACACAAGATGGCAACCACAAGATGGCCAGCAGGAGAGGGCAGTTGGGAGGTACCCGGCCTGCAAGGGAGGGCAATTGAGAAGGACCAGGCCTGCAAGGGAGGGCAGTTGGAGGTGATCAACCCTGCAGGAGAGGGCAGTTAGGGGTAACCAGGCCAGCAGAGGAGGGAAGTTGGGGGCAAACAGGCTGGCAGCAGAGTGGTTAGGGGGTGATCAGGCTGGCAGGCAGAAGCGGTTAGGGGCAATCAGGAAGGCAGGCAGGCAAGCAGTTGGGAGCCAGCAGTCCTGGATTGTGAGAGGGATCCCAGATTGGAGAGGGTACAGGCTGGGCTGAGGGACAACCCCCCTCCGTGCATGAATTTCGTGCACCGGGCCTCTAGTACATATATATACACCAATTATTACTAGTAGAGAGGTATGTTTCCGTGACTTTTTCTCACTCTTGCTCTATGTCTATGTTTGTTTATATTTCATTTTAAATAAATGTACATATATTACTTGAAAGATTTATTACATATTTATGTGTACATCACTATAAATATAAATTTAAAAAAAATATACTATAGACTGAATGTTTGTGCCCCCCAAACTTCATATGTTGAAATCCTAACCCCCAAGGTAACAGTATGAAGGGCCTTTGGTAGGTGTTTAGGTCATGAGGGCAGAACCCTCATGAGTGGGATTGTGCCCTTATAAATGAGACCCTAGAGAGCTCCCTTGCTCCCTTCTGTCAAGTGAGGACACATGAGAAGTCCATCTGTAAAGTAGGAAGTGGGTTCTCACCGGACACCAAATCTGCCTTGATCTTGGACTTCCCAGCCTCCAGAGCTATAAGAAATAAATGTTGTTTCTAAGCCATCCATCCTGTGGGTACTCTCTCATAGCAACCCAAGTGGGCTCATGCATCCATCTTTCTGTATGTTCTTAAATTATTTACAATGAACACAGAGTATATTTGCATTTAGAAAAATACAGATTAAAGACAGAAAAAAAATGAGAAGAGAAAATAAGTCTTCATGATGAACAATTGTCACAGTGGCAGCCCACGGCCCTATGAAGCCATGCTAATTTAAATGTAACTGCTTTAATCCACTACGTAATTCACCTTTTGTGACAGCACCAACTCCACCTTCCCACTCATTTCATTTTCCGGTTTCTTCTGGTCTCTCTCTTCTGGCACATCGTTCCTCAGCTTGGGGCTGGAGGAGAACTCCACCGAGGCCACGGTCGGGCTGCACCGAGTCACAGTAGTTGTAAAATGCTGGGGCTCTAAAATGGAGTTACAGTCAGAAACTTAAAGGAGTTGCGTTACCATGTGACAAGGTGTATAACGGAGCCAAAGATGCCAGCATTCTCTAGGCTCTTCCATGCTATTATATAAAAAAAACAAGCAGCATAAAACACATCAAAGAATCCCACTATGAAAAACGTAAGTTCTTGATAAGAGCCAGAGTTTACATAGGAATAACACTGCACGAGACAAAATGCTGGCACGAAGTATTCTGATAGGTGGGCTGGGTGGGCCAACATCTCCAGATAGTTTCCATCCAAAGGACTGAATGGCAGCCTGACTCTTGCTTTTGTATTCCAATGTTCCTTCTTATCATCACAGGTTCATAACTGGGATGTGTTGAGGATTGCATAGTGTACACAATGCAATGAAAACAAAGTGCTCTTTGATATATAGAGAAGAAGGAGGCACACTCTAGAGTGGGTGGAAAAGTCACCCACTGAGGGGCCTATCAGAATGAGGGGTATAATCTAGTTTGGAATTTTTAGTAATGAGCGTTCATTTTTTCTAACATGCCATTTAAAGCTAATTTGGAAGTGGAAGAGGGTGAAAGGCTTTTATGTTTACCAAAATAAGAAATGTGTTGAAAATACTGAAAAGCATTCACTCAAGAAACATTCCTATCTGTGGCATTACTTTATTCTTTCAAACTATTATTTTAAACTATTCACCAGCTTTATTATTTCAGTGTCTATTTTTATGATATATATATTTTAATCTGTCTTATAAATTGCTGTTGCTGTGTGTTTAAAATATGACCCTCAGTTTTTATCATTATTTATTTGGGGCAATATAATCTTATTTATGAGGATGGAGATACACTTTCAAGAAAACAAAACAAAGCAAGGTTTTTAGCGCCAGATCAGTCATAGTCAGAATTTCCCTAAAACGCCTCTAGGTGGCAGCACAACCCCACACCAGTTTTAGAGTCTACCTTTCTGTCGCTCATTTAGGAGGAATTCTTGACTCTCTTTCTTGACTGTTATATCTTAAGAGTTACCATGATTTACTTTAAAACTAGTCTGGTAGGAAACAAACCTGATGAGGCAAGTTCTGTATCCCCTTCTTTTAGGTTTTCACCATCTTTCTCATCTTCTTGGCTGTTTGGTTCCATTTCCTCAGAGGTTGCCTGAAAAAAAAAAAAAAAAGATTTTTATCCCCCCTTGAATAAATAATCCCTTAGAAGGTTGTAAAAAGGTAGAGGATTTCTTTCTTTTTTTTCAAATAATACTATTTAGGCAAACAAGGCGAGTTGCCTATATGCATGCATTCTTTCCTATTTCTTAGGCAGCTTTCTGGTGAAGGGCTGGCTTTGTGGAAGCAGACAAGCTGGGAAGGAGAAGAGAGGCACTGAGGCAGCAGCACAGTACGAGGGCACACCCACACCCACTGCCCACCTGCCCACCTCCTCAGATGGCCTCAGGTGCACATCCCCATTTTTTTCTTCTTTTCACCACCAAATTTTCAAAATCGTAGTTACCACCCACTTGTTCCCAAATGTCTCTAATGTTGGCTTAGGGTCCTATCACCAGTGGGGGGAAAATACTTTTGTTAAGATTACAATTAACCTCTCAATAGCTTGTCTTCAGCATAGATGCCTGTGGTTCTTAGCATTGTGGAGTTTATTCTTAATGATCTCTTCTCAACAACTCTATTATCTGAGTTCTTATTTTCTCACTCATTCTCTCTCTCTCTCTCACTTTTCTCTTACTGATTCTTGGTCCTTTTCTTTTCATAAAAATATGGGTCACTCCTGAAAACTTCAATTATTTTCCTCCACCTGTGCTGAGTCACCTCAAATGTATCAATTATTGCCATGGGTTCACCATTATATTCTTTATCCATTAATGACGTACTTAAATCTTTAACCCCTAGAGCCCATCAAAGCTTCAGTTCAGCTGACCTACCATCACTGTCATGGTAAATGTCATGCTAAAGGTTACCCTCAAACAAGCCTCTCTTCCAAATCGATGATTTCCGTTTATGGCATTAATTTTCCCCATCACACAAATTAAACTTTGAGGTGTTTCTTGACTCAGGTCTCATGAGTGTCCATCATTTACCAAGTCCTACCAAGGCTTTAACACAATAGTTTTCATATCCATCATTCCTTTATGTTTTTTCAGCTAGGCATCTCTCTGGTTTGGATCTTGCTGTCTAATTCACTTGGCACATCACCATGATGCTCATCTCTCTCAGTAGTACCTCAACTGTATCAGTGTTATGCTTGATATTCCATAACATGAAAAGAAGTTGGAACAACCTAAATGTCCAACAATTAAGGAATAATTGTTCAAAAAATGAAACATCATCCTATATAATAAAAGGGTAATATGCAAATTGTCCCCTTGACAGGGAGTTCCACCAGAGTTTGACCAGGGGACGGGGCCAGCCCGCAGCCTGGGGCCCCTCCCCCTGGCCTGCCCAGCCAGATCTGCCCCTATCAGGGCTGGCCGGCCAGACCCCACCCGTGCACAAATTTGTGCACTGGGCCTCTAGTGCAATCATAAAAGGATATTGTACAATAGTTAATGATATGTGAAAATATTTGCTATGTAATGTTAAGTTTAAAAATATATACTGTATAGATATATGATGCCTATAGAGTACTACTGAATGTACACTTAAAATGGTGAAGATAGTAAATTTTGTTATTTGTATTTTACCACAATAAAAAATTAGAAAAAAACATTAAAAAATAAAAATTATTTGCAAATTTTTTAAGTGTAAAAAATACACAACTTTAAGTAATATGCTTTTCAAGCGTCTAAAAGATTTTACAACAGCGTCTAGTGGCAAAAGGTGCCTTTTCTTTTGGAGGATGAGGTAGTTTTAAAATCTTCATAATTAG
Organism: Cnephaeus nilssonii; assembly: GCF_951640355.1. Taxonomy (NCBI): domain Eukaryota; kingdom Metazoa; phylum Chordata; class Mammalia; order Chiroptera; family Vespertilionidae; genus Cnephaeus; species Cnephaeus nilssonii. The sequence continues at coordinate 92,554,633 of NC_137072.1, forward strand.
ATGGGCATTTTCTAATGATGGATAGCCATGTATCAATTTTAGAAGAACATAATATTAAATTAAAATGCACTTTTAAAACCCAGGGCAGGAAATAGCACTGCATTTATATTCATTAATGAACTTTGTAACTTTCTAATATATCAACAAGCCTGAATTGAATCCTTTTAAGAGATTTAATGAGTGAAAATAGTTAAATAAAAGGAACATTCTCTTATTATATTTGTTACATGAATATATAAATGTGTGTTTACATTGTTATATTAATTACTGATATGATAGTAGCATTTTATGATCAATCAGTTGAGCATTACAAAAGAATAAGTTGGGTTTATAAGTTAAGGTGCTCCCCCCCAACACACATAGAAATTTTAATATATGATAGTATTTTTTTTTGTTTTATGACATTAATATATAAAACACTGACAGAAATACTGATTTTTAGGTTTCCCCCCACAAATGGCTTAGATTATAGAAAACTATCTGAGCTTGGGCAACAAATTTGCAGTTAAACATTGATGAATGATGCTCTTGAGAATACTGGTGTTTCCAATTACTAGAAATAAAATAACTACAAAAAACCAGGCCAAAGCGTCCCCAGCCCCAAAATGAACCAAAAAATGGACATATTTTATTGAATATCAGACGCCATCAATTTTAAGTTGTATTATTTTAGGTACTACTAAGAAAAAAAAACACACCACAGTCTGTTAAATATGACACACTATTGCTTATAAGACATCCTGATTCTGAGATGCTCAAATGTGGAAAGCGTGCTGCTTGGAATCAATGCCACAAGACTACTCAAGTCCTTTAGACATCATTTATAAAGGAGACAAAATTCTCAAGCATGACTTCACTTAGAATTACTTTACTGGCACACCACAGTCCAGCAACATTTTACTTATGCGAGACTAATGGAGAACTCCCACTTTCAAGAATTCTCACATTTCTGAATGCATTTCTATGTGACTTAATTCTCACATACTGAGCTCCAAGATGACCCAATTTATCTTCCCTTAAATGATGCTTTCAAGGTTACTATAGCCACGATAAATATTTCCTGCATTTACCATCTGTCAGCATCGTTAGGTTACTTGACATGGATTATCTCACTCAATTGTCAGAACAGGCTTACTAGTATAAGGTATGGACCAATATGATTCCCTTCATACGGGTGAGGAAAGTAGGCCCAGGAGGCTGACTTACCTGGGATCCCACTGCTAGCAGGTAGGGGTTGTGGGAACCCTTCCCTGTGCTGGTACCTGCAGTGCCCCATCATCTGGGCAGGGTTCACACCCACTTTCAAGCTGTCCCCAGGGACTTCAAGGTTTTGATCGGTAAGAAGCAATCCAGAACCTGAGGGTCCCAAGGTTACTGCTGAAATGATTCAAACTGCCTTTTCAGTTCCCTTTCCTTTTCATCCATTCTACCTCATTCTTCTCATTCTACGTCTCATCTATTCATTCTGCAAAAACTCTGGAATCTTTTAGGAGGCCATTTAGCTCAGTCTCTACTTCCTAGGGCAGCTTGAGACCAGACTGCTCCAGCCATCACTCCACCTTAGGGCTTTCCAATCAGTCCAGGTTCTGGGGGGTAGGGAGCACTGGCCCAGCACAGTATCTGACAGAGAGCAGATACATAATCTATGTGAGGTAAGCACATGTTATATGCATTATTTATGGAATGTGTACTCTCAAGCTTAATTTAAATGCATACTAGTCATCAAAATCAGGCTATTACTAGCAAAATATTCAAGATAGATGAAGAGAAAAAGCAAACCACAATACAATTTGAATAACATGAGCCCATTTAAAAATATTTTATAGCCCAGCCAGCATGGCTCAGTGGTTGAGCGTTAACCTATGAACCAGGAGGTCATGGTTCAAGTCCTGGTCAGTACCGTGGGCTCAATCCCCAGTGTGGGGTGGGCAGGAGGCAGCCAATCAGTGATTCTCTCTCATTATTGATGTTTCTATCTTTCTCTCCCTCTCCCTTCCTCTCTGAAATTAATAAAAATATATTAAAAATATTTCGTATGCACTGATAAAAAGAGGATACCCATTAAAAAATCTTAGTACTAATTTCTGAGTGGCTAGAGTACTAGGTACTTTATATTTTCTTTATAATTTTCTGTATTCTGCAATATCTATCGACTATACGTAATCAAGGGAAATCCCCAAAGCCAGTTCAATGAACTTACGTCTGGATACTCTATCTTGGAGGCTTGTTACTTTTGTACTCATATCATTATTTCAAAAGAAATGAATTCAAAATTGGCAGTTTTCACCAAGACCGCTGGGCTGGAAAATTCACTTTCTGACCCACACTTTCCTCCTAAAGAGAGGAAGGTCTTTCCTTCTCGCGAATGAAAACAAGTAAATAAAACAGATCCCTGGACACCAATGAATGAGAGCACAGAAAAGTTACAGGGGCCTAAGCCAGGAGCTGGCTTCCCCTTGACTGAGAACATGATCCAAACTGGCTCGGATGCCAGATGTAGCCCTGAGGCTACGGGTGAGAGGTGGCAGTTTCCTGGCTTGAGAGGGACAAGGTTTAGCCACGAAATCTATCAGGCATCTCGCTGCTTATTTTAACAAGACTCTTACTGGTGGACTGGCCCAGAGACCGACATTGAAGAACGCATTGGAAATAAGAAGCCGGAGACCAAGAACCGTCCTGAGACCTAGGGCGTGGGCGGTTCCAGAAACGGGCATCCCGTTTCCAGGACGGAGGGACTATGAGAACTTGGACTGATCATTTAACCTCTACGGTGGAAAGATGTGAAGTCCAAGGTCGTCTGCTGGGCTACCATTCTGTGACTTTGAGAGGTTCCCTGGCTCCAGTCTTGAATAACTTATCTGGACATGAGCCTGGAAAATCAGCCTACTTACTAGTAGGTCTTGGCACCATGACCCAGGTGCCATATATGCCATGCCCCTGTTTCCCCTCTCACTTTTACATCTCCAAATAGAGGTCTATTTTCACTGGATGAAATAGGATCTACATGAACAGTCAGCCTCTCCATTCCCTAAGCCTTTTCCTTTTGCCTTAGACATTTCAAACCAACAACGTGAGGCTCTGATCCAGGTAAGATGGGCTGGGTTTGATTTTTTGTTCCTGACGTATACTTTAAGTCTGTAAACGCTCCTGTACCTAAAGATCTTTAATGACTCTTAAAGAGCCTTAAACCTAACACTCTGATGACTACTTCTAGAGGGAGAAAAACAGCATCTAAAGAAATGTCTGTTGACATTTGACATCTCGAAGGAATGTGCAGTTGGTCTCAGTTGGAAGGAAAACAGCACCTACTCAAATGCCTTCACGCTGTTCTCACTGCAACACGAAATGTTTCATAAAAGATCTGCTTGTCTGTTTTCCTGGACCAGAAGATGTTAGGAAAGTACTGAATTTTCAAGAGGAAGGCCTGGGTCTTTGTCAAGGTGGAGAAAACATACCTAGTTATTTAGTTTGAGAAAAGCACATGAAGTAGGCTATGCATCTACTTGCTGAGTTCGGTCCTTGGTCAATGAGGGAGAATTGCTGAAAACCTGGTGGGAGGGAAGGTCTGGCCAGCAGGGGGCGCGCAGCATCATTTGGGATGAGTTGGATCAAGGGTCATGAGATGGAGTGACAAAGAGATCAACCGGTGGGCGTCCTGGGGGTGGAAATGGTAGAGGGAAGCCAGAATCGGGGAAAAAGTGAAGAAGAAGAGAAGCAAAAGGAGCTGCAGGAAGAATCATGGGAGCAGGTGCAAGGGCGATGGTCTTCCGGGAAAAGCTGTTCACGTCCGCGTGTGTGTCAGAATTACAACCGGAATGAATGACTGACAGGTGGAGCTGGAAGACGACGGGGAGTTGATCGCCTGTATGAAATTCACACCTGCTCAAGATGCTAATTTCGATGATCTTACTTTAACGTAAACAAACTTTACACCTATCACCTTTTCAGGCTTTTGAAAAATGTAATGTAACTTTCTCTCCTTGGTTGTATGACAATATTAAAAATAACTTAAGGGCACCGCTATGAGTTGCTTTAATGTTATGCTAAGTGCTCCATATACATGAATTCTCCCAATATTATTATTAACTTCATTTTACATATAAACTGAGGCTCAGCCAGTTTAACTTGTCAGCCGGGGTTTGATCTTTGACCTAGTGCATGGAGTATTTTAGGCATCTTAGGAAAGGGTCATTTTTTGTACCATTAAGAAAAGAAGAGATTCAAGCACAAATATAATGTACAGGGGATTAAGAACACACTTGGATAGCTTTGAGGGAGATAGAAAACATCTTTCTGTAGGTTACTGAACAAGATAAATTTATCCTCATATTAGATAACATACCAAAGTCTCTTCCAATCCTGAATTCTAGGAGTCTATTTGTGCTATGGCATGGTTTCCTTACAGAAGCCAATATTTTAAAATGAGAAAAAAGTGTTAGGTTTCCTCTGGGAACTATCGCAGAGATGAGCAGGAGGAGACGGGAAACCTGTCCCTCTACTTGGAGTCACCCTCATGACCTCTCAGCCCCGTGATCCCCTCCTGTGGGCTCCTCACCACTGCCCGTGTCTTTGTTTCTGCTATGCCAACATGTGGAATACGGGAATCCTGGGATATTCCCAACATATGGAATGGCCTGCCGCCCTCCTCCATTTCAATGCAAATCCTACACTTACTGTCAAGAAATCCACATCCCACAAAAGACCTTCCCGACAAACCCCAACCCGTAATGATCATACCTGTTCTTTGCAATCTTACATCCCTTCTACTCTTTTGACCCTATTACCTAGCACTTAATTAGATATAGTTTTATATACTTTTCTAGTTGCTTTATGAAAAGTGCTTCCCCAGAAAGTTTATGAGTTTCTTTTTCTATTTAAAAAATGTGGCACAGAGTGGGTCCTTAGTTCACTGGTCCTCACCAGCGAACAGGCAACCATCGGCAAGGTCATTGCCATCACAACCTCATTACCTAGAGATGACTCAATGGAGGATGATCTGGAGTTGCTGGTATCAGTAGACATAACCAAGTAACAATGATAATCATGATAGCAAGCCTAACTTAATTTATGATCTATTTCTAAAGTAAGAGAGCTGTGGTCCCAAGAGTTTCCGATGAGAAAGATGAGGTAGAAGGAAAGTGAAGTGATGACATAATGTTGTACAACGTGGTCCTGTTGGCACAAGAGGTTGGCACGCCTGTCCTGCTGGAGTCCAGGGCCACCCTTCTCAGCTGCTCTGGTCTGAATGAGTGCCCCTGCCTACTGTGGCTGTGCCCTTTGACTAGTTCCAGCTCGCCCTGAAGGAACTGTGACATTTTAGTGGTGGGTGAGTCTACTCCTCTGTAAAAAGTGTATCTGTTGGGAATGCAGTTTTTGGAAGAAAGACACTATTTAAAAAGAAGAACACTATTCCTTTGACAGCCCCACAGAATAGGGCAAACGAGCTAGAAACAGCAAACCAGGTCCAAGCTGGTATCAAGCCCAAGCAGCCCCACATTTCAAGCTGGTCACTGTATTTTGCCATCACCAATCAAGCCTACCGTTTTGATAAGAATACATGGGCTGTAACACAGTCAAGAAACGCTTTCCTTGGAATATGGAAAAGGAAGTATGATGAGGAGCAGCTTGATTGGAGAAGTGATTCTTTTAGAATGTCTTCTGGAACAACACATTCTGGATGGCAAACTTTTGGTGTCAAATTTTAGGTAAGCATGAAGAGTGTTTTAGTAATGAGCCAACATTTAATGTAGTACAGCTAACAACTTGGCTTCAAGTCTAATAGATACACCCAGGTAGTTATCTACTCAGAACATAAGGAGAGAGGCCCTGCCATAGTTAATTCAGGGGCCTAAAATATACTGGCGACAGGGAAAATAAATGACCATTGGAACCACCAGAGTTTATTAAACTAGAAATTACTCCAAACTGGGCAGTTTTCCAAGGAAGAGACACAGAGGAGAGACTCGCAGGCGTTTCCAGCAGTTTGGACTTGCCCCCGAGGCTGCCAGCATCAGGCCAGTTTCCAGGGGAAAGTTCACACGGCCACCATTTTGTTTGGGTTTTCCTTGTTATAAACTGCATAGACGTCTGAAATTACCTGATTTCCTTCAGATCACCTAATTTTTGCTTCTCTTAAAATAAGATGTGTTGGGGAGCTACGCAGTCAACGTGAAATCTTTCAACCCATCCTCTCTTTGTCCTTAGAGAGTTTAGCTGCACAACCACTCAAAGTGGAAAATGCATTGCATTAAAAGAGAACAGGCAATTTTCTTTTTATTTTGACCACCGAAAATAAGAAAATTAGCAATTACTGAGAATGAGCAAACAAACACACAAAAACCCCCTGTCTTCTGCTTTAGGAGTCATGTACTTAAGGCCATAGTCTCCGTGCAGGATGGCTAAAGCTCTCCCTGCCCCAAAGAGTTAAAAGCTTAGAACAAGAGAAATTAAATAGTTGCTTTAGGAAGTTTAGGCCTTATACCATCTGCTCTCTTCACTTATTCCTTTAATTTCTGTCAGGAATGAAACCTGTTCAGCCAGGGGGAGGGTTTCCAAACTCAAACAACAACATGGTCAGAGGCCAGAGCTGGTGAGGGGGAGAGAGGCCTGCCGGTCAGCGGAGGCCCCAGGACGTGCTCTCGCAGGTAATCTGCTGGGCCAGGGTAAGCCCCGTGTATCTCTGTGATGCGGCAAGTGTTGGGGGACATGTGTGGCACCTACATGGTTGCTTTGCCAAGGCACAGTGAGAAAGAGCTGTGCTTGACAGTGCGTGCAAAGGGCCAGCGACCTGAGAGACAGGGTCACCAAACTGAAGAATGGAAAAGGTTTCTAAAGGGGACTTAGAAAACGCTCATCAGGAAGTGTGGCAAAAGAGAAATAAGGACAGAACGACTGTCCCAGAAAAGCAATTCCAACACTGTAATGTCTAATTAATTTTGGGAACTTCTTATTTAAACCTAAGAGCATAAGTCACCCGGGCTGGCGTGGCTCGGTTGGGAATGACCCTGGGCACCAAAAATTTTGGCTGGCTCGATTCCAGGTCAGGGCACCTCCCTGGGTTGTGGGTTTGATCCCCAGTAGGGGTTGTGCAGGAGGCAGCCGATCGATGTTCCTCTCTCTCTCCCTCCCCATCTCTCTAAAATCAATGAAAACATATTTAAAGAAATTTTAAGGGCATAAGCTAATGTTGACTCTTACTAGGGGAACTCAATGTTTCATCTCTTGGTGATTTGTAAGAACTCTTCAGAGAGAGTAACATGCACATGAAAAATCAAATGAAATTCCAGGTCGAGAGATCCAGCATTTGCCTGGATCATAAAACCCTGCTCCTGGAGACCAGCAAACCTGTTGCCATGGTGAGGAAATTATTCTGGTCTATTCCAATCAGAATCTCATAGGGCTTGAGCTCTGTGGGGAAGAATTACATCCTCTCAGCTCTCTAAGAAAACATATTTTAATTTTCCAAAGACAAATGCCAGAGATAAGAAAAAGAATACCCGGGTGGGGGGTAGGGGGCAGGGGGAGGCAGGGGGAGAGGAAGGAGGCTTAGCTAGCTGGGTCATCTCATCTACTCAGCCCTGGAGCTTGGAGACAAGTTTTCCTCATGACCAAACCTTTCTAGGCGCTGGGGAAAATTCGTGACAGTTTTCCCCATCCTTTGGAATTCCAACCCCAAGGCTATAAATTAAAACTGCAGACATCAGCCTCTGGTGAGAACAAATGGGGTTGTGCAGCGTCCAGCTTGCACCCCGAAAGCTGGCCTGTGTCTGTGCTGGTAGAAATTTGGGTTTGATCAGCAGGAGCCTTTCTGGTGTGGAATCTAACAAGGTGGAATCTTCCTGATGGTATTTTATACTCCAAAGGGGCAAATACAATGTTCTTTGAGTTTTCTTTTCTGCTGTTCTTGAGTTAGCCTACATTTTTCAGCTTGGACATTCAATGGTGCTTCTAATTACTCTGAATTTAGTTTGATTATGAATGAGTTTTTGTTTGTTTATTATTTTTAAAATACATTTTTATTGATTTCAGAGAGGAAGGAAGAGGGAAAGAGAGACAGAAACATCAATGATAAGAGAGAATAAATGATTGGCTTCCTTCCGCATGCCCCCCCACTGGGGATCAAGCCCACAGCCCGGGCATGTGCCCTTGATCGAATTGAACCTGGGACCTTTCAGTCCACAGGCTGATGCTCTATCCACTGAACCAAACCAGCCAGGGCGAGTTTTTGTGTTTTTAATTAATAAGAAAGCTGCCCTTTTATACATATTATCAAGGATGGAAAGCCAGGTTTTGAGGGCAGCAGTTATTTTCAAATTGTATTAACAAGTCTGGTGGGGTCCTGAACAAACAGAAAGAAAAAAAAGGTTTATGAGAGATTGATTTATTTTTCTATAACACCTGGCATCAAAAATGTGATGACAAGTTTTTCTATCCCTATTTTATATTACACCATCTACTATACCCACTGGTTCGATTTGAACTGTGCTTCCCCCCAACTCCAAATTCATATGTTGAAATCATGACCCTTACCTCGTCCCTCAGAATGTGATATTATTTGAAAACAGGGTTGTTGCAGGTGTAATTAGTTACGAAGAGGTCCATAGGGTGGGCCCTAATCCAGTATGATGCATGTCCTTATAAAAAAGGGAAGATTTGGACACAGTCATGCTCACAGGGAGAGCACCCTGGGAAGATGAAGGCAGAGATCAGGGGATGCATCTAAAAGCTCAGGAAAGTCAGAGACTGCTGCACCACCAGAAGACAGCAGGAGGCATGGGGCAGATTCTCCCTCACAGCCAGAGGAGGAACCAACCCTACCAACACCTTGAATTTGGACTTCTAGCCAGCAAGACTCTGAGACAGTTAATTTCTGTTGTTTAAGCCAGTCAGTTTGTGGTAGTTTGCTAGGGCAGCCCTAGCAAATAAACCCATGTAGAAAGAAATGGTCATTATCAAGCCCTACTTACTTTTTAAAATAGATTCATTCACAATGGAATTAGCCAAAGAGAAAAAAAAAGTCTGGTTCTTACCGTCAGATCTTGGGGAACAGAATTTGGCTTCTGTATGTTGATCTCGATGCTATTGCTGCCTTGTTTCAGCTCCACTGGGAACCCGTGCACTCTGGCCACACCTTCGAACATCTGGGATTTGGTTAATGAGGGGACGAGTGCGTCCGTGGGACACTCGCTTTCCTTCTCCACCTCATCACCGTGAACTGTTTCTCCATTCATGCTGACTTTCCCATCTACCTATAAAAACCGGAATGAACAAAAACACGCTATTCCCCAAAGAAAGAGTAACAAAATAACACATTCAGAATCGCCTGACAACATTACCTTTGATAATCATAGTCCACCAAAGAATAACATCTCTTATATGCTTTGATTGGCTCTGTCAATTAGAGCTCCTATAAATGTTATCTTAGAAGGTCTCTTTAAAAGGTACTCCACCTTCTCAGGCCACTTCACATTAAATTACATTTCACATTCACCTAACTTAGGGTGTGCTTTTATATTAAAGTAAAGAAAATCAAAGAAACTTATGTATAAACTAGAGGCCCGAGGCTCAAAATTCATGCTAGGGGCTCAGCCCTCACAGCCCTGGCTGCCTCGAGGCCCTGCCTACTGGTTGTTCTGGAAGGTCATTCCACCATCTGGTCTAATTAGCATATTAGCTCTTTATTATATGTATAAATACATGCCATATATTTGGGTTCCAGGAATTTGTCATTTAATTTCTGTTATTCCACAATTTTGAGGGTTTTCTTTACTGGTTAGCGTATAAATTAGGTAGAACCCACCTCAGATCAGAACTATTTTACAGGTTATCCTGGGGGGTAGGGGAAAACGGGTACTTTTTTGACATGATCATGGATGGCAGGGAACCTAATGCTTGCTTTAGTACAATAAATCTCTAATTCCAGTTAATTTTATAATCCCGTGTGTTTTGTTTGTTTTTTCTTTTTCAAGAAAAACAGCCATGCACATTAAAATATTTACGTTTTGCACTTAGGTGTAGGGAAGGCAGTGAGAGAAGGAAAGGAGGGGCAGGAGGGTGGTTAGTTGGGCTTGTTGAGAGGCATCTAGAAGTCTCTGTCTTGAGGTTTGAGCCAGTATGTAAAATAATTGTGAGCAGCTCTGTAGTTCAAGGGCCTCAGATTACGTCCTGGCTTGACAACCTACCAGCCATGTAATCTTCAACCTCAACCCCTCAGCTGCAAAATTTACAGTAATAGTATCTCCTGCTATTATGGTGATTTTATGGATTAATCTATGTCCAGAGTTTAGAACCGTACCTGCCCATTTTTAAGTATGAAAATCTTAGTTATTATTATTAGTAGGCCTTCTAAAATCTTTCAGAAGGAAGAGTGAAAGGCCGGATGTTAGTTATACTTTATTTACCTAGGCCAGTGGCTTGCATACTCTAAGAACTCCAATCTTTGTGATTTAAAGTTCTTCCTGTACTCCGTAAAGAAGAACTTTAAGTCACAACTAAACACACACAATTATAACTGAAACCAGAGTTTTGCAAAACAATGTTTACCTTTATTGTGTGTGATATACTAGGCATTTTTTAAATTGTATTCTATTATACTTCATTTATTTTCATTGTTGATTCCAAACCAATAAATTGGTTTCATAACATAGGAACAGGTGGCAACTTTCAGGCTAAAAAACACTGCCCAGCCAGCGTGGCTCAGTGGTTGAGTATCGACCTATGAACCAGGTCTTTGGTTTGATTCCCGGTCAGGGCATATGCCCAGGTTGCTGGCTCGATCCCCAGTGGGAGGTGTGCAGGAGGCAGCTGGTTGATGTTTCTATCTCTCTCCCTCTCTCTCTAAAATCAATTTAAAAAAAGAAAAGAAAAACACTGCCTTAAACTATTTCACTTAATCCTCCTTTACTCTTAATTCTATTGTACTGGGAAACTGAGCCTGTATTCCCGGCTCTCTTACCTCTGCCCCATTCCCCCCCCCACCCCCCACCCCACCCACACACACACAAACACTCACTCACACACATGCTGCACCCCTTAGCTTCTGTCCTGGCATTATCTGGTAACAACTGTTTATTTCCATGTTACCCTTAACCACAAGTGGGTCCACCCACTCAGTGGTAGGGCTATGAATAAGGCTGAGAGCTGCTAAGGCCTAACAAGCATGTCAAACTTGCGCCTGGCGGGCTGCATGCGAGTTTGGCATGCTTGGGATGAGTCAAGGGCTCACTGGTGATGAAGAGTGAGCCCAGCTGAAGAGGACTTCTACTCAAGTTGCTCCATCTCACTCTCCATCAGAGCTCTTCCTGAGGCCTCTACCCAGTCTTGCCACCAAGGGAAGGAACTGGGTTTTCTCAGGGCCTAATTCTTCTGTTTAAATGATTATATTGCATTATTTATATCAGTGAAGAGAAGTGGACATCTACATGACCTGATCATATGCCTGGGAAGTTAAATACTGCTCTCCCTACTCTTGTTCTGAGTCACCTCAACATCAAACCTTTCTTCATGAAATATTGAGACAGAACATCATTGGGGGTCCTCGGTGAAGGAGAGCTGGGCAGGGCTTAGGTGAGTGCATATCTGTGCATGCATGAGTCTGCACGATGAATAACTCATCTTCTCAGGAAAAAATTCATGTAATAAATACCTGCTGAGTGCCCCCTGTGTTCTGCTGGGCACCTATGCCAGGCTCTCAGGATGAAGCTGTGAACAACAAAGACACAGCCCCAGCCCCTCAAGGGACAAACATCTCAATTCAACCCAGATGAAACAGACTCGACATTTTCCTCTGTGTCATCAAAGCCGAAGGCACCGATTTTAAAGATACATTCTTTAAAGAGCTATTCAAGCAAAACTCAGGAAGTGTGGTTTGGTCCCCTCTGAAATTCAATAGGAAGATAGCAGGCAGCACTTTGCTCAATTAGTTTGGTTAAGCAAACTTTCTTCACAGTCACATGCCCATGTCTGCTAGTGAGGAATTCCCCCGCTGTCTTCTATTACCAACCCATGTGGCGTGCAGGGACAGTGAGAACCGACTTTCCTTTGTAGTCAACAGAGCTTAAGACAAAGGGTGGGTGCCTCCTCATGACGTGAGGGAAAACACTGGAATTTGAGAAAGTGAAAAGATGTTTGCTTGTCACACGTTCTTTGGTTCTGGAACATTATTTTACATATTTGTTGGTAAAAAAAAAAACACAAACCCACAAAAAACCAACAACCTAGTTTCCTTCCACTTAAAAATATTTCAAAAACCTGTTTCATTCCAGGAACTAAGAACATCCCCATATTTCCATGTGTTCCCTGTATTTTTTTTTTTTTCAACTGTTGCCATCTTTTTGGATGTAATGTCAATCACTCCCTAAAAGAGAGGTAACTTCACACACTTCTATGTAAACAAAGACAATTAAAATTTTGTTTTGGAGAGTTTGCAATACCTCCAGATAGTTAGAGATACTTAGAGTGTACTAAATTGGGGTCTGTGAACGCTAATATAGAGAGAGCATGCCATTAGATCAAGTTAGGAAATAGACTTTGCTCATGGAAGTAACTCAACCATCAGTCTCATTGGAGCCCATCAATATTAACAGCAGAAAGTGGGGGCAACCATCTCTCCCTAACCATTTGCAAACCAAACCTCAGAGGCATGTAAACTTCATGACTGTAAGTGTGAACACATTTTGCTTTTGTTTGCATTTTCTTGAGGCAAGAGGCTTCTTCCCATCTACTACCTGGACTGCAGGGTGGGTTCTGCTCTTAAGGGACTCACCCTACCTTAAAGGTCTTCAGAACCTCTTGAGAGTTCTTGGGTTGGGAGTAAGGCTTGGGTGTCAGCATAGGCACTGCTTTGGGAGCGACAGTTTTGCTTGGAGACCCACTGCCTCCTGACATGCTGGCATCCAGAATGCTGGTACGAGCGATGGTGGTTTCCACAGTGGCAGTGAATTTGGGTGGAGGCAGTGACTGCTGCCGCAGGTATTTCATGGGGTTGGGGTCGTTCGGGAAGGGGGAGAAGTTTGGCTCTGTTGAATGGCTTCTTTCCAGGATTTTTGGCATCTCCAGGCGTTCAAGGACAGCCTCGCTGATGGTGAACCTCTCGATGTACTGCTGAAGGATGCCCTCCGCCTCCTCCTGGGACCGCGCGTTCTTGTACGCCTCATGCAGCTCCCTCTCTCTCCGCTCTCTGCAGCACGGGCATGGGGGAGAGAAGCAACACAGAGGTCAACGACAGTCACAAAACCTTCAAGGAGCTGCAGAGACGGCACAGGAGCCTCTGCGATAACCAACCATTTTTAGCAAAAACACATCTAGACAATAGTGTACATTAAACAACAACAGAAAGGACCCACTTTTCTTGAACAATTTCTCTGTAGGTTTTGATGCTTTTCCTCCGTTCACTTGTCCCATCCTCTCCAGCCATTAATTTCTCCATTTTTTTCCTTTCTTCCTCTTTCTTGATTAAGTCCTGAGAAGCACTTCTTCTACGGCTCTTCCACCGAGCCAGGTCCTGTGGGGGTGGGTTTGGCGGAGATAAAGCACATTTTTTCAGGCTTTTTCAATTCCATGTCTACTTTTCGGAGTTTAGTGGGCACTGACTATGGGCCAGGCACTGACTATGCTAGGGCATTCCCTCCCAATCCAGCGGCGGTCTGGTTGGAATAAGAATGCCCCGAAGGCAGGAAGCCTCCCAGAGCAGGGCAGCACGTGTATGTAAACACGGCAATGTGAAATTTGCAATCCTATTCCATGGCAGTTTCCAAATTTTAAAGCATTGTCTCACAGGGGATTGTGAAAAACCTCATTTCTTGCTTCTTATGACTTCTGCATTGTGAGTGGACTTGTTGACAGTACAATGGTAGGAATTAACCACAGACCCACACAATGCCCTCAGGGAAGAAAGAAGAGGCAGGAAAAAAAAATCAGCTTTGGGGTCTCACAGAAACGACTACGATTCTGTATGTATTAATTCTTCTGATCCTTACAACAACCTCACCACAAAACCTACAGGCAATTACAGCCTAAGGACGAAGAGTTCCGATTCTGGAGTCCGATGGATGGGATTGCAGCTTGGGACATGAGCCCAGCTCTCTCTCTTCCATGCTGCGGAATCACACTTCTCAGCCTCTCTGCACCCCAGTTTCCTCATCTCTAAAACAGGGATGATTTTAACACCCACTCTTACAAGCTGATTGTGAGAGTTAAATGAGATAGTGCATATAAGGTACCAGGCACATAGGAAGTGCTCAATACACTGTAGACACAGTTACCATGACAATTAGTCGACTAATGGTAGAGTCAAGTTTGCAACTGCTATCTTGGAGTGCTCTGTGAGGATTAAATGAAATAATCCACTCTCCCTCCGCTCACCCCTATCTTTACGTTCTTCCCCGACAATCTCCAGGCCCCCATCAGACTCTGCAGCCTTCCGTCCCCAGCTCTCTCACTCACTAGCTGTGTGACTTTGGGCAAGTTACTCAGCTGTTCTGGGACTCACCTGTGGAATTGAGGACGAGGGTAATAGTGGCTGGCTCATCAAGCTACTAAGAGGATTAAAGAATTATTACATGCACAGCACTTAGAATAGTGCCTGTTACCGACAGGCTTTCAATGGTTGGCAATTATCGTTTTCATCATCATCATCATCAATGTCAAATGTATAATCTCAAAAGACGTGCCTCCTCAATTCTCCATCACGTGCCTGTTGCTTCCCACCGGCTCCCCCCTCCTGTGTGGCCATCCCTCTCGCGAGGACACTTGCGGATTATGTGTCTGTCATTCACTCCTCACCCTTCACGTGGCTATTTTCACCCTCCTTTCATGCCCACATTCACGGTGTCACTGTCTGGAATCCTCTAGATGCCCCCTTCCCCTGCATGGCTTCCAAACCCAGGCCTGCCCACCCCACCCCACCGGGTTTTCTGTTCCCCAGGGCCCCTAACCCGCCGCGTGGGCAGCCGCCCCGCTCCCCGGCCAGCACTCACATCTTGCCATTTGTCGTCCTCTTCCCGCAGCTGGCTGTTGATCAGCTGCAGCTGCTCCTGGCGGGCCCTGCTGTGCGGCTGCACTGCGGCCTCCTCCTCGCACCGCACGTCAAACATACTCGTGCTCCTGAGGGTGGAGAGAGCGGAGGCAAAAAGGGGCCCGCGTCAGCGCCCCTGGCTCCGTGCGTTCCGGGCCGCTCCGCCGCGTGGGGGCGCTACCGCGCTCGCTCGGAAAACTGTCCCCCGCCCTCAGCCAGCAGCGTGCACGCCAGCACCCCCCCCCCCCACCACCACCTCTTCTCCTTTTGCCGCAAAAGCCAAAATGTGAGCATCCTTGTCTTCAGCGGTCAGTAGAATTGTACAAGTAGGTGCCAAGGGATGTTTAACGAAGAGCTGGAAAAGGTATACGAAGCTCTGGGTTCCTCTCATTTGGAAATGTATTAGAAAGTAAAAAAAAGGGGATGGAAAGGTTTAACTTGGGGAGAGTTTGTGGAGAAGGAGGGTGGCGTTCCCAGAGGAAAAGCTTCATTACAGTACATGCTCCTTGTGTAAAGACCTGGCTTAAATGCTTTCTACATGAACGGAGGCAATCTCTCCATTAAAAAAAACAAAACACACCACACGGACTGAAGTCTAAGACACCCATCTTTTCATACTGCACAATATTATGAATTGTGGATGCATCCAACCACTGCGCACTAGTGATGCATGTGTGTTTGATGTGGTTATTTCTATTTTCTATAAATCTGCAAGTCGATAGTGCAGTTGATGGAATCTTGGAATCAAGAAAATAAGGTATTTTATATTAAGATTAAGGGATAAAATATATAAATCACTACATACTTTGTATCCTAAGATTCTCAGAATCATTTTTGTCAGGATACCTCCGAATTTACTCTTTCAAAAGAAAAATATAGGGAAAACCATGGAAAACCCTAATATATTCTGTAGGCACTTATGAAATGGTAGGCAAGACCCTGAGGTCTTCCCTGTAATGCTTACATCGAGCTTTGTTCCAGAAGAAGCTTAAGCAGCAAGATGGAAACAGAAATAAAAACCAAAGCAAAGTCCTCCCTTCACTTGCTTTTTCTCTCTCAAAGAAATGAGGAGCTCTGGGACCATGTGGGTTGTACAGTCCCCAAATCCAGAAATGGAGGGCCCTTTAAAGTTCACTCTAAGAACAGGAGAGCATGATAGTCCATTTTTGAAGCCAGAGTAACACAAAGAAGAAGAAAAGCCATGCATTTAGACCCCAACTAATTCCAGACACCATCAGTGATGTCCAAAATAGTTTTCGCCAGGGCCAGGCAGGGAGCAGGCGCAGGCAGCATTGCTGGATGCCGCGGGGTCCTCAGCGGACAGCTCTCAGGGAGGGAACGTGACCCCCAAGGCAGTGGCTGCCCAGCTGCACTTCAAGCCACTCAAAATGAATCTGCAAAATGAATCTCTCTAGATGTTGGACAATTTAAATCTGACCCAAGAGAGCTAAAACTGAAGACTGTACTTGTCATCTGTCTTCCCCAAGAGTATTCTACTAATCTGTCCACAGAGAACTTTTATCTGAGCTCAGCTATGACAAACCACCTTGTGGAGCCACTCCACGTATCAGTGGGTAGTGTGGATTGTGGGAGCCACACCTTCCAGATAAGCTGGAGTCCTCAAGAGGTAGGAGGGACTGCGAGTTTCCCCTTGTTTATTAATTTTTAGGAAAGATTTAGGAATCTTAGGTAGAAAAGTATAACCCATATTTTTTTGAACTTCATGGACCAAAATTCACTTAAGTAGGCTTTCAGAAAGAGACTGGAATTCATCCCATTCCTCCTCTCAGAGTTAAAAAAAAAAAAAGTCTTACCTTTAAATATATTCAATTTAGTCAGTTCATCTTTTAAGGCAATTCAGTGTTTGTGAAGATCTTAGCAGGTAAAAATCTCTCTGAGCTGGGACGCTCTCGTAACCTATTCAGTAGTTGGCAGATCGTGGGAGGGAAAGTAGGTCCCTTCCTTTGACTTTGTCATTTATATAATTTCTAAAGGGCAGAATTTTGGTGTAGGCCACAATGTGTA